>NC_045789.1:75705859-76063301 GCF_009873245.2 Balaenoptera musculus | reverse complement strand
AGATACTACAAAAAAAAGAAAATTACAGACCAATATTACTGATGAATATAGATGCAAAAATCCTCAACAAAATACTAGCAAACAGAATCCAACAGCACATTAAAAGGATCATACACCATGATCAAGTGGGATTTATCCCAGGGATGCAAGGATTCTTCAATATACGTAAATCAATCAATGTGATACACCATGTTAACAAACTGAAGAATAAAAACCATATGATCATCTCAATCGATGCAGAAAAAGCTTTTGACAAAATTCAACACCCGTGTATGATAAAAACTGTCCAAAAAAAAAAAAACAAACAAACAAACAAACAAAAAACTCTCCAGAAAGTGGGCATAGAGGGAACCTACCTCAACATAATTAAGGCCATATATGACAAACCCACAGCAAACATCATTCTCAATGGTGAAAAACTGAAAGAATTTCCTCTAAGATCAGAAACGAGACAAGGATGTCCACTCTCACCACTATTATTCAACATAGTTTTGGAAGTCCTAGCCACGGCAATCAGAGAAGAAAAAGAAATAAAAGGAATACAAATTGGAAAAGAAGAAGTAAAACTGTCACTGTTTGCAGATGACATGATACTATACATAGAGAATCCTAAAGATGCCACCTGAAAACTACTAGACCTAATCAATGAATTTGGTAAAGTTGCAGGATACAAAATTAATGCACAGCAATCTCTTGCATTCCTATACACTAATGATGAAAAATCTGAAAGAGAAATTAAGGAGACACTCCCATTTACCATTGCAACAAAAAGAATAAAATACCTAGGAATAAACCTACCTAGGGAGACGAAAGACCTGTACGCAGAAAACTATAAGACACTGATGAAAGAAATTAAAGATGATACCAACAGATGGAGAGATATACCATGTTCTTGGATTGGAAGAATTAATATTGTGAAAATGCCTATACTACCCAAAGCAATCTACAGATTCAATGCAATCCCTATCAAATTACCAATGGCATTTTTTACAGAACTAGAACAGAAAATCTTAAAATTTGTATGGCGACACAAAAGACCCCGAATAGCCCAAGGAGTCTTGAGGGAAAAAAACGGAGCAGGAGGAATCAGACTCCCTGACTTCAGACTATACTACAAAGCTACAGTAATCAAGGCAATATGGTACTGGCACAAAAACAGAAACATAGATCAATGGAACAAGATAGAAAGCCCAGAGATAAACCCATGCACCTATGGTCAACTAATCTATGACAAAGGAGGCCAGGATATACAATGGAGAAAAGACAGTCTCCTCAATAAGTGGTGCTGGGTAAACTGGCCAGCTACATGTAAAAGAATGAAATTAGAACACTCCCTAACACCATACACAAAAATAAACTCAAAATGGATTAGAGACCTAAATGTAAGATTGGACACTATAAAACTCTTAGAGGAAAACATAGGAAGAACACTCTATGGCATAAATCACAGCAAGATCTTTTCTGATCCACCTCCTAGAGTAATGGAAATAAAAACAAAAATAAACAAATGGGACCTAATGAAACTTCAAAGCTTTTGCACAGCAAAGGAAACCATAAACAAGATGAAAAGACAACCCTCAGAATGGGAGAAAATATCTGCAAACGAATCAACGGACAAAGGATTAATCTCCAAAATATATAAACAGCTCATGCAGCTCAATATTAAAGAAACAAACAACCCAATCCAAAAATGGGCAGAAGACCTAAATAGACATTTCTCCAAAGAAGACCTACAGATGGCCAAGAAGCACATGAAAAGCTGCTCAACATCACTAATTATTAGAGAAATGCAAATCAAAAGTACAATGAGGTATCACCTCACACCAGTTAGAGTGGGCATCATCAGAAAATCTACAAACAACAAATGCTGGAGAGGGTGTGGAGAAAAGGGAACCCTCCTGCACTGTTGGTGGGAATGTAAATTGATACAGCCACTATGGAGAACAGTATGGAGGTTCCTTAAAAAACTAAAAATAGGATTACCATATGATCCAGCAATCCCACTACTGGGCATATATCCAGAGAAAACCATAATTCAAAAAGACACATGCACCCCAATGTTCATTGCAGCACTATTTACAGTAGCCAGGTCATGGAAGCAACCTAAATGCCCATCGACAGACGAATGGATAAAGAATACATGGTACATATATACAATGGAATATTACTCAGCCATAAAAAGGAACAAAATTGGGTCATTTGTTGAGACGTGGATGGATCTAGAGACTGTCATACAGAGTGAAGTAAGTCAGAAAGAGAAAAACAAATATCGTATATTAACGCATGTATGTGGAACCTAGAAAAATGGTACAGATGAACCAGTTTGCGGGGCAGAAGTTGAGACACAGATGTAGAGAACAAACGTATGGACACCAAGGGGGGAAAGCCGCTGGGGGGTGGGGATGGTGGTGTGATGAATTGGGCGATTGGGATTGACATGTATACACTGATGTGTATAAAATTGATGACTAATAAGAACCTGCTGTATAAAAAAAAATAAAATAAAATTTAAAAATTAAAAAAAAATTCTGAGCACAGTGCTTTTGCTGAGATATTTATATGATAAATATGTCTCCTGCTGCTTTCAATTATGATTTTCATTATGTTTCTGTAGGGTCTCCTGAGAGTGTCTAAGTCATGGTGCTTGCTAACTTCAGAGGGTATGGGGGAATTCTTTTGCATATGCTTCCCTAAGCCTCTAGGGAAAGGGATAAAGCTGGATTGTTCACCCTGGAAAGGAGTCACTCCCTAGGATCGTACAGCTGAAATGTCCAGCTATAAAGAGGTGGAAGTCGGTGTGAATCTCCACTACAGGGAGCACCAATAAAGGGAAAGATATTTATCTATTGTTCTTAGGGCAAAACCTCAGTTGGCCCTTCAGAGTTTCACCTTAGTGGGGAAAGCTATAACTCTGAGCTCCTCTAAGTAATCCTGATGTAGAGGCTGTAGAGCAGGAGAGATCAATAGGCAATTTTTCTCAATAATAACAACATCCAGGAGAGTAAGAAATTATGGTTTTACCTTGGTGTATCAGACAGGATCCCCGCTGGAAGCCCGTGGATATTGAGAAGAGTTTGTTAAGAGACTGTTTACAAAAGTTAAAGGAAGGGACTTCCCTGGTGGCACAGTGGTTAAGAATCCGCTTGCCAATTCAGGGGACACGGGTTCGAGCCCTGGTCCGGGAAGATCCCACATGCCGCGGAGCAACTAAGCCCGTGTGCCACAACTACTGAGCCTACGCTCTAGAGCCTGTGAGCTACAACTGCTGAGCCCGCGTGCCACAACTACTGAGCCCAAGCGCCTTAGAGCCCGTGCTCCGCAACAAGAGAAGCCACCGCAATGAGAAGCCCGCGCACCGCAACGAAGAGTAGCCCCCGCTCTCAGCAACTAGAGAAAGCCCGCGCACAGCAACGAAGACCCAACGCAGCCAAAAAAAAAAAAAAAAAAAAAAAAAAAAAAGTTAAAGGAAGCTGGCAAAGGCTAACAAGAGCAGGGAGCTCTTGGCACCTCCAGGCTTGAAAGGATAGGGGAGCATGATTACTGGAATCTTGAAAGAGCGATAGCAGTAGCTATAGCTGCAGTTGAATGAAAGAGCTATCAGAACTGTGGGCTTGGTAGGGAAAGGTAGCATTGTTAACCCTTGGCTTCATCTCCTGCCAGAGCCTTCCATTGGCCATGCTCAAGTGGAATCCAGATGGTAAGAAAGCTTTCTACATGTAACAACTACTTGGTAGCCCATACTTCCAGCATCTAGGCGCACAAAGTAGAAAACATTGGAGAGTGGATTTGGAGGAGCAAACAAAGAACATCTGGCCAATTTAATGAGGCTTATATGATTTGTGAAAATCTGTATTCTAAATGAAAGATAAATGATTGACATAAGTGGGACTTCTCTGGTGGTCCAGTGGTTAAGACTCCATGCTCTCAATGCAGGGGGCCTGGGTTTGATCCCTGGTCAGGGAACTAGATCCCGCATGTGGCAATGAAGAACCAGAGTGCTGCAGCTAAGACCTAGCGCAACCAAATAAATAAATATTTTTAAAAAATAATTGACATAATTGAGGGGCTGAGTAGGTAGAAGCTAGTTGTGGATTTTAATTAGCAGGAAGTCCCATGTTGACTAGTTCATGGCCTTTGAGACAACCAGAGGAAGAGGATTTTGAAGAGTAGCTTCTGGAGGATTGGGAGCTTTGCATTGGGGCTCCAGTGATTCTAGGCTCTAAAAGAGAGGACTCTGGTTTAAAGGACAGAAAGAATTCATGAACTCAGCAAAAACAAATGGGATGATCAGCAGAGGGCAGTCTACCAGAAAGGTGGCTGGTGTATTGACTGTGGAGTGTGAAGGTCCTATAGCCATGTCCCAGTTGTAGCTGCATATTCCTTGGACAGAGTGGAATTATGAGGTCCTTTCCTAAAAAATCTCCCACCTAAAGAACCTCTGTGCCTGACAGGAACAATAAGTAACGTAAGGCAAGGAAGCATATTCTGTGCTACTGAAACAAGCTTTCTACTCCATGCTGCAGATATTCTGAAAGCCACAATGGTGGGGTTTCTGATCTATTCTCTATATTTGGGATAATACAGTGTGCATTACAATCAATATGCAGTTCGACTGCGGATCTAAATGCTGCTTTCTACTCTTGCTGCTAGAGCTCCTCACCCCAGCTGGGGTGGGTAACAAGGAGAGGAGCTAACAAGATGGGAAGCGTACGGACTCAGTGAAAGAGGAGAAAAAATGCAAAACGACCTTAGAGTTATGACTGAGTGTTTCAAAAAGAGAGTTAAATGACAGACTTGGATAGAATAGGCATTGGTAAGAGACAGAGGAAAAAAGTCTCAAAAAGCTGGCAAAACACAAGGTCAGGAAAGGGCTGTAGGAAAAAAAGAATATTGCTCTGCATTTAGAACAGGAAATTAGAATCTGCAGAGCAGTAATAGTAACTAGCAGGAGCTACAAAAAGGAAGACTTGCACAGTTCCAGTGTAGGCGAGTATTATCAGGGGTCAGCAAAGCACAATTATCCCTTGTCACGTTTCTTTCTATGCGCTTCAACACATCAAAACACATTGTTCTGTTAGAGACATCAGAAGAGTTACCAGATGAACTTTCCTCCATCCATCTAAAGCCAATTTCACAACGTTCACATAAATAATGTTTACATATATTATATATTCTGAAATTGGGAAACTTTTTAGATCTAAATCTCATGCTTAAGCAGCACAGTATACTCAGATGTTCTCCTTTACACTCTTCAAAAATATTGAGGATTCCAAAAAGCATTTGTTACGTGGGTTAAACAACATTATGTTCAAAATTAAAACTGAGAAGTTATTGAAACATTTATTAATAACTATAATAAACTATAATAAAATCCATACATGCTTATATAAATAGTATAACTTCAGTGAAAAATAACTATATTTCCCAAACAAAATCTCTTTCTATTAAGCCTGGCTTAATAGAACACAGCTGGATTTTCATGTATGTCTTTGCATTCAATATGTTGCACATGTTGTTTTGGTTGAAGTACATGAAGAAAATCCAGCCTCACACAGATACGTAGTTGGAAAGGGAAAGAATATTTTAATAACTTTTTTCAGATAACTAAATCTAGACAAATGGTAGTTTCTCAAAGGTTAGGTGCAATACGGAATCTGAAATGTTATGAACTTTTTGTATTCTGTTACATTAAAATCCATTGGTCTGTCTTGATCCTTGAATGGATGTTTTACCCATGCATGATTTTGTGACATCATGCATTGGTCATTTGGAAACTATTGCCTCACTAATTTATGCAGATCTTCCAAATGTTGACATACTTCATTGCATAATTTCTAGCAATCACATTTGTTAATATCACCCAATTTAATCAGAAAGGTCTTTAAGCATATTGGGAAGCCGTCAAGTCACAGTGGCAGATGTGTTTTCTGAAACTCTAATTTTCTAATGCCTTAGGAGTTAGGAAAAGAAAATATTAGGACCTATTTGCCTTTGTATCATTTAAAAAATATCTGTGTGGTTTATAATGTACATATATTATATGTGTAGAACTTCCTGTATATAAGTTGTTAAAAAATAAGATGCATATTAAAAAGTTTTCTTATGGGTTAAAAAAAAAAACCTCTAATTTTCAGTTGAAAGCTTGAATTTTATCATTTCAACAAATTCTGCCAGTTGTTTTCCTTGACATGATAGGCTTACCTTGTTCATTTTTGATAAAATGCCTGCCAAATACCCAACTCTTAATAAACATAGTTTGTCTCAATCATTATTTTAAGTAAAAATGGTGTTCCATGAAAAAAGCGGCTAAGTTCAGCTTGCAACGCAACCATTTGCGCAAGTGCTTTACCATGAACTTTGGTATGCAGAAGTCCTTTATGTACCTTTCCCATGTATCATACAGAATATTAAGACATGTACTTTAAAGTTGAAGTTTAATAAAATTAATAATTTCTGGGGCATCCCTGGTGGTGCAGTGGTTACGAATCCGCCTGCCAATGCAGGGGACACGGGTTCGAGCCTTGGACTGGGAAGATCCCACATGCCGCGGAGCAACTATGCCGGTGCGCCAAGACTACTGAGCCTGCGCTCTAGAGCCTGAGCCTATGCGCCACAACTAATGAAGGCTGCGTGCCTAGAGCCCGTGCTCCGAGAAGCCACTGCAGTGAGAAGCCCACGCACCGCAATGAAGGGTAGCCCCCCGCTCGCCACAACTAGAGAAAGCCCGCGCGCAGCAATGAAGACCCAACGCAGCCAAAAATAAATAAAAATAAAATAAATAAATTAAAAAAAATTCTATTGCTTCACTGAATACATTCTAAAGTGAAACTGTTATTTTCAAATAGTGAGTGTATGGCATTAGTAAAATTATTACTAGTACAGTAATTTTTTGCATACTACTGCTTCTACATCATCAGTGCATATGTCAACACAGTAAAAAAGCAAATAATATCTTAGTTTTATTATGATAATAGTTTGGGCATTGCACATTGACTCCTGAAGACATCTCAGGGGCCCCCCAGGTGCCTTCAGACTATACTTTGAGATGAATTTTTCCTTATCCTTGCTAGAATGCAAATCCTTTTACGATTCGAGGGGTTTTTTGGTCTTGTTCACTAGTATGCCTCCAGGGCTTAGATTATGCCTGGCACATAGTAGGCATTCAATAATTATTTGTTTAATTAATTATGTAATGAAGTAAGCAATCAGAACTAGATCATCATAGTGAAGAGCTTATAATCTGCATTACTGGAAACTCATTTTTAAAAAATTAGTTTTGAACAGGTAAAATTTACAATAGGATACATGATGAAAAGTCTCCCACTTTGCCTTCCCCAAGGAACTTAAGTTGCTTTCTCAGAGATAACCACTGCTGTCAGTTTCTTTTTTTTTCTTTTTAATGTTCTGTACATTTTTATTTTATTTATTTATTTATTTTCATTGGGGTACAGTTGTTTTACAATGATGCTGTCAGTTTCTGATGTATTTTTCCAGTCATATTTTATGGATTCACAAGCATATACACAAGCATATTCCTTTCTTCTATCACATACTTTGTGGTATACTACACACAATCTGGATTGAATAGTGATTTTTTTTAAATAAAATTTTTCTTTTGGAATAATTTTGTATTTATAGAAAAGTTTTAGAGAATCTTGTATACTCTACTCACTTCTACTACTGTTAGCATCTTACATAATCATAGTACCATGTCAAAACTAGGAAATTAACATCTCTACAATACTACTAACTAAATTACAGAATTTATTCAGATTTCACTAATTATGTCCTTTTGGTTCTCGGGTCCAATCCAGGATACCACATTGCTTTTAGCATAATGCTCTTTTTCCCTTAGAATGTATTTTGAGGATCGTCTCAGGTCAGTTTATATGCAGTTGCCTCATTCTCTGGAAGGACTGTAAAAATGGACTGAAAGTGGAATTTCAGGACCAATGATTATGTGCATTTAAAAATTACCAAACCTCTCTTCCCCAAAGAAATTAGCATACCCTTCTAATTAGTCTCCCTGTGATTTGAGTGTTGTAAATTTCTTTGAAGTTCCAAGATTAATATTGGGGACTGAATGAAGGTGATAAATGTAAAGTATTCAGAAAAATTTTGCACACTTCGAAATAACTATTTTTAATGTACTGGCACAAATTCACATAGCACTGCATGATTTATACATTATACCAATAATTTATTGGGCCATGACCCACATGTATAGTCGGTTCCTGTTAGGACCACTAGGGGGCTCTGCTGGAAGGGTTTTACAGTTACGTTAGCCCATTTAGGAGAATGTTTCGAGATGATGTTTTAGATTTCTGAACTCTTAAAACTTGAAAGAGATCATCTCATCCAGCTTCCTTATTTTGCAGAAGAGGAAACCAAGTTTGGCCGAGAGAGCTGGTATGGAGGAGAGCTGGAATTTAAAATCCCCTCTTGGTTCCCGCGGCAGGAGTTCAATAAATTCTTTTTTGCCATGTGCCTCCACTGAATGATTCACCCCCAGTGGCTATTTTCTTTTTTACTGCCACAATTTTAGTAATTTTTGCTAAGACGGTGTATTTATGATATTCTTCTAATAGGACACTCTACTGATTGGTTAGGTGAAAGAAATGCAAGAAATATAAACTTCTAAATAAACGTTATTACTTATTACAAAATGTTTTCTATTCAAAGCATCCCTCAGCATCAAAACCATATTAGTTACTGGAAGCCCTAGCAACCACTTTCAAATTTACTTTCCACTTAAAACATTTTACTCTTATCTTTACTCATTTATTCATTCAATATTTATTGACTGCCTACTAGCTCCAGACACTGTTGTAGACCTTAGGCTTACAGAAGCTGCCCTTCGTCCCCAAGAAGCATCTATTTCTCCATTGTTCACTTTATAAACTATTTTTACAGGCCTTAGTTCAGTGGTTCTCATAGTGTGGTCCCTGAACCAGCAGCAGGAGCAGAAGCACCTGGGAACTTGTTAAAAATGCAAATTATTAGGCCCACACTCCACTTCAGCAATCTTTGTTGTTGTTGTTGTTTTTAAACAAGCTCTCCAGGGATTCTGATGTACATTCCAGTTTAAAAACTATGGTTTTAGTTCCACGGCTTGGCATCAATTATCTAAGTAGGTCAAAGATCAACATCCGGGTTCTGAACTCTCAGGCATCTCCGTGGAGTAGCGGTCTCAGATACAACTGAGACCCAACAATGACCATACTTAATTTAATGATTTGTTGTACCTGGAAAGAGCCTGGGATGATTGTAGTAACAGTATTATAATGGCTTAAGAACAAAAACGAACCGCAGTGGATGTTCTTTACCAATAGAAAATGGGCCGGACTGAGTTCCGGGGCAGTGTTTTCAGACACTAGACACAGTCGGCTACATTAATCCCGTGGGTTCTGGGTCTGGCTGAGTCAGGGCGGCGCTCTGAGCCGAGTGGGGCCGCGTGAACCGGTCAGGTTGGATTCGAACCTTCGGTTAGACGCTAAATTCTGGAAGCCTCGACCATATCACATTGGCTCGTACAGAAGAGGAAGCGCCGGAGAGGACCGGGGAGGCCCCGGTAGCGCCAGCCGGCCGGCGCAGAAGCCACACCCTCCTGGCTCCAAACGCCGGCAGGGCGGAGCCACGCGGCCGCAGTTCGGGCAGAGACGCGAGGCGCGGCGCAGCGCGGCGCGGGTTCGCGACTGAGGCGTAAGGGGCTACGACGGCAGCGGCTGCGCCGCCCGGCCGGGTCAGCGTCGTACGCATGCGCGGACCCGGCGCCATTTTGGTGGCCGGGCGCGGAGGTGATTCCACACTCAGGAGAGCGCGGCGGCCGGGGTGGCGTTGGCAGCGTTCGTGTGCTGGGGTGTGAATCGCAGAGGGAGGAGGCGGTGGAGGAAGAGGTGGCGGCGGTGGCGGTGGTCGTAGCGGTGGCGGAGGAGGCGGGTACGAATCAGCTGCGGGCGGAGACATGGCCAACATCGCGGTGCAGCGAATCAAGCGGGAGTTCAAGGAGGTGCTGAAGAGCGAGGAGGTCAGAAATGAACTACCGGACGTCCCCCACCTCAGCCCAGGGCGGGAGGGCCCTTCCAGCGGCGACCCCAATATCCCTGGTATCCCCCGGGTGGCCGCCTTTGCTGCCACCGTTCTGCTTGTGGGGAAGCAGCAGTCTCCCCCTCCTTCCGCCGTTTTCCCCTCCCCTCCCCTCCCAGGGCCCTGGGATGGACGGTCTCGCGGGCGGGTGGTCTGGGGAGGAATACGGTTTTGGGGGGCGGATTGAGGAGGGGCGCTTATCGGCGTGGTGTGAGCTCTAGAGACAGCCCCAAGGCAGTGGCAACAGCTGGAAGTGTGGCTGTAGGGTGGGGAGGGAGCAGGCCGAGCCTGAGAAAACCCGGGAAGTGGGTTGGGGGAAGGGGAAAGGTGGTAACTGGATCCGGAGAGCCGCGCTGTCCAAAGGCCCACTCTTTTTAAGGGTATTCTGGGTTATAACCGGTCTGGCCGCCACGGTCCTTTTCTTAGGGAAGGAGCGATGCGAGTCCTTAGGTATTGATGAAAGAAGGACGTTCAGAGTTACTCCCTCTCAGTTCGGTATTGGGAGAGAAGAGAAGGCATAATGGGGTACTATCTTCTTTGAGTGGGGGGGGGATAAGGGAATTTTTACCTGAGATAGGAAATTAATTCCATATTAGACCGTTATCTCATTTCTACTTACCCCGACATCTAGGCCTCTTTTCGATTGACATCTAAAGCTTTTTGACTGGGTAAAGGTAAGCTGTTTGGTGTATTAAAGACATTTAAATATTTTTAGCTAAGATTAGGAAAAAATAATGGAGTGTACGAGAAGCTTATTTCAAAATACTGTCTACAGGTTACAGAGTGTCCTAAGACAGTGCCTCTGTGACACTGTTGTGTTGTGCCATGAAACTTCACTATGATGTCCTTCATAGTTAACTTCATTATGAAGTCCCTCATAGTAACTTGATTCTTACTTTTGAGGAACATCCCTATTAAAAAACATGAGGTTTCAGCAGATTAATACATTGTTATATTTCCTTATTAAGAAAGTAGGTTTATCCCAACATATTTATATCTGAAATGATTAAAAAAATTTTTGTCTTAATCTGCTCTTGAGTCCTTTGGAAATTTTAGATACTCTAGTATTAGCCGCACTTATTAATGTAAGATATTTAAAGTGTTATAGTAATTTGACTCAAAATTATGAACGTATCAGTACAGTTTTTTTTTTCATACCCAAATCAAGAAGAACGCTAGGTTGTTTTCCTCCTTGGATTCAACAAAGAAAGATTAAAAATACTGACTGGTTATTTTCAAGATATCACATATCATTATTGGATGTATTATTGCTATTTGTATTTTACTCTTACATTGGTACTTTAATGATCTCAATGATTTGTGAAATTCAGCATTCTAAGTATGTGATGAGTTACTAACATAAGTCTGATAGCAGTTGAACTTTGAGTCTAAAGTGATTATGTATTTTTCCAGCTAGACATGGAGAAAATTCTTTAAGATTATTTAAAAATGCCAAATCCTAGCAGATTTATTGAATGTAATAGTATATAAGTAATGATTGGTTTTACAGAGCATGTGTATGTACTCTGACCTCTGTATTTGTTCAAGTGCCAAAACTCTGAATGGAAGGATGACTTTGTATTTTTGTGGTACAGTGCAGAAAAAGAGTCGTAAATGCCTGTACTGATATACAATGAAACAGTGATTCTAAGTTTTTCTCTAAGAAAATATATTCCAGGACAGTTGACATATATCTTCCTAATGAAAGTTTGCAGCTAATATTGTTGCCAGTAGCCTAAAACATTTCTTCTATAATACAGTTGTACAAGCCTGAAACTTAATATAAGACTTTAATGCGTTATTTTCTATTAATTAAAAGTGGTAAG
Organism: Balaenoptera musculus; assembly: GCF_009873245.2. Lineage (NCBI taxonomy): Eukaryota > Metazoa > Chordata > Mammalia > Artiodactyla > Balaenopteridae > Balaenoptera > Balaenoptera musculus. The sequence continues at coordinate 76,051,389 of NC_045789.1, read as the reverse complement.
TTACTGCTCTCATAATTCATATAGTCTCTGCATTATGTGAGGTGACTTTTCACCATGATATTCTTAGTACTTAAATTGATGCTTAAAAGAAATCTTGTATTGCTATACTAATGCATATTGTTAAAATAATACAGTTCTGTATTAAGTAAGGGATGATGAAGCCTTGCTTCAAGTGACATAGTGTTTCAGAGGAAGAAAACAGAAAATACAAACAGGCAAATTATTTTTTTAAGAACAGTACCTTTATAAATCTGGAATGAAACTTCTTCCAGAAAGTAAGTTAAAAGAACATTTAGGAAAGGGTCAGATATTGGAATATATAACCAGTAAATAGCTTTATTTTCACCAATATTTTATTTAATTGATATTTTACTAGGTCCAGTTCTATAAGTGGATTATGTTGATTATTTTCAACTCGTAGAAGAACTTGTAGTACAGTCCACGTGTTTCCTTTTTATGTATGTAAATGCAGTATTTGAGTGGCTGGTCAAGTAATCAAGTATTTCCTCATGTAAATCTCCATTTTAGCAAAGTTTATTTCATATGTTTGTGTTTACTAAGACTCCTGATTGATTTTAAGGATTTTTTTCCCCCCTTTTAAGTGCTTTAGTAAAGATAGCTGACATTTGCTGAATTCTGGCCATAAGAAGTAGTAAGTGGCCACTGTTGGAGTGTGTTGTTAATTAAAATATAGCCTCCAAGATAAATTAAATGTGAAAAGCACAGTGCACAATAGTGGGAGGAGGCCACCATTTGTGTCAGAAGTGGGAGAATAGGTGTATTTGTTTGTATAGGTGAAAGGATTAATGAGAAATTGGTAACATTGATTGCTTGTCTGTCGGAGAATTGGGTGTCTGGGGCAACAGGCATCAAAAGATCCCTTTTGAATTTTGAGTCATGCTAATATGTTATTTACTCAAAATAAATAAACCATGTAGGCCTTTTTTCCTGAGACTGTGTTTGGAAGTCTGTCCTTTATGTGTCAGGTTTATTTAAATCTGAGTGTGAATTTTAAGTAATGTTTCAAAGTTGCTAGGCATGGAAAACTGATTTAAAGTACATTTTATAGTTATTTTTGAGTTGAAGTACATAAGTGAGTTGTTGCTTACGAGGATAGAATAAAACTATAATCTGTATTCATAGGTTGTATTATTATTTACTATCAATTATTATTGGTATAAACAATTAACCACCATTTGTAGAGGAGCTCTCAGTTCCATTTGTTTATATACATTATTGCTAATTCTCAAGAACAGGTCTTTGAATTAGATTTGTTATTTCTTAGATGAGAAAATTGAGATTCAGAGAAGTTAAATTATTTGTCCACAAATGTATAGCTTTGAGATGTAGATCTAAGTCTGCTTGTGTTTATATTGTACCATGCTGTCATGACTTGCCAAAGGTAGGCGTACTTTTAATTATTTAAAAATAATTGAACCTGGTTTGTATTACTGATTAAAGGATTTAAACACAACCTAATTTAATTGTTAGTTTAAACATTAAAATAAGTGTTACCTGTAATTAAATGTTTACTTGCATTTCAATATGGAAAATATTTTTAAATTTGATGTTCAGTGAAGTAAAATGCCCTTAAATCAGTGCACATACTCTTGCTTGTTCTTGAGCTGTATGGTACCTGTAGGTTTTTTCATATTGTAGCTGCACTTTGCTAACTAGGATTTTCTAGGATTCTCATAGGGAATATTTAAATCTATGGCATTAACAAATTGGTTTCATGAAAACTACTATTGTATACATTTTCCTTAAGTATTTAAATGGATTTTTGTATCTTTTATTTTAAATTTTATATATTTGATTATTCTGTGTAGAACTAGTTGTAAATCTTTAGAAGAAAGTCTCTTGATTTCTGTAGACCATGCAACGTTGGCACTATGTGGGGCATGTGGGGCAGATAATGAATTCTTTGTTGTGGGTGGTTCTCCTGTGCATTGTAGGATGTTTAGCACTATCCCTGACTAATAGCACTAGATGCCAATAGCACAGGCAATCCTCCCTCCACCTCCCTACCCTCTCCCTGCCAATCATATCAACTAAAAATGTCTCCAGACTTTGCCAAATGCTGAGAACCACTGCTGTAGACAAAACTCTTTAGAAGAACATTTAAGACTGTTAACTAGGTAGGATGTGTAGTATAATTTCTCTAAAAGATGAATGAATGGAAGTAAAGGTACAAAAAATTATATAGCATGGCTACTACTAGGTTTGAATGTTCTGTTTTTGTTTTAAGACTTTGCCCCTTATCAATTAATTATCATCATTTTCTTTTAAACTTTTTCCTTTTTGATTTAAGGAAAAAGGTGACATTTCCTGCTATAAACTAATGTTACCAGAATTTGAACAATTTTTTACGAATAGAAAAGTGGTGTGTTTTTACAGCTATGTAAATTATAGTTCAGTGTAACTTATTTAGATAGTGTGCCTTAAGAGGTTCTGGGTGTAGGTTGAGCAAGGAAAGTGTTATAGATTGAGTTAAAAAAAGCCAACAACTTAAAAAGCCTGTCCAAGTAATACTCTTTGGGGTGCATTTCTCGTCTTCTCTCTTTTTTTTTTTTTAGTTATTATAAAGGCTTTGATCTCTGTCCCTCAGGCGCAGAGTTAGATGCATTTGGGATCCCTTTGCAGGTCACCCCTTTGTAAAGAATATATATTCTTATTTCTCAGTAAATATATTATCAGCAGTTATTGAGCATATTGACAACAGCTCTAAAAGACTTACCTGGTTGGAGGTAGATAAAAATGTTAGATGCAAAGAATCAATGCTATGGGAGTTCTGAGGGTATGTGTATGTAGGGAGGTTCTTGAGCTAGGTTCCAAAGGAAAGTTAAGACTGACTTGGAATTTCAGGAGACAGTCATAAAGGAATTACAGGAATACTGTCATTTACAAGTAAATGATCTCTTCTGTAGATGCCTGAACTGGAACTAGGGAGCAGGGTTATGGACAAAATTAGGCAAGAAACACATTTTTATATATGTGTGTGTATATATATATATTTGTATATTTATTTTAACATCTTTATTGGGGTATAATTGCTTTACAGTGGTGTGTTAGGTTCTGCTTTATAACAAAGTGAATCAGCTATACATATACATATATCCCCATATCTCCTCCCTCTTGCGTCTCCCTCCCACCCTCCCTATCCCACCCCTCTAGGTGGTCGCATTTATATATTTATAAAAAAAAAGGTTGCACAGCTCTGATATACACAAACATAGTTGTGGAGTTAGAACACATAAGTTTTCTTTGGAGAAAAAAAACACCTTTTTCATATCAAAGTAATAAATGGTAATATACAAAGTACATACAATAAAGTGTGACCAGCACCCAAAACAATATTACCAGCACCAGCAGAATCCCCACACCCCACCCCTTTCCAGTCATTTTCCTGGTTTTTAATAGCACAGACTAGCTTTGAGTATGTTTTTTTGTTTTTTGCTTTGAGTATGTTTGAGTAAAAGGATAGACATAAGAGCATATACTATATGATTTCATTTTAAAGGTTTTCAAAAGATGACTTTCAAAATCTTTGTTCAAAACATGCATTAACAGTGTCTTAGAAAATGTGTTGAATGTTAAAGTTGAAAGAGACCTTAGATCTAGGCCAAAAACTTCATCTATAAGATCAGGAAACTGAGGCCTAGAGAGATTGATTGTTGCTCAGTGACTCAAATCTGGTTTATGGTGAACTTCACCCAAGCTTTTGGCATACCAGTTTACTCCAACCATTATATGTGGTTGCTTTATGGGACTATACTTTTCATAAACAATACCATAAAAGCTGAATGCTAATAAAACTAAGTACAACAGTGGGTGACGGTTCAATATTGAGTATTGTATTTAAATATATTTTGCTTTTCTCTCTTGGTGTGAGAAAAGTTTGCCAGGAGGCAGATATACTTACTTCCCCAAGCATAATGTAGTGAGTTTAGCTTAGTGATTAAGAGTGTAGGCTTTGGAATTAGATTTGTGTTCAGTCCTGGCTTTTCTGCTTAATACCTACAGCACTGACTGTTTCAGCTTTCTTATCTGTAAATAGGGAGATCAAGAGAGGCTTTACAGTGCTTAGAGCAATGCTTGGAACATTCAGTAAATGGATAGCTGCTAAGATGTCAGAATTAATTGTACTTTCATACTCTGCTTATTGTTGTCCTTGGACCATAAAGGTTTCCTTCAATGGTTTAGTGAAAGCTCTACACGAATTTGCCTCCAGAAAAGGCTTAACATGATGAGGGACTTTGGTACTTCTGATATTGTTTCTTTGTGTGCAAATAACCTATGGAGGCTGGTGGCCAAGGGGAATACAAAAGAATATATGTGGGCTTTGTTCTGAAGATGTTAGTTAGTCTTTCCTTAGGAGACAGTTATAAATTGGAGAGAAGTTTGTGTTAAAATGACCTTTCTGAGTGAAAAAGAAGTAAATTATTTGGGAGCCTTTCATATAATATGGAGTAATGGGATTATTTTGGATTTCTTGACATGGCTCTGGTCTCCTTTAACTGGACCATGGAATCCATATGCTAATCCTCTGGTGTGTAATCTTGAATTCCTTTGTAAAATCCCTATTTTAAAGTTGGGTCTTGGAAACTAGAAAGTCGTGGTCACATCCATTGACATCCGTCATATGTTCTGTTATGTAATGTAATTCTGAAAAGGCGAGACAAGTTCATTTCATTCAAAACCCTTGTCCTTTCCCTCCCTTTAGTTCTTTGCTTTTACTGCAGATTTAACATTTATTTATTTATTTTGGCTGCTCTGGGTCTTAGTTGTGGCACGTCATCTTTAGTTGCGGCATGTGGACTACTTAGTTGTGGCACGCATGCGGGATCTAGTTCCCCGGCCAGGGATTGAACCTGGGCCCCCTGCACTGGGAGCATGGAGTCTTACCCACTGGACCACCAAGGAAGTGCCTTTACTGCAAATTTAAAACAGTAATTACCTGTAGTTGAATGTCTACTGTCCGATATTTTATATATATGACAGCCTTATGAGATGGGTGTTATTCTTGTTTTATGGATTAGAAAGTTGCAGCTCTGAAGAAATTAAGTAATTTTCCTCAGTGTCGAGTAACTTCGTGGAACAGGGGTTTAAAACCAGGTCTCTGACTCTGTTTACTGGTTATGGTGGAAAGAATAGAGTATAATCATATCTGTTGCTTGCTTCCTATCCATTATCTTTAAAGATGTTTTAAAAAATTATATTTTAGACTTAGAAGTTAAGAAATAATATATGAACATCTTTATATCCACAGTCCAGATTTAATAGATCCTAACTCATGCTGGGTTTAGCTCCTCCTCCACCTGCCCAAGAAATAAAACATACAGACAAAGCTCATTCTGTTCTCTTTCCTTCTTGTAAGTAACCACTATGCAGGGGTTGAGTACATCCCCCCATTCATATTTTTGTTTTTACTATTGATAAACACAGTATTTTTGAGTGTAAAATCACTTTTTAGTATTTTAAACTTTTAAAAAAATTTTTTTCATAGATGGTTATAATATTCTACATCTCCTGCAACTTTTCTTCTCAACGTTGTTTTTTGAGATTTATCTGTGACAATGCATATTGCTCTAGTTCTTCAGTTTTAAACTACAGTTGACCCTTGGCCAACATGGGTTTGAACTGCATGAATCTGTTTATATGTGGATTTTTTTCCATAGTAAATACTGCAGTACTATACAATCCACTGTTGATTGAATGTGTAGATGTGGAGGAACTGGGTATATGGAGGGCCAACTATAAGTTATACTTCAAGTTTTGTCTGAGCAGGGGGTCGGTATCCCTAACCCCCCTCGTTGTTCAAGGGTCTACTACGTAGAGTATTTCGTGTCACAGTTTTTAAAATTCATTCTCTTATTGATGGCGTGTAGTTCCAACTTTTAGAAATTATAAAAAAGGATGCATTGAACATTATTATAGTTGTTTTCTTGGGCACATAAGGGTTTTATAGGAAGTAGACTTTCAGGATCTGAGTGTATTTTCATCTTCTGCATGACTCGATATTGCATCATTGTTCTCCCAATGATTGTATCAATTTACACTTGCTGTAGAAGTAAATAAGAATTCTAGGGACCTGACATTTGGAAGGTTTAGATTTTTGTCAGTCTGATGGATATGAAATGGTAGTTTATTTTAATTTTCATTTCCCTTGTCAATAGAGATATTAAGCATGTTTTTGTGTTTATTGGCCATAAGTCTTTCTTTTGTAAAATTAGTGTTTGCATTCCTTACCCATTTTTAAGAATTTGTGTGGTTTGTATTTTTCTTATTGATCTGTAAGAATTCTTTATCTGTATAATTTTCTCTATTTCTGTTATGTGGCTTAATTTCTAACTGTCTTATCTTTTTTTATGCTCTTTTTTAAAAAATTGTGGTAAATAATATCATAAAACTTTTCATTGTATTTTTAAAAAATATTTATTTATTTTGCTGCATTGGGGTCTTAGTTGTGGCATGCGGCGTCTTCGTTGCCGCATGCGGGATCTTTTAGTTGCAGCATGCAGGCTCTAGTTCCCTGACCAGGGATCAAACCTGGGCCCCCTGCATTGGGAGCGAGGAGTCTTAACTGCGGGATCACCAGGGAAGTCCCTCATCCTGTATATATTTAAGTGCACAATTTCAGTGGCATTAAGTACATTCACATTGTTGTACAACCAATACCACCATCCATCTCCAAGACTTTACTTTCTGTAAAACTGAAACTCTGTACCCATTAAACACTAACTCCTTACTTCTCAATGATCAACCCCTGGCAGTTACCATTCTATTGAATATTTTCTGTCTCTATGAATTTGATTATTATACATTATTTGTTCTGCTGGCTTATTTCACTTAACTTTATTGTATCTTTGATCTAACTGAGTTTACTTTTAAAGTAGTCAAATTTGTCTGTCTTTTCCTATGTGGTGTGGTTTTTTGTTTTTGTTTTTTTAAATAAATTTTATTTATGGCTATGTTGGGTCTTCGTTTCTGTGTGAGGGCTTCCTCTAGTTGCGGCAAGTGGGGGCCACTCTTCATCGCGGTGCGCGGGCCTCTCACTATCGTGGCCTCTCTTGCTGCGGAGCACAGGCTCCAGATGCGCAGGCTCAGTAATTGTGGCTCACGGGCCCAGCTGCTCCGCGGCATGCGGGATCTTCCCAGACCAGGGCTCGGACCCGTGTCCCCTGCATTGGCAGGCAGATTCTCAACCACTGTGCCACCAGGGAAGCCCTATGGTGTGGTTTTTGTATTTTGTTTAAGGAATCTTTTCCTACTCTGGTTATCATAAAGATATTCTTCTGTATTTGGTTCTTAAAAGTTAATTCATTCTTTAACTTCTGTACTCAGGTTTCTTCTGTCTCTATCATATCATATTGAAACTACTTTTCCAGGCATTACCAATATCTTCTAAATTGTGAAACGAAAAGTAACTTTTCAGCAGTTGTCCATTTTGTACATCTTTCTTCCACGTTTCCAGTTCCATCTTAGAGCTTTCCCTTTTCGGTTATTCTGATACGACTTTTCTGGTTTTTCTTCAACTTCTCTTACTACCCTTTGTAAGTTACTGATTTCGTCCTCCATCCCCCATTTATCTCCTGAATCTTTGTTTCCGCTTTTGCGTTTTTTGTTAATCATCTTAGGTCAGGTTTTCATTTCTCAGATGGACTATTTCTATTAAAATAGTTTGCTTATTTACATTTAGTTCTCTGCCTTTGGTCTGTCCCAACTTCTAATTCAACTGGCGCCATGCCACTGGATTTAAATTTTTTTTTTTCTTTAACTTTCCAAAGAAGTGCTTTTATTACAGGGTTTAGGAAAAGAAAAAAGCTCTAGAAAAAGGAAATTTCCAAAATAGGTCTTCAGCAAGGGTGGGTGCGGTGACAAGTCCAGGCTGGAGTCTTGCTCTCACTAGAGGTCACTTCCGGGTTGTGAGGACGGTCCTCCTGGAGTCTCTCAGTCGGCCCCCTCTGGGCCCCAGCGACTGGCCCGGCGGACTTCTCAGCCCTTGGTCAGCCTTGTCGCCCTGTGCCAGCTCCTCGTCATACAGAATTTCATAATTGCCAAGGACTTTCTTTGGGGGTGACTTGTTTCATTTACAGTCTGGAATTTCAACGTTAGGGACCGCGATGTTGAGGGTGTCATTAATCAGGTTATACTTAAGGATTTGGTCGTTGGCAATGTGGAGGTGAGGGATGGGGACGCGTTCACCTCGATCAGCCAGGGCTTCAGCTTGTCGTCGATGATGATGTCGTAGCTGTAGCACTCAAAGCAGTGTTTGTCGTTGTTCATCATGGGTGCCACGGCCTTCAGGGACTGCATGAAGATCCAGTGGATCTCGTTGAACAGCTTGCTGGTCACCTCCTCGCCTCAGGTGCTCTCCAGGTAGAGCCGCAGGTTGTTCATGGTCCACGTGCCCCCGTCCCCACGTGGATTTGGTTGTAGTCCTCCCATGTTTCTGAATGGCAACGTTGGTGAGATGAACAAACATGTTATCCAGCTCACTGGTACTCGGGGTGTATTTTACTGTGCAAAAGCAGCAAAATCCAAGTTTATGCATGTAGTAGCGCAGTGGACGGTACGTAGACACCAGAACATACAAACGCAGGTCAAACTTCCTGCTGCCGATTAGTAACGGGTTGTTAATGTACAGAGAGATCACGTAGGCTTCCTTGGTAGACTGAGTCATGAACAAAGATGTTTTGCTGTCCCAGGAGCACTTTTGATTTGCGAGAGCTTGTTGATCAGAAAGATGCCCTTTCCCTGAGCTTTGCCACAAGGTTTCATGATCCAGGTGCTGGAGGGGCTTTTCCTGAACTCCACGAACAGGTTGTAGTCGGCGGGCAGCATGTAGGTGACGGGGACGAAGTCCAGGTAGAGGTGTTTCCCACTTTCGTCCTTCTCTACTAAAGGACTTCCTTTCTTCTCCAGCTCTTTCCTGTTATCTTTTGATGTTTTTCACCATCAGATCCTTCTGCATCAGTTCATAGTGGTTCAGGAAATGGTTGACTATTTGATCATCTGAGAGCCGGTAGCCAGTTTTTTTTTTTTTTTTAATAGCTACTTTATTTATTTATTTATTTATGGCTGTGTTGGGTCTTCGTTTCGTGTGAGGGCTTTCTCTAGTTGCGGCAAGCGGGGGCCACTCTTCATCACGGTGCGTGGGCCTTTCACTATCGCGGCCCCTCCCATTGCGGGGCACAGGCTCCAGACGCGCAGGCTCAGTAGTTGTGGCTCACGGACCCAGTTGCTCCGCGGCATGTGGGATCTTCCCAGACCAGGGCTCGAACCCGTGTCCCCTGCATTGGCAGGCAGATTCTCAACCACTGCGCCACCAGGGAAGCCCTGGTAGCCAGTTTTGACACTAAAAACGTTGTGGATGGTTTGCTTGCTCTTCCAGTAAAAATTCCAGTCCTCGTTTTCTGTCACTTGGACCCATCCTCTCTTTTCAAAGTTATTTATCAGCACCGACTTCTCGATATCAGTGACCTATTTCAGTTTTCCTGCCATAATCCATAGGTACTTATGGAGCCAACGGGAACGTCCAGTTTCTTTTCAGTTTCACCCAGATTTGACTTGGATTCTCACCTGATGTCAAATTGTTTTCCTGTGACTTCCTCCTGTGGGGCGCACAGCACGGAGGAGCGCCCAGGAGCGTGGAGGATGGTGGCCCCGCACCGCGGTGCGGCCCCGCCTCCCTGGATTTAATTTTTAAAACGTTATTTTGTCATTTTCCTTTACATTGTCTACCCCCTATTGCATGAAGTCAAAACTTTTTTACTGTTGTTCTAGCCTACCTTTCCTGACTTATTTCTTGTCAAGTCTCAACTTAGTTGTATGCCTGAACATACCTCAGACCCTCACTCTTCCTCCAGCCTTTAGCTATATTGAGTTGTTCTGTCTGCTTGGAATAAGTCCTTAGCCTCCTTTCTTTGCCTTTTGAAAAACTTACTTCTCCTAAAATGCCATTCCTGATAAGCTTTTCTTTTTTCTTTTTTCTTTTTTTTAAATTTATTTATTTATTTGTCTTTGGCTGCACTGGGTCTTCATTGCGGTGCGCGGGCTTCTCATTGCGGTGGCTTCTCTTGTTGCGGAGCATAGGCTCTAGGTGTGAGGGCTTCAGTAGTTGTGGCTCACGGGCTCTAGAGCGCAGGCTCAGTAGTTGTGGTGCACGGGCTTAGTTGCTCCTCAGCGTGTGGAGTCTTCCCGGACCAGGGCTCGAACCCGTGTTCCCTGCATTAGCACTGCACCATCAGGGAAGCTTTTCTTGAACCCACAGTTTACCTTTTTTCTCCAGTATCACTTTGTTGGGATTTTTTTAGAGCGGTTATTATATTTTTGGTAATTGTATATATGTCTTTTTGCTCCTGCTAGATCACTGGGCTCCTTGAGGATTCTTATTCATCTTTTTCTCTTCAGCATCCAGTATGGTGCCTGAAATGTATTAGGCTTAGTAACATTTAAAGTATGCCACCCCACCCCCACCCACCCACTGCCCAAATCTTTGATAGGTGTCTAATCTTTTGGAGCTATTGCTGAAAGTGCTCTTTGCCTAGGTTCAGGACAGGTCTATGTTACTCTGTTCATTATTTTTAGTCTTTGTGTGATTATGGATTTTTCTAGTGATTACAAATGCAGGGCTAGCTACCATATGTAGCCTTTTCTCTCAAGTGACTGTGGGATGCTTTACTTCTAGGTTTCTTTGATTCATGTGAACCATCTTTGGGATTGGTGTACTTAATTGTGGGTTGTCTGATACTGTTGCTTTTCAACAGTGATATAAAACACTTTGTGCTTCATTTTTCTTAAGTCATTCTGTAGTAGTTCCTTTATTTTTAAAATATATGTATAGAATATACTGCAGTTTATGCATCTGTGCATTGGATATTTGGTTATTTCCAGTTTCTTGCTGGTACAAATGTGCAAGAATTTAGTGTGTACTGCTAGGTTAGATTTTAGAGGGTTATATATGTCAGACTTTTTTTAACGTCTCTTGGCTTGGTCATACTTTGATTATATCCTTAGGTGTTTACTTACGTGCTTTATCTCCATCTGTCTGATGGAACCGTGAATGTGTGTCATTGAGGACATAGACCTGTCTTAACTGATTTTTCCATCCTCCATTGCTTAGCACATTGCCTGGTGAGCAGGAGGCATTTGTTTTCCTGAATGAGTTTCAGTATTTCTTAAGCTTCAGGGAGCTAATCTCCAAGCACTATGAAAGTAATACCTTTCATCCTGCTTCTGGAAGAATTGAATATGTTGATAAAGGTGGCCGCCAGTGAAGTTGGGTTTCTGTTGATAATGTAGTCAGGTCCTGAATTGGGATGGTATACTGTCCAAGGTCAAAACTGGGGAAATAAGATGGTGGGAAGAGAATCTTTTTTGCTTTATTTTGTAGTTTTCCCCTTTGAAGATCTCAGGGGGCATCTATTTAGAAGTATATATGACATCATCTGTATCCTGTGGTTTAAACTCTTTAGTTAACTCTACATTTTTCTTCATTTATTCAACAAATATTTATTGAATGCCATCTGTGTTTGTTAATAAGCTAGACATGGTCCATGCTGTTATGGAGTAAATTATGGTCCAGTAAGATGGTGAGACATTGAACAGCTAGTTATGTTTGTTGAGTTTAAGTAAGGAGAACTGTGAGGGTGAGGTAACCTGAACTCAGGGAAAGAGTTCCTTGGGAATAACCCTTAAACTAATACTTGGGAGGATAAATTGGAATTAACTTAGTCATATATTAGGATGATCAACTCTTACATGCACATAGAAAGCTAATAATTATATAGTCAAGAATGTAAACCATTTAATTGCTTTTCTCTTTTAAATAGTCAAAATTCTCTGAATATAAAAGTAACAAACTTATTAAACTTTGAAAAATACAGGGAACTATATCATAAAGTAAAAATTATCGGTAATCTCACTCCCAGAGATAATTCTTTTCTTTAAAAAATGTTTGTCTATGAAATATTTCACATATACAGAGATACATCTTAATTTTGGTATTCCTTTCATTTTATCTATGTATGTACATATATATACATATTTAGAATTTTTTTGGGGTGGGGGAGCGTTGAATACAATTCCCATGGGACTTTAAACCGAAATCTGTAATTTTTAATCATTTGAAGTTGTTTTTCCCTATTAGACTCCAAGCTTCTCAAGGGTAGGCATCATGGCTCATCCATCTTTGTATTATCAGTACCAAGAGCTCTTTAACAGATATTTGAGGGCTCCCTCTATGGTAGGCACCATGATATGTGTTGGGGATATAGTAATGAGTGGGATAAGGGAAGACAGACAAATAAGTAATAAATGCAGTGCGGAGCTGTATAATAATATTGTCCAGATGAAATTAATTGGTTGTTTTTGATTGGGTGTTCAGAAAAGGCTTATCCTAGAATTGTAAACTTAAATTGAGATCTGAATGTTAAAAGCACGTCACTAGGGGAAGAACAGTCCAGATCAGTGGAAACTGTTAATGTAAAAGCTCTAAAGTGGGAATGAATTTGCTATGTGTAAGCAACCAAAAGGAGGTTGTTGTGGCTGGAGTATTGTGGGTAAGGGAGGAGAATGGTGCAAGATGAAGTTGGAGATGTAGGTGGGAGCCAGATCACACACAAGCCATTTGAGGATTTAAAGCAAACGACAGAATTTGTGTTTTTAAAAGATCACTTTGGCTGCTGTGGAGAATGAATTGACCCTGAAGATATGAGGAAACGTTTACTACTTAAAGGTTGAGTTTTGCTGGATATAACAAAAGAAACAGTAGTAGTGATTGAAATAAATAGGAAAAGTCTGGAGGGAAAGTATCCCGAAGTTGCTTGGTTAGGGGCTTTATAGTGTTAATAGTCTACTTCTAACTTTCAGGTTACTATTCTTAGGAGTTTGACCCTTGTCCCTAAACTCTCAGAATGGCTATCAGAGGACCAGGCAGCCTATCTGAATTTCAAAAAGGGAAAGGCACCAGGCACTGCCAGCTGAGTTCACTCCCTTTAAAGAGATATCTGAGGTTCCATTCAGTGACCTCTCTTTTTATTTTTTTATTCACCAGTGTCATAATCACTTCTTGGTTTAAGGCAGGCTAGGAAATGTTTATTAGCTGAGCACATTGCTCCCCAGTTAAAATGAGGGTTTTGTTAGTAAGGAAGGAGAAGGTAATTTGTTAGGCACTTCCCATGTGGGGTTGGGGATAGGAGGCAGGAATGAACTCAGGAAGATCATTTGGGAAGCCTTTCTAGGTAGCCTAGGCAAGAGATGATTGTAGCTTGGGGTTAGGGTAGAATAGAGGGGGCTTAAGAGAAGTGTTTGGGTTATGTTTTAAGAGTGGAGTCACCAGAGCTTGCTGATGGTGTAGAGAAATAATGAAGCTGGAAAAACACCTAGATTTTTGTCTTTTGCAACTAGATAGATGGTGGTGCTAATTTCTGAGTTGAGGAGTGGGAAGAGCACACTGGAGGTGGGGAGGATAAGAATTGAAGCAGTTCATTATGTGAGTGGAGGTTAGATCTGAAGAGAGATTTGGCATCATAGATACATAGATGGTATAATTTGAAGCTTAGACTGGGTAACTTAACTCTAGGAGAATTTGGTTAGAAAAGGAGGGGTCTAGGACAAAATCTGGTTTTTGTCCTGGTTCCATAGCACATGTTGAAGTTGAATTGATGAGAACCAACAAAGGAGAGCATGGTGTCATTGAAGCCAAGAGAAGACAGAGTTCCAAGAAGAGAGGGTGGTCAACTTTATCATGCTGCTTAAATGGGAGAAATGACTGTTGAATTTGCAGTGTGATCATTGGTGACCTTGACTGGAATATTTTCATTGGAATGGTGTGCATGTGTTATTGGGGTGGATTGTTAAGAGGAATGAGATGAGGAACTGGCAACTATGGTCAACTTTTTAAAGGAGTTTTGCTTTTACAGGGAAGGAGAGAAGCGGGGGAGCTGGAGAAGACCATGGCTTCAGAGATCTTTAAAAAAAAAAAATTTCTAGTAGATATTAGAGTATGTTTGTATGTTGATGGATGGGAGAAATTGATTATGCTAGAGAGGAGTAACTGAAGGAGCAAAGTCCTTGAGAAGAACAGGGGGTGGTGTTCCTAACATAAGTGGAAGGATTAATCTTTAATAGGAGCAGAGACACTTAGGGCAATGTTAAGTTTCCATTTGGGATTTGTGGTTTTCACTTGAACATAAGACCGCTTAATGGTGGTTGTTCCCTGCTCCCTCCCCCAGCAGTGCTGCTTGAGGAAGACACAGGAAGTTTTGTTTTGTTTTTTTTTTTTTTAGTTAATTGAGGAATGAATTTAATTAGCATTAGGGCTTTGCCATATGAGTACACTGCAGGAAGAAAGGTATCAAGGTTGTCAAGAGTATTTGCAAGGGAGTGATTATAATGAATGCCCAAGGAATCTAAACTGGCTAAGGAGGAAGTGAGGACCTTAAAGGTGATTGATAATGAGGGAGAGTCAGGGAGAGTGGTTCTGTTTTGATGAAGCCAGCTAATAGCTGGGTTTGGGGTACCAAAGTGAATTTATTTAATCCATGGAGGTTGGGAATCTGAGAAACTTGAAGTGGATTTCGGAGAAGGTGCAGGTTTAGGTGACGACAAAATCAAGAGTATGATTATGGGGATAAGAGCTTACAGTCTGTTAATATTTGTCGGGAACACAGGCAGTCTTAATCCTGTCTCCTTGCTCGTCTATGAGAATTGAGAAGAAATGTACAAAGATGACAAATTAGGCAACAGTCTCATCAACCACAGATAGCTGTTGATATAAACAGCCTTTTAATCAAATCAGGATCTTTGTATGTATACTGTTTTATATCTTTTTCCTGTTAATATATCTTGTGTTTTCTTCAGGGCATTAAATATTCTTTTTAAATATTTAGTGTTTAACTTGAGTATTAGAATTAAATAGTATTTACATATTAATGTTTAGTACTGCCTGACTAAAACCATTCTTTTGTCGAACATTTATAAATTGTTTCTATTTTTTCTTGTTATAGCCTTTCCTGCTGAAAGGCATATCTTTACATAATACTTTTTTTTAAAATAAATTTATTTATTTTTGGCTGCATTGGGTCTTCGTTGCTGTGCACGGGCTTTCTCTTGTTGCGGTGAGCAAGGGCTACTCTTCATTGCGTTGCGCGGGCTTCTCATTGCGGTGGCTTCTCTTGTTGCAGAGCACCGGCTCTAGGCACACGGACTTCAGTAGTTGTGGTTCGCGGGCTCTAGAGCGCAGGCCCAGTAGTTGTAGCGCACAGGCTTAGTTGCTCCGCAGCATGTGGGATCTTCCCAGACCAGGGATTGAACCTGTGTCCCCCGCTTTGGCAGGCGGATTCTTAACCCGCTGCACCACCAGAGACGTCCCATAATACTTTTTATCTGAGTTTATTTCCATAAGATAGATTACTGGAAGAAAATTACTAGGTCATAGTATCTGAACTTATGACCAAGGTGTTTTCTAGGAAGTTTGTTGTAAATTGCTCTAGTACTGGCACTGTATGAGGCAGCCTATTTCATCATATTCTTACCATTAATACAACCTTTTTTTTTAAAGTCAGATAGAAAAATTAACTGTCCCATTTTATCTGTTTATTTAACTTTTTTTTTTTGAAAAACATTGAGTTTATTTAGATAAACATTTGACCAAGCCCTAGTTTATCCAGTGAACTTGAGTAAGTTCTATGAACTAGACATTTTATGGGCAAGTAAGTGGCAGAAAAAATAAAAAAAAATTCATTTAACTTTTTATTAAGAAAATTTTCAAGTGGAAGAGTTGAAAGAACAGTATGCCTCTGTCATCACTGCCTAGATTCAACAATTGTTAATGCTGCTGTTATGAAGATAATTCACTACCAAAAGCTGAGCATGCATCTCCTCTAAATAGCATTCTTTTACATAACCACAGTATCATTATTCTACCTAAGAAAATTGTTAATTCCTTAGTATCTAATATTCATATTTTCCATATCTCCCTAGTTACTTAAAAAAATGTCTTTTATAGTTTTTTGGATTTTTTTTTGAAGAATCCGCTTAAGGTTTACACATTGCATATGAATGTAGTATTTTTGCTTGTTTGCTTGGGGTTTTTTTTTTGGCTTGCGGGATCTTGGTTCCTGGACCAGGGATTGAACCCTGGTAATGGCAGTGAAAGCACTGAGTCCTAGCCAGGGGATTCCCTGAATGTAGTTTTTAGTCTTTTAAAATTTATGATGGTTCTCCTGCACACACCTCCATTTTTAATTCTGGAGATTTCCTCATGGTGATGCTTTAACTTGTATTTCTTATAAACTGGGAGTTTAGGTATAAAGGTTTGACTGGATTAGCAGGTTAAACATTTTTGGCAAGACTCCAAGTGTAATGTCGGTACTTCATATTGAATCATGTTAATATATGTGTAATATCAGGTTTTTGCACTGTTCGTGATGTCAGGTCACTTGTGTAATCACTTGATTAAGGTGGGAGCCACAAGATCTCTTCGTGAAGGTATATTTTATTCCTTTTGCAGTTCGCAAGTAAACTGAAGTTAATGCTTTGGTTCTTTGCAAATATCTTACTCTTTAGTATCCTTTCACCTGATAAGGATCATCATCCATTGATTTTCCTAATTGTCAACTTTATATTTACCTAGCTAGAATTCTTCGAGAAAGAAGAGCTTTCCATCATTAACTGGGATGAAAATTACTTATTATCAGAGTATAGATTTGGTGTAATAGTCACCTCCTATGGCAACAAATGATTTTCCTCTTTCTCTTTTTTTTAAATATTTTAATTTATTATTTTTGGCTGCATTGGGTCTTCGTTGCTGCATGTGGGCTTTCTCTCGTTGTGGCGAACAGCGCTTCTCATTGCGGTGGCTTCTCGTGTTGTGGAACACGGGGTCTATGCGTGCGGGCTTCAGTAGTTGCAGCACGAGGGCTTCAGTAGTTGTGGGCTCTAGAGTGCAGGCTCAATAGTTGTGGTGCACAGGCGTAATTGCTCCGCGGCATGTGGGATCTTCCCGGACCAGGGATTGAACCCATGTCCCCTGCACTGGCAGGCGGATTCTTAACCACTTCGCCGCCAGAGAAGTCCCCTTTTCTCTTTTTTTAATCAGTGTGTGGATGTCTTAGCCCGTGCTGCCACAGCAAAATACCATAGACTGGGTGGCATAAACCACAGAAATACATTTTCTCACAGTTCTGGAGGCAGGGGACTTCAAGTCATAGCTGTGAAAGTAATTTGAGATTGGTCTCTGTTTGAAATTCTTGTGGTTAAAATACGTTTATGCAAAATAAGTTTGTCTATGTTTGATTTTATAGAAGAGTTTGTGTTTAGGTGGAAGGATTACTGTAAATAGTAGCAGTGATGGCAAATATTCTTACCCCTTTTTTTAAGGAAAACATAGTTTTGCCTCAAGTTTAGATATATATCCTTTGTCACTTTAACATCTGTATTTGTCAAATTAAGGCATTTCCAAATACCTTTTTGATAAAAATTTTCATGGAATTGTATTCTTGAATTTTTGGAATAAACCCCTCTTGGTCATAGTGAATAGTACTTAAATTTGTTATGGTATGTTAACCAAGATTTTGTTGAGAATTGTGTAACTTTTTAGTGAGACTAGCCTGTGTTTGTTCAGAATTGTGCTGGCTGAGTTTGGGGGATCAAAGCCATTGTTTGTCCTATAAAATGTGTTTGTAATCATTCTGTCCCTTTCATTGTTTTGAAACAGTGTGGGATCATTTTTTGTAAAGTGGAATGTATGTTTGAGAACCAGGTGGCTTTTTAGAGAGTGGTTGCTAAATTTTTGTCAGTTTAGGTATTTTAAAAAAAATCTCTTGGGACTTCCCTGGCGGTCCAGTGGTTAAGACTTTGCATTCCAATGCAGGGGGGTGCGGGTTCAGTCCCTGGTCGGGGGAGGTGAGATCCCACATGCCTTGTGGCCAAAAAACCAAAACATAAAACAGAAGCAGTATTATAACAAATTCAATAAAAATGGTCCACATCAAAAAAAAAAATCTCTTATTTAAGATATTACATTTCACTTATTATTTATGATCTGTTTTTAATGTGTAGTAAACACAGGATATGGTTTATCTCATTTTTTAAAGGTTTTTAAAAAAAATTATTTATTTATTTATTTCTACTTTTTTTTTGGGGGGGGGGGCTGCATCTGGTCTTTGTTGTGGCGTTCGTTACGGCACTTGGGCTTCTCTCTAGTTGTGGCGCACAGGCTCCAGGGCGTGCGGACGCAGTAGTTGTGGTACATGGGCTTAGTTTCTCCACGACACGTGGGATCTTAGTTCCCCAACTAGGGATCAAACCCACGTCCCCTGCATTGGAAGGTGGATTCTTTACCACTGGACTACAAGGGAAGTCTCGGTTTATCTCGTTTTTTAGTTTCCTGTCTCTTTCTTCCTTTTAGTTTACTTATTCTGTATTTTATCAGTTGAGCGCATGACTTTTTGGTTTTATTTATTTTATTTCATTGAGTCACTAGTTCCATTGTTTTTCTTCCTTTTTGTTTGGTTCAGTTCTTTAGTTTTTGTTTTTGTTTTTTTTTCCTTTTTGCTGTCGGTACTTTGAACCCTTTAAAATTCCTTCTTAAATTTTCTTAGGTGACATAGGAGTTTGGAAAGTTAAAAGTTGTTTTAAATTACTTAAGAGTACAGAGTCTCATTGTTAAATTTTTTCAATTACAGAAATATACAGAGTAAAAGTTTTCGTTACCCATCCACCCTTTCCTTCCTTCCCTCAATCCTAATCCTCTCTTTCAGAAGGAAACTTTAACAACTTTTTCTATGCATCTACATATTCAGAAAACATAGGAACTTGTAGTTTGTTGACTGAAAAAAAAATACACAACCTAGAAGTTGAGAATTATGTTTTATTTGGCGGGTTTTCCAAGGACTTAAGCATGGAAGATAGCCTCTCAGATTGCTCTGAGGAACTGGTCCAAAGAGATAAGGGAGGAGCCAGGACTTATAGGAGTTTTGCAACAAAAACCAGGTAGTGGGAACATCAAAAGATTACCGTTAATTAAAGAAAACCAGATATCTCAAGGTAATGAATTTAACACTTTTCTATGTATGGGAAGATTCGAGAGTTTGGGCTCATTGAAATCGTTCCTTTGATATGCACCTTAACTATTTAGGGCCTGTATGTATCCTGCTTTTTTCCATCCTGAATCCCCTCAGGGTACACCGTCAGGACTGGGTGCAGTGGCTGAATGCTAGATGGCTGCAACATCCTTTGTTTCCTGATACTGCAAGCAGTATTTTTCGTCGACAAGTTTATGAACTTTCATAAATACAAACAAGAGTACAGACACACTAAAAGTTATTTTAGCTCTGTGTGATGATAGATGTTGTAAAGGAAAGCTTGTGCGGTATCACAAGACTTTTGAACAAAGAGATCTAAGAACAGCCTTCTGACACCTGATTAGTTGGTAAGAGAGTTTTATAGTCCTTTAGATTTTGACAAGAGAATGCCATTAACTGATTAATAAAAATTTAAAATAAATTTTTATTTTTGATTTTGTAGTGTTTTATTATGATATTTCTGAACAAATTACTTGAGTATTTTTAAATGACTGTGTCCTGACTTAGCTTTAAAAAAAATTACCCTGTGGTATGGACATATTGAATACATTGCCAGTTTTATTTACCAATTTGTGTTCCCCTAGGACATGCTCAGTTATTTTGTGAAAATGTGTATATTTGATGAAGTTTCTTTTTTTTCCCCACTTTTAAAATTATCTTAGTGTACCTGCAAGGAAATGTTGAGGTCTATAATTAAAATTATATTTATTTACTTTTTGTATTTCTGCTTGTTTTTTTGATGTTAGTCAAACAAATATTATAGTATTTTTGATGTGCTTTTTGTTTCTCAATGCTTTTTAGAAGATAGATCAGTTCTTGCTGTTCTCCTCAGACTTGTTGAGTCCTTGTCCATTTTTGTCTTTTAGACTTAAGTATTTATTCCTTCTTGTAGGGAATGATTACTGGATTTTGATTTTAATATATATGGTGACACATTTGAAGAGTTCAACAACGTGTAAATTTATTGTTGGAATTGGTAACTTTGTGCTTCCATTTTATGTTTATCTTATTTATTTATTTATTTATTTATTTATTTATTTATTTATTTATGGCTGTGTTGGGTCTTCGCTTCTGTGCGAGGGCTTTCTCTAGTTGTGGCAAGTGGGGGCCACTCTTCATTGCGGTGCGCGGGCCTCTCACTATCGCGGCCTCTCTTGTTGCGGAGCACAGGCTCCAGACGCACAGGCTCAGTAATTGTGGCTCACGGGCCCAGCTGCTCCGCGGCATGTGGGATCTTCCCAGACCAGGGCTCGAACCCATGTCCCCTGCATTGGCAGGCAGATTCTTAACCACTGCGCCACCAGGGAAGCCCTATCTTCATTTTTATTTGCATAAACTATTTAACAAACAACTTTCAACTTTAACAGAAAGCCTTTCATTTCCATGAACTAATTAAATTTCTAGTTATTTAGATATATTAATATTATTTAACAGTTAATATTTTAATATTTTTGTCTCTCAAACTTTTTATTTTAAGCCTCTGTTGTGTCTGTGGATATGGTAATTGATTGACAGATAATTCTGGATCTTCCAGATCTAGGAAATACTTTTGTGGCCCAAGGATAATTTTCTTCTTGCTTTTTCTTTATTCGGGAATTTTAAAGCATATCTATGTTATCTTGTCTCTATAGCTTCACATATAAATGTCTTTCATATTCTCAGCGTGTATTAATATCTTTAAAAATATTTTCTTACACAGAAGTACCATTTTTACATCTAACAGATTAACCGAAACATCTCGATATCATGTAATAAAGTCCATATTCAGATTTCTCCAGTTGTCTCAGAAACATGCAAAGGCTGTTTTTCATTTTTACAATCTTGTTAGTTTTTATTCTGCAAATTTCTGTAGCTGGTAATCGTAGAATAAATATTTTATGTTCTATTTTTTTCTTTACATATCATGAACACTTTTGAATGTTTAGTACTCATTTTTTTAGCTTGAAGACTTAAAAAAAAAAAATAGCTGTCAGGTTCACAGCAAAATTGAGAGGAATGTACAGAGATTTCCCGTATACCTCCTGCCCCCACACATGCATAGTCTTCCCCATTATCAACATCCCCCACCAACATATATATCTTTTACAGTGGTTGAATCTACATTGATACCTCATAATCACCCAAAGTCCATAGTTTACCTTAGGGTTCACTGTTGGTGTTATTTATTCTGTGAGTTTGGACAAATGTATAATGACGTGTATTTATCATTATAGTATTGTATAGAGTATTTTCACTACCCTGAAAATCCTCTGTGCTCTGCCTGTTCATCCTTCCCTCTCAAAACACTGACAACCACTGATTTTTTAACTGTCTTCATAGTTTTGCTTTTCCAGAATGTTATGGAGTTGGGATTGTGTAATATATAGCCTTTTCAGATTTGCTTGTTTCACTTAATATGTATTTAAGTTTTCTCCATATCTCTTTATGGCTTGATAACTATTTTTATTGCTGTATAATATTTCATTGGATGTAATAGCTTGTTTATCCATTCTCCTGTTAAAGAACATCTTGTTGGCGTCCACGTTTTGGCATCATGAATAAAGCTGCTGTAAACATCTGTGTGCAGGTTTTTGTGGGGACATAAGTTTTCACATCCCTTTGGTAATTACCAAGGAGTGTGATTGCTGGATCATATGGTAAGAGTATGTTTAGTTTTTTAAGAAACTGCCAAACTGTCTTCCACAGTGGCTGTATAATTTTGTATTCCCACTAGTAATGAATGAGAGTGCCTGTTGCTCCACAACCTTGTCAGCATTTGCTCTTGTCAGTGTGCTGGATTTGTGCCATTCTAATATGTGTGTAGCGGTATCTCACTTTAATTTGCATTTCCCCATGACTTGACTGGAGTGTCTTTTCATATGCTTATTTGTCATCTGTGTGTCTACTTTGGTGAGGTGTCTGTTTAGGCCTTTGGCCATTTTTTTTTAAAAAAAAATTATTTATTTATTTTGGCTGTGTTGGGTCTTTGTTGCTGCGCGCAGGCTTTTCTCTAGTTGCAGCGAGCAGGGGCTACTTTTCGTTCAGGTGCGCAGGCTTCTCATTGTGGTGGCTTCTCTTGTTGTGGAGCATGGGCTCTAGGTGTGTGGGTTTCAGTAGTTGTGGCTTGAGGGCTCTAGAGCGCAGGCTCAGTAGTTGTGGCTCACGGGCATAGTTGCTCCGTGGCATGTGGGATCTTCCCGGACCAGGGCTCGAACCCATGTCCCCTGCATTGGCAGGCGGATTCTTAACCACTGCACCACCAGGGAAATCCCCACTACAACTTTCTTTGGATTAGTATATTCTTCTCCATGCCTTTACTTTTTTTTCAAAATTGTGATGTTGTAAAATACGCATAAAAGTCACCATCTTAACCATTCATGTTGCCGTGAATCCACCATCTTGCAAAACTGAAAGTCTATACCCAGTGAACAATAACTCCCTTTTCCCTCTACCCCCACCTCCTGGTAACTACCGTTTTACTTTCTGACTCTGTAAGTAGAATCATAAAGTATCTTTTTGTGACTGACTTATTTCACTTAGCATAGTGTCCTCAAGGTGCATCCATGTTGTAACATGTCAGATTTCCTTCCTTTTTAAGGCTGAATAATCCATTGTATATATACACCACATTTTGTTTATTTATTCATCTGCCAATAGGCACTTGGGTTCTTCCACCTTTTGGCTTTTTTGAATAATGCCATCATGAACATGAGTGTGCAGATTATCTTATTTGAGACCCTGCTGCAGTTCTTTTGAGTATGTACCCAGAAGTGGAATTGCTGGATCACATGGTTATTCTATTTTCAATTTTTTGATGAACCATACTGTTTTCCATTGTGGCCACACCATTTTATATTCCCACCAGTAGTGCACAGAGTTCCAGTTTCTTCACATCCTTGCCAACACTTGTTATTTCCAGTTTTTTTGATAGTGGCCATCTCAATGGATGTGAGGTGGTATCTCATTGTGGTTTTGATTGCATTTTCCTAATGATAGTTACATAGTGATATTGAGCATCTTTTTATGCACTTGATGGCCATTTGTATATCTTGTAGAGAAATGTCTATTCAAGTACTTTGCCATTAAAAATTTTTTTAATGGTTTCCCTATTATTTATTTTTTAAAATATTCATTCATTCATTCATTCATTATTTATTTATTTATTGGCTGCATCGGGTCTTAGTTCAGGTGCGCGGGCTCTTCGTTGCGGTCTTAGTTGCAGCTTTTCTCTAGTTGTGGCGCGTGGGCTCCAGTGCGCATAGGCTCTGTAGTTGCGACAGGCAGGCTGTCTAGTTGTGGCATGCAGGCTTAATTGCCCCGCAGCATGTGGGATCTTAGTTCCTTGACCAGGGATCGAACTGGTGTCCCCTGAATTGCAAGACAGATTCTTAACCAGTGGACCACCAGGGACGTCCCACTTTGCCATTTTTACATTAGGTTGTTTGCTTTTTGTTGTTGAGTTTAAGAGCTCTGTATATTTTGGATATTAACCACTTGTCATTTATATGATTTGCAGATATTTTCTCCTATTCCATAGGTTGCCTTTTCACTCTGTTGATTGTATGCTTTGATACACAGAAGTTTTTCATTTTGATGTAGTCCGTTTTATTTTTACTTTTGTTGCCTGTGTTTTTGGTGTTGTATTTAAAGTGGGATTTTTATAGACAACATAAAGTTGAATCTTTTTTTTATCTACTTCAGCAGTATATTTTAATTATTTAGACCATTGACATGTAAGATCATAATTGATAGTTGGATTAATGCCTACCATATTTTTAAAATGGTTTTCTATTTATTGCCCTTGTTCTTTCTTTTGTCTAACACTCTTTTCTGCCTTATCTTGTTTTTAATTGATCATTTTATATGATTCTAGTTTTTTCTTCTTTTAGCGTAGCAGTTGTGCTTTTAAAAAAAAAAAAAACAACTTTACCCTTGAATTGCCATACACACTTACTTAAAAGTGCTCTTCCAGGAATTCCCTGGTGGTCCAGTGGTTAGGACTCTGCAATTCCACTGACGGGGGGCCTGGGTTCGATCCCTGGTTGGGGAACTAAGATCTTGCAAGCTGTGTAGCCCAGCCAAAAAAAAAAAATGCTCTTCCAGATAACACTACATTACTTCATGGGTAGTGCATATTTTATTTCATCTTCCTTTATTCCTTCCCTAATGCTGTTCCTTTCTTTAAATACATTCAAAGTATCTGATCGATATCATTATCCTTCTTTCTAAAGAATTTCTTTTAACATTTCTTGCAAGGCAGGTCTGCTGGCAACAGATCCCCTTAATTTTTGTTTACCTGAAAAGTCTTTATTGTTGATTTCTGAGGGATAATTCCATTGGATATAGAAATCTAGGTTGGTGGGGCTTTTTCTTTTAACATTTTAAATGTATCACTCTATTCTCTTCTAGCTTCCATGAATCCGAAGAGAAGTCTAATGTAACTCTTATCATTGCTCCTGTATAGGCAAGGTGTTTTTTTTCCTCTGGCTTCTTTCAAGATGTTTTCTTTGTTCTGATTTTCTTCAGTTTGAATATGGTATACTTAGGTATAGATTTTGGTTTGAACTCTGAGCTTCCTGGATCTGTGATTTGGTATCTATCATTAATTTAGGGAAATTCTTATTTATTGCTTCAAATATTTCTTGTTTTCTTCTCCTTCTGGTATTCCCATTACTCATATGTTACACCTTTTGGATATTCTGTTGTCTTTTTCATGTGTTTTCCTTTGCATTGCAGTTTTGGAAGTTTCTATTGACATTTCTTCTAGCTCACTGATTCTTTCTCCACATTTATATACTAATGAGTCCATCAAAAGCATTTTTTTTTCTGTTACAATCTTTTTGATTTCTAGCATTTCCTTCTGATTCTTTCTTAGAGATTCCATCTCTCTGCTTACATTACCCATGTGTTTTGGATGTTGTCAACGCTTTCTGTTACAGCACTTAGCATATTAGTCATAGTTTTAAATTTCCAGTCTAATTCCAACATTTCTGCCATATCTGAGTCTCGTTCTGATGCTTACTCTGCCTCTTTAAACTGTGTTTTTTGTCTTTTAGTATGCCTTGTAATTTTTTTCTTGAAAGCCAGGCATGATGTACTAGAAAAGGAACTATATAAGTAGGTCTTCAGTGTTAGCTTTTATGTTTATCTGGCTAGGGTTTAGGCTGTGTTTACTATTTGCAGTAGCTATAGGTGTCAGGCTAGAGGGGGCTGGAGGGTATTGCCTCTCTCTCAGGTTGGTTAGATCTGTTAAAACCCCAGTTGATGTTATGCTCCGGTGAAATAGTTTCGCTTGTGGGCAGGCCTTGTTAAGAAGAATCAAATACTCTGGGCTTATTTCTAAATAAGAGAAATGGCTACTTTCTCCCTTCCCTTGCCAGAAGCATGAGGGGATTTTTCTCTGATCTTCACTGTGAAAACCTTGTAGGAATCCTGGAGGTAAAAATTCACAAAAGCAGTAGGGCCCCCTGGGAGTTTTTCACTCTCAAATTTATCCCAACTGTGCCTCCAGCAATGTCAATTACAATTTAGGTTTTCATACTCTGGTAGTGGTTCAAGCAGAGAAGCTTGTGAGCTTTTGTTCTGGTTTGATTCTCTTTTTCTGCCCGTTTGTCTCTCCAGTTTTGGGGGCTGTGGTTGACCCTGTGACTTCAAGTCTGATGGATCTAAGAAGAATAGTTGATTATCAGTTTGGGCAGTCATTTATTCTTCTCATTTTGGATTTCACCCATTCTACCACATTCCATCTTCTTCATTACATTATCTGCTATCCTTATTTTTAACGTCTAACTCTACCATAGCTGTGTCATGAGCATTTAAACATACTTTTTAATGGCTATGTTATAAAGAAAACCCACCTTCTGCCCTCTTTCTTCATCCAAACTACTGCTTTGTTTCTCACTTCCCCCTTTATAGCCAACATTTGGAGGAGGTCTCTCTAATCATGCTCTCCATTTCCTCACCTTTCATGACTATCCAGTTAATAGTGGGTCCTTTTATCTTTTCACTTTGCAAAGACCTCCCTGCTGCTCAGCCTTTTTAAAGTGTTTCAGAACAAAAGTTATATGTGTATGTGTTTAAAATAATTTTCAAATAGCACCATGGTGTCCCATTTACCTCAGATCCGTAGTTTTTCGTTTTCCTACTTTCATGGATCCACCATTGCCAGTTTCTTGTGTGTGTTTTCGGAAGTTTGTGTATGTGCACATTCAGGGCTTTCACTGTGAAGAAGATAATTTTTGCTTATTTTTTCTTTGTGCAGTCTTAATAGTAATATATGTAAAGTCTAAAGTCTCTTTGAGTTAAGTGTAAAATAAAAATTCTAAATGGTAAATATTGTGTCATAGTGTAAATGGTGGTGTGTATTTCTTACTGGGCAGACACTGGGGCATCCTATAATTGATGGTATCTTAAGAGTCGGTGAAATAGAATGTATATGCCTTGGCTCCTGCATCATCTTTGGAACCAGGCTTTGCTGATTATTAGCTGTGTGTGATCTCTTTTTGTCTTAGTTTCCTTATTGGTAAACACATAAAATTGTTGTGAGGGTTAAGTGAATTATTACATGTAAGTCAGTTAGGATACAGCTTATATGGTGTATTAATTATTATTATTAATTAATCTGTCAGCAACATTAACTACTCTTCTTTTTCTTTTATGAATTTATTTATTTACTTTTGGCTGCGTTGGGTCTTCATTGCTGCGTGCGGGCTTTCTCAAGTTGTGGCGAGCAGGGGCTGCTCTTCGTTGCGATGCGTGGGCTTCTCATTGGCGGTGGCTTCTCTTGTTGCGGAGCACGGGCTCTAGGCGTGCGGGCTTAGTTGCTCTGTGGCATGTGGGATCTTTCCGGATCAGGGCTTGAACCCGTGTCCCCTGCACTGGCAGGCGGATTCTTAACCACTGCACCGTCAGGGAAACCCTAACTACTCTTCTTTTTGAAACATTTTTCTTTCTTTGGTGCCAGTGATAACAGACTATCCTGGATTTTCCTCTTGTTCACCATATCTTCAGCCCAGCTCACTCCTGAACT
The DNA here is from genome assembly GCF_009873245.2 of Balaenoptera musculus. NCBI lineage: Eukaryota > Metazoa > Chordata > Mammalia > Artiodactyla > Balaenopteridae > Balaenoptera > Balaenoptera musculus. The sequence goes on along the minus strand of NC_045789.1, from coordinate 76,024,290 downwards.
CTAGACCTGAGTTTTCAACTGTCTACTTGGCCTTTTGGAGTTTCATAAATATCTTTTTTCAACATGTCCAAAGCTGAATTTTTGATTTTCCCTCTTCCCCAAACTCTGACCCCTCAATTTCCCGTTTCCTTATCTTAGTTATTGTTTTACCATCGACCCAGTGGAAAATCAAAACCATAAGAGTGATCCTTGTTCCCTCCTTAAGATCATACAGTTTTAGTATGTAATAACTAAGTCCTATAAATTTTATCTCCTACTTGTCTTAATTCATCTGCTTCTCTTCATCTCATTGTACTTTCTAATCACTCGCACTGGATTCCTAACCTTCTTCTCTGTATCTGCTTTAATCTCCCTCCAGGCATTTCCCTCCCACTGCAGCCAGGATGTTTTAAAAGACCCAAATCTGTTTGTCTTGTCACAACTTTTTTTCTTATTGTTCTTCATGACCCTGCATAATCTGGCTCCTGCCTACTTTCCCTCCCTCATTTCTGCTCTTTTATTCTGTGTATTCTAGTCACATTGGTGGCTTTTCAATTTCTAAACATGCCAAGTCCTTCCTTGCCTCTACTTTGCACAGGATGAACTTTCTGCCTGAAATGCTGTCATTGCCTAAGTTAAATCTTTTAAAGGTGATTTCCTGAGGGAATCCTTTTCTTATCGTGACTCATGGTATCCTATCCTTCATTTTAAAATTATATAATTTGTTGTTTAATACCTTAGAATGAAAATTCTATTTATGGGGATAAGGTAGGTTAGAGAACATTTCTGGTTGATGATTTTACCACCAGTACCTATTTGCCTTGCAAATGGTGGGTACTTAATAAATATTCATGGATTAGTAGGTTCAGAACAGTAATTATTCTGTACTCTAGATTGTGTGAAGTGTGATGACAAAAGTCCAGAAAGTAAAATTTTAATGGCACACTGTTGATGTAATTGGAGAGGCTATTATTTCCTGGTTCTTTGGAGCTACACTGTCCAATACTGTACCCACTAGCTATGTGTGATGTTTTTTTTTCCTTCAAGTTTTAAAAAAATTACTCTTTTTAAAGGTGTATAAGTCAGTGGTTATTAGTATATTCACAAGGTTGTGCAGTTATTACAAGTATCTAATTCCAGAACATTCTCGTCACCCCCCCAAAGAATCCCTGTACCTATTAACAGATCCTTCCTATTTTCCCCTCCTCCCTGAGAAACCGATATTTTACTTTCTGTTTCTGTGGATCTGCCTATCACATGTGGCTTTAGAACACTTGAAGTGTGGCCATTCCAAATTGAAAGGTGCTGTAATTGTAAGTTAGACACTGGATCTTGAAGACTTAGTATTATAAAATGTGAAGTATCTCAGAAATTTTAATTTTGATTACATGTTAAAATGATAATTTTTAATATATTGGAGATAAATATTAAAATTTCTTGTTTCCTTTTACTCTTTTTAATGTGAATGCTAGAAAAATTTAAAAATACATTTGTAGAACACTCCCTCACACCATACACAAAAGTGAACTCAAAATGGCTTAAAGACTTAAAATATAAGACATGACACCATAAAACTCCTAGAAGAAAACATAGGCAAAACGTTCTCTGGCATAAATTGTACCAGTGTTTTCCTAGGTCAGTCTCCCAAGGCAATAGAATTAAAAGCAAAAATAAACAAATGGGACCTAACCAAACTTAAAAGCTTTTGCATAGCAAAGGAAACCATGAACAAAATGAAAAGACAACCTATGGACTGGGAGAAGATATTTGCAAATGTTGTGACCAACAAGGGCTTAATTTCCAAAATATACAAACGGCTCATACAGCTCAACAACAAAAAAACCAAACAACCCAATCAAAAAATGGACAGAAAACCTAAATAGACATTTCTCTAAAGAAAACATACAGATGACCAGTGGGCACGTGAAACAATGCTCAACGTCATTAATTATTAGAGAAGTGCAAATCAAAACTACAATGAAGTATCACCTCACACCAGTCAGAATGGCCATCATTTAAAAATCTACAAATTTTAAATGCTGGAGAGGGTGTGGAGAAAAGGGAACCCTCCCATGTTATTGGTGGGACTGTAAATTGGTGCAGCTACTGTGGAAGACAGTATGGAGGTTCCTTAAAAAACTAGAGCTGCCATATGATCCAGCAATCCCACTTCTGGGCATATATCCAGATAAAACTATAATACAGAAAGATGCATGCACCCCAGTGTTCATAGCAGCACTATTTACAATAGCCAATACATGGGAGCAACCTTAATGTTCATCAACAGTTGAATGGATAAAAAAGATGTGGTGTATATACATATACATATACACACACGATGGAATACTAGTCCGCCATATGAAGAATGAAATAATTCCATTTGCAGCAACATGGATGGACCTAGAGATAATACTAAATGAAGTAAGTCAGAGAAAGACAAATATCATATCACTTATATGTGGAACCTAAAGAAATGATACAAATGGGGAATTTCCTGGAGGTCCAGTGGTTAGGACTCAGTGCCTTCACTGAGGTGGCCCAGGTTCAAGCCCTGGTTGGGGAACTAAGATCCCGCAAGTTGCATGCCCCCTCCCAAAAAAAAGATGCAAATGAACTTATTTACAAAATAGAAACAGACTTACATAGAAAACAAACTTATGGTTACAAAAGGGGAAGGGGGTGTGGAAGGGATAAATTGGGAGTTTGGGATTAGCAGATACAAACTGCTATATGTAAAATAGATAACAAGGTCCTACTGTTTAGCACAGGGAACTATATTAAATATCCTGTAATAAACCATAATGGAACAGAATATGAAAAAGAATATATATGGGGGCTTCTGTGGTGGTCCAGTGGCTAAGACTCTGCACTCCCAATGCAGGGGCCCTGGGTTTGATCCCTGGTCAGGGAGCTAGATCACACATGCTGAACTAAAGATCCGGAGTGCTGCAACTAAGACCCGACGCAGCCAAATAACTAAATAAATATTTTTTTAAAAAAGCATATATATGTATAACTGAATCATTTTGCTGTATACCAGAAGCTAACACAACATTGTAAATCAACTATATTTCAATTAAAAAAAATACAATCACTTATGAATAACTGGAAAAAAATAAAGTACATTTGTGGCTTATGTTATATTTCTATTGGATAGCACTGGTCTAGAATTTGTTTTTTAGTAAGGACCACAAATGTGTCCCCATGGCCTCAGTTTCCCATTTTTCTTCTAGTCTCTTAGTTTCCATGTCAGCCCTGCTTTGGAAATGTGAATGTCCCAAGTTTCAGGTTTTTAACTGCTTAGGAGGTGGAAATGTTTTTTCTTGAGCCCTAGAATAGTAGGGGAAACATAAGTCATTTATGTTGAATTATGAGAAAGTAATGGCAAGTGTTAAACAAACCTCATTTCCAGCAAATGAGGAAGAATTGAATTTCACATTTATTTACCTGATAATAATGAGCAATGTTCCTGAATTTTGGTAGCAGTGATTTGACTAGGAAACAAATTAATAGTTTTTTTAATAGCATATGAGAATTATCTATAACTTTAGGGGTCATTTAGAATTATATTTGCTTATCTGAAATTTGGATTTAAATTATATTTTAGAAAACTTTTTCCAGAATAAATAGAAGAGAGGCTAAAGTGATAAATTATTCCTTTAAAGTATAATATTTGCTTTATGTAGAAGTTTTCTGCTCCAACATCGTTATCAAAAGTCAACATATTGAAGTGTTAAAATGGCTACTATACATTCAGCATTTACTATTTGGTAGGCATTAATACTGTATTCATTAAATTCCCCCATGAACTGTATGTGGTAGGTGCTATTATAATTCCCAATTGACTGAGGATGAAACTGAGGTATGGAGTGGTTAGTTAACTTGCTCAAGGTCACATAGGTAGTACGTTTTAAACAGGTTAAACAACAGTAGCTTATACTTAGTGCTTTCTCAATAAAATCTATCAATTTTTAGTTTTTCCCAGGAGAATGTAAGCTCCAAGTGGGCAGGGACTTAGTTTTGTCACTTAAGTTGTTTCACTGACAGTTGAGATTGCTTTCTGGCATGTAGTAGATCCCAGGAATTATTTGAAAGAATTTTGTGATGATGATGATGTCAGTTCATCAAGAGACTTGGCCTTGAGAATCTACTAGAATTGCTTTAAATTTTGCACTGTTGCTTATTAGCAGTAATGTTCGTTTATTTACCACTTCAAAATTAACTTCAGCGTTATGTACTGTTTGGCATACTTTATGCATGTTATATCTTAATAAAATATTTAATGAAAAATTGTTTACTAGGAGCTGTAGCTTTTGTTCATCTCTTTTCCTTTTATGTGTTGGAAATGCATTGGAGCCACAAGGAAACGTAAGAAAAATCAAGACTACCAGAGGTCCCACTGTGTGTTAGATAAGTTGGGAGAAGAAAGTATAGTAAAGCAACTTTCCAACTGTCCTCAGAAAGAATAGTATAGTGATAAAACAATTCAAGGTTTCATCCAAAAGCCTCAGCCTCCCTGGTTGTTGCAGTCATTAAAATCGAAAAGACATTATTTTATTTATTTTTAGAAATTACAATTTCCATTCTTAGTTTGGAAACAGACCTGTGAAATAAATTTTATAGAATAGGGCTTTGAAATCAAAGGTTTTTGCAATTAATATTGTTAGGAGAATGGTAACTATGCTACTTCTATCCAGGAAATTTTCATTTAATTCTGAGGTGTATTCTCATTTTACAGTAATAAAATTGAGAGTTAGATGGTGACTTAACCTGAATTAACATCACAAATAAGTGGCAGAACTGGGAATCACCTCACATCTGTCTGACTCCCAAGGCCATGATTTTTTAAAATACTGTCTGTCATTTTGCTGTTTTCCATTTTTTCCCCTTACGGTTCTTGAGTCTTAAAGTGGGATTTTAAGTTATTTTGTGTGGGCAGTGGGGTTGGAGTTTTGGATTGTGGAAATACTGGATGTTTGAATTAAAGTATGGATGTAATAAATGATAATTGTTGCGTGATGGAAAAATTAAGCTGTGAAAAATCTGTCTTTAACTTTCCATTTTCTTTTTATCTTTGGTTATCTGTGGATAAAAACCCTACTCTTGAACATAGAATACTTCTTTATAATGGGATTCATCATGGTGGTTGTATTTTCTTGAGTTTTTTAGTAAATTTTTCATACACGAATAGTGTTCTTTCCCTAGAGTGAAAAAAAGACTCACTTTTCTCTGAATTACAATTTTGGGGGAATGAGGACAGAGGTAATATTTGTTTATTAATATTTGTTTACTTAACATTTTACTAATCAAACAGTTGGGGGCAATCTAGAAGGCAGCTTTTCTAATTTGTTACTTCTTTCTACCCTTCCCCAAACTTCAGTGTAGTAAGTGTCCTTTAGTATCCTGCCATTTTAGGGTTATTTACTTCTTTTGGGGAAGGGGATATTGTGGGAACCTTATAGAGAACTTTGAAAGCATTCACGATTTGCAAGATTCGGTTACTCTTGTTTCCCTTAGAAATCGTAGGGGAGAAAAATAGATGTCTGTAAGTTACACTTTTGGCTTCTTAAATTGGTCAGTGAACGAACGTCTGGTGCCTGTGATTTTCATTTTAACATTATTCATTCCTGTGCTTACTGGGAAAAGTATTTTACCATTACTAAAATTGTACATTTCATCCTCTTCTGCAAATACCAAGGATGATAATGATTTTTTTAGGGCACAGGAAGAAGTTCCCCATTATGCATATTTATAATTTAATTTGGGGGTAAAATTATCTTCAGAAAAATATGAAATACTTTAATCCCAAATGTAGAAAAAGGTTATGAAATAAACCAGTACTAGTTAAAATGCATAAAGTAAGTTTTTTAATCCTATGTTCTTATTAAAAGATAAGATAAATTAGGAGTCATGAAATCTTTAAAATTTGGGTTTTAAATTATGTATTTTTTCTGTACTTAACATTCGGTACTAAACTATTTAGTACAGAGAAAGTGAAAATGATGGTATCTTCTCCTGGGGGTGAGGGGAGGAAGTCAAGGACCTTAAAACAATAATTCTTACACTGTTCCATCCAGTAAGCAAGTTTAAGAAGGTGGGTTCAAGCAAAAATTTACTTTTGAAATCTTGTGGGGCTTTCTTTCATAAGAGTACATGTGTCACTTAGGTATGAAGTGTAAAGTACAAAATAAGTAGATGTAGATAAAATATAAAATCCTAACCAAAAATGAAAGGAAAGCTTTGTATATTAAGGATTTATGTTTTGAAAAATTGAGAAAAGGGGAGGATCATTGTGTTAGGTGACTAGACCAGTAAGATACTGGGGTAGGTTACATAATATAAGCGGAGAGCCCATTTGCAGGCAGGTACTTGTGAGCGTTAAAGTGAATCCCACTGGAGGGTTTCCTGAATCATGATCACTGTTTACTATGAGAATGGATTGTTAAAGATTATTGAGAGATTGAAGTGATAATATTGATATGACAGTACTTTGAGAAGTGTAAAGTACAAAATAAGTAGATGTAGATAAATATAAAAATCTGTTTTGAGAAGTAAGTAATTGCCATTGAAGTAAACTAAGCAGAAAAACAGTTTGAGGAAGGCATTAGAAGATTCTATTGAGGCATTTAGGCTTTAGGAATTATTGTGGCAAGCAATATTAATTAGACACTTAGAGCTTTCATCATCCTGGCTGATGGTGTAGTATTTCAGTTAACCTAAACATGCAGAAATTTAAGTGAGAGCTTATAGTCTAAATAGTTTTTAATGATCTTGAATTTTCTGTTTGGGCTAGAACCCATGTAGCCCGGGGGTATCGAATTGCAGAGTTCATCTACAGATGAATAGAATTATCACTTTGGACCTAACACACATGAACTCAGCAAATATAAAATAAAGGTGTCTGCTGGTTTTCTCTAAACATTCTGTAAAGTCAACAAGACATTGTACTGTTGTTCAAAGTGGTGTTATGTCATTAAAAACATTGCAGTTAAAATTTGTTAGTATTTTTGTTTTAAATATTCAAATTGGCTAATACGTTCTAGAAAAGCAGACTATTATTTTTACTAGAGCAGATAAGCTTATGAAAGCGCGTGTTTCAAAAATTTTTATAGGTAATACTTTAATAAAAATAGGCTTTTTTCTTGCTGATATAACTAACATTTATTTTCTGTTTATTTTTAAGACGAGCAAAAATCAAATTAAAGTAGATCTTGTAGATGAGAATTTTACAGAATTAAGAGGAGAAATAGCAGGACCTCCAGACACACCATATGAAGGCAAGTACTTTTTTCTGTATCAAAATATTGTGCGTATTAGAACTTCTCCGAAACATTAAATCAGAATAATCTCAAGCATTTATAAACTACGTGAAAGGTAACTTCATTTGGCTTAAGGATATATATACATCAGTTTTTAAATAATAAATTTAGATACTTATCTAGACTGATTTTTCTTACTGAATTTTAGCTAATTTTTTTCTTTTCCCAAAGAGCCAAGTTACAGGTTATATTATGTTAGAATCTAACAGTATAAAGCATCTAGCATGTTAAGCCTTTAACTTATATGTACTCTCAGTTACCCTTCATATGGTATCTGTAAACAAACCTTGCCTTAAATTTCTGTTAATTTTTTGTGTTAATTTTTAAAGAAAAGCTTCTCTCCTCTGTTTGTCATTTAGCATGTAAGTTACTCATATGTCTTCATACAGGCTGTATTCGAAATATTTAATTTTCTTTATTCAGGAAAGCTTTGAGTGATCGTTTCAAGACATATAGAAAGGAGGCAGTTTTGCTGAACTCTGTGTTTACAAACTAAGTCTATAGCTACTTTAGACCATGGAATTGGGTGGTAAGATACAGAAAGAAGCTTTATAGCTTTTTATTCCCTCATTAGGCAGATCTTCAGTAGTGAGTGTTACTGTAAATTTGGATTATATAGCATAACCAAGATTCTTGCATATAATAAGCATTCAAATATTTGTTTAATGGAAATCATGTCACGGAATTTGTAGTAGTAGCACTTATTGAGTTCTTACTTGTTAGAGGTTTACGTGTATTTTCTCATTCAATCCTTATAACAAATCTTATGAGGTAAGTATGGTTATCACTGTTTCATAGATGAAGAAACTTAAGCTCAGGAAAGTTAAGTAACTTGGCTAAGACATCTAAGCGGCACAGCTGGGATTTGAGTCCTAATAGCCTTTGACTCCAAAGCCTGTGTTTCTAATCACTTTCTGCTCTTGAATAAATCAGAATTGATTGAATATTGGAAGTGGTGGTTATGTCTCCTTTGAATGTAGTGGTTCTACAGTTCTGTAATGAACAGTTACCCAAAATTTTTCAGAAAAATTCAACGTTCTAGACTTTCTCTTTTCATTCTAAGTTTTAAACACCCTAGAATGTCTTTAGCACATTCCACCAAATCTTAAATGACAAAATTTTATTTTCTGTTTTATAGTTCATATGAGCCATTTCTAGACTTATTTAATTTTGTATATTGTTTTGTGAGTGCCTCCTGTATGCCAGGTCTCATCTGGATGCTTTCATGGATGCTATTCATTTAGTCCTTTTGACAGTTGTTAGATGGAGAAGAGATCTTTAGTTATCATATAAAAATCAAGTTCGTCCTTAACAGCAGATATTGTTTGTAATGATATACAAGCTTCTTCTTGAAGGCATACATTATAAATATTCTTGAATTACTTTTAGGTTGTTTAGATGTATTTTTGAAAGATAGTAGGGCAGTAACATTATCACCATGGAGCTCTTCCAATAAATTGATATTTATAAACAAGAGATCTCCTGAACTAGGCAGAATGTTTATTACCTTCTTAGCAACCCTTAATAAAGGTACATGAATTTTTAAAAAATTGGACAAATACACACTTATTTGTAGGATGATTAAATTATAACTATACCACATTCATTAGTTAGAAACAAGTTTGGTCATTTTAAAGTGCTTATGTCTGCTGCTGCCACTAAATGAGACATTAATGTTTGATAAGATTAGTTTTAATATGCTTCTTGGGCATATATTTGAAGCAGATTAAATTGTATTCTTTTTATCATAAAACTATTGAAGTTGTTCATTTTGTTTAAGAAAAGCACATTCGAGGGCATAAACTTAGGTACTTTTTTTTGAAATACAAACAGGGGTAAAATATTTTGCTAATATTTATCTCAGGACTCTTGCTAAATTTTGAGGGATTTTTTTTGAGGATTTTTTTGGTTGCTGTTGTTTTATCTCAATAGCCAGGGCAAAAGTTTACGTGTGGAATGTTAAATTGTTAATAACCATCATTAAGAAATCAGGTAGCTATTTTATGTAGTGTTAAAAATAATCAGATTGAGTTAAAATGACCATATTGTACTTGTTTTCTTCTTTTGCCTTAATGGCTCAGAAGGAACAATTTAGTTCTTGAGGCTTTGTACCTAAGAGTTGTTTTAAATTTATGGAATCATTCTTGGTATTTTTTGAAAAATCTCATCCCTTCCCCATTTAAAGATTATAAATGTTTAGTAGTAAAAGCTGTTCTTCAAGAAGTAAATGTTTTATAGTGAAAGCTGTTATGATAATAATAAATGTAGTTATCATAAAGCTCCCTTAGTTGTGTTACTCTGATACATATCAAATAATGCTGTGGTTAATGCTGTATTGATTATATATTGAAGTTGTCAAATAGTGCAAGACAGAGCATACTAATAGCATATGGAGTAGAAATAGGATTTGGGGGACTCTAGGGTCCAGCATTATTTATATAGTATTTCAGGGCTCTCACACTGCTCCTAAGAGATTGTTTTGGACACTCAAGAAGGAAAAACTTTATATGAAAGGTTATAGAGACAGTAATTTGGAATTTAATGAAAAAAGTAAGATTCATAGGAAGGAAAAACAAGAATGTACACATTACTCAGGCTAAATTTATTACACCTATATTTGAAGCTAGCATTTATAACAATATAAACAGTTATCTCTGTATACACAAAAATTTCTTGAGGTACTCTTCTCTTCCCTGTCTTTTTTCGTTTCTTTTTTTTTGACTTCTTTCCTTTATATTTCACTGCTGCTGTATTCTGTGTGCTTCAGGCATCTAGTTCAACTTGTGCATCAGTCAGTATGGGATTCTTTTAAAAAGAATAAGGAAGAAAAGAAGAATTGGCACCAAAAGGGCTTGAAGAAAGTGGTACCAAGTGAATTGCTCTTTTGTTTTTTTCTTAGATCCACATTCATCTGTTCCTAACAATGGAGGAAGTGGCAGGATATACTGAGAATTGAGTGTACGGAATTTTGAAGTCAGTAGTGTTCCTAGTGCACAATTACTGTTTTTGTTTTATTACTTTTTATTATGGAAGATTTCCGATATATACAGAAGGCAGAAACCTCCAGGCACTCATCAGCCAGCTTTAATAACTATCACTTCATGGCCAGTCTTTGATGTAATTCATCCCTTGATTATTTTGAAGCAAATCCCAGGCATAGTTTCATATATAAATATTTCACTAGCACAGTTTTATTTGCTGTATTTTGGAATGATAAATATTCTTTGGTAATGGATCATAAAATCTTAGAATTGGAAGGTTCCGTAGAGTTAGGATTCAAATCCAGTCTGCCATCCAGTGCAAGATTCCCCCTTCAGAGTTTCCTGAGAGGCAGTTATCCTCCCCCTTTAATATCCTAGTTATGGGAAGCTAGATAAACTTGAAAAAAAAATACTTATTTAGCTGCTAGTTGCTCAAGATAACTTCAGACCAAAATGGAATGTTGCCTACTGTTTTTATGTTACTGGTTAGAACAGTCTCTTTGTATACCCATTTACAGGAAGAGACTAGGTTTTTGTCTTTATTCCTGCCTCTTGTCTTACTGTTGAATTTTGTTTTTTAAATTTTAACAAGAAGTGTCATTTAATTTAATGTCCCAGATTAAAACTTTGGGACATTTTTGCATTTGAGAGAACCAGCTAGAAGTAGATTTTTCAGTTTTTGGCGTAATCTGTGTATCCTTTTTCTCTGTACCATTTATGCCTTTTATACTTCCCTACCTTCTTTCTTTTTTTCTTCTTTTCCTTTTTTCTTTCCATTTTTTCCTGTTATTTAGCAACTCTTATCAGTGTGGACTAAAGGAAACAAAAGGAGATGGAACCTGTGCTACGTGATTGTTCCAGTGAAGTCTTTGGCATTGGATCATCTGTGGATTTAATGTATTCATCCATCTCTCCAGTTATTCACTGATAAACTAATATCAGTTGTTTAAAATGGGTATTCTGTATGCTTTAAATAACCTTTAAATTAAAAACTAGTGCTTTTGTTTATTTCCTTTTTGGGTTTTAGCTTTAAAATGAATCTGTTGTAATTGACTATAAAATAGTATATGTTTTGGAAAGTTCTATCACTATATTTGGCTTTACATATTTGAGGTGAGCAGCATTGTTAACTTTCTGTTTTCCCCATTTTTTAGGAGGAAGATATCAACTAGAGATTAAGATACCAGAAACATATCCATTTAATCCCCCTAAGGTATTGTAAGCCTGTTTTTGTGCATGAACTATATTTCATGGCTTGTTTAATTAATATGTACTTTAGTGTTTATTAAAATTACAAATTTTTTAGTTGTTTACTGTGTAAATTTAGCATGGACAAGATGTCAGGTAATGACAGATGGTTTGCTTCTGGAATTAGAATGAAAAGTAAGCTTACTCAGAGGCAGCTAGTAATAGCTTTAGACAGGAATAGGATGTGTATCTGACAATCGCTTAAATTCTAGGTCTGGAAAAACTTGTAGTGTTCCCAAATTTAGAGAATCCTTATACAAGTTCTTATTTGCCTCAGAGAAGTATATTTTTTAGGGAAGAGAGTACTCTGAATTTATTCAACAATTATTTGAGTACTTTGTGTGCCAATATAGCAATAAGTAAGACTTACTCTGCTGTCCTTGCTTTCATGGAGCTCATGTTCTAGTAGGGGGAAAAAAATGAACAAATCATCGCAACTGTGATGAATGTTAAAAGAGGAAACAGAATAATCTAGGATTGTGTGTAACAAGGGGAACTAACCTAAACTTATTTTTTGACTGAATTGCTTCCTTTATGTCTTTACTTTTGCTATCATCACCATTTTTAGTTTAGGCATTCAGCTTTATTACTTCGCCTGTTTTGCCTAGTATTTAATCACCCTTTCATCTTTGCCATACTATTCATTCTTTGCACTGCTGTTCTATAAATCTTCCTGAAGTGCAGTTTTGATCATGTTTCTTTTCTTTCCTTGTTAATAGTCTGAACTCCTTAGCTGGGCATTTAAAAGCGCCTGTAACCTGACCTTAGTCTTCTTTTCCATCCTAATCTTATGCTGCCCTCACCCACAATATGGGTCTCTTTTTCCAGCCTAGATTATTTGCTGTTTGTAGGTTAATGCTTATTCTTTCACACTTTCCTGTCATTTTCACTTGAACCATTGTCCCTATCATTTAAAATTCTACTTTTCTTTTGAGGTCTAGGTATAGTATCACTTTCTCCATTACGCTGTGCCTGTCAAAATGTTTCTCCCTCTACTCCCAATAGCATTTTATATAATTTATATAGTACCACCACAGTTACAGTACCAATTAATGTATTGTATTATTTGGGGATATGTATCTTTCACTAGCTTTTGTGCTCCTGAGGTCAAAGACCATGGCTTAATACACCTTTGTATTTTCTATGGCTCCTGAAAGTATAGCGTCCCTTGAGCGTATGATAGTAGTCACTCAGAAAATGTTCCAGAATTCATTCATTCAGCCTACTGGTTGTCCCCCATTTAAGAATAGACACAGCAGTGGAAGTTCCAGGGTGAAGTTGAGTCACCTACCAGTTTGAGGTGCCTGTTATTCTGTTGTTTATGTGAATCTATTTTCTGATAAGCCTGGTTGATGTTTTTAAATTGTGGTAAAGTATACATAACATAAAATTTACTATTTTAACCATTTTTAAGTGTGCAGTCTAGTGGCACTAAGCACATTCACATTGTTTTGCATGTATCACCACCATCCATTTCCAGAACATTTTCATCTTCCCTACTAAACAATAACTCCCTGGTATTCCACGCTGGTAACCACTGTTATACTTTTTCCCTATGAATTTTTCCTACCCTAGGTATCTCATTTAAGTGGAATCATACGATTTTTGTCCTTCTGTACCTGGCTTATTTCACTTAGCATAATATCTTTAAGGTTCGTCCATATTATAAGTTGTATCAGAATGTCATTCCTTTTTAAGGCTTAATAATATTCCCTTGTATATACCCGCCACATTTTGTTTATCCCTTTAACCATCGATGGACATTTTGATGGTTTCTACCTTTTAAGCCTGGTTGATTTTTTTTTTTTTTTTTTTTTGCCTTTTATAAAAGTAGTTTGTGCTTGTTGTAGAAATTTGAATAGTGAAGAATTTAAAAAAAAAAATATTTTTTTTTTTCAGTATGACCACTTAGAGATGACCACTATTAAGCTTTCATCTTACATTTGTGACTTAATTTTCATCCTTACCCTAGTTACCCTCCACTAGGTAATCTTGGTTGTCAGTGTTATCATTAGAATGAGTAGTAGTCACTTGAGGTTACTTTAATTGTAGAATACTGTAAATTTAAGAAAAGAGGATTTTAAAATGTTTCGAGATAAGGATGACCTCAAAGCCTACAAAAATTTTAATGGAAATAAGGAGGGAAGAAAGAAAAGATCTCAAGAGAGACTGCTTTCAACCACTATATTTTTACTATTAAATAATGATAGTAGCAGTTGTCACTTATTTTGTGCTAGGAATTTTATATGCCTTTCCTGAAAGTCTTCATAACAAGTCTTAATAAATGAGGGACTGAGGCTTAGAGGTTAAATAGAAACTAGATCCTGTAAGGCCCACTGTGCTCTACTTCTTGATTCTAATGAGGAAGGAGTAAGGGCAAAATCTCTGAAACGGTGAATATGACTCTACCAAGAACAAAAATAATCAACCACAGTTCAAATCTTACTTCTGGCATTTAACTGGCTTCTTGATTTTAGGCAAGCTATCTAACCACTGTGTGTTTCCTCATTTGTAAAATCCTTTGAAAGGATTATGAAGATTAAAGGAGTCATCCATTTAAAAAACAATATTTCAATAATTCTACGAAATATTTTTTCATATTTTTAACATCTCTGAAATCAGGATATATCTTTCAATGGATGAGATGTTATAACTTAATTGGCAGAGTTTTTTTCTTTCTCAAGGTACATAAAATAACGGTGTATTGAATAATTGATGGTACCTGAGATTCAGTGAAATACAATACTTAGAACAGTGCCTGCACAGACTAAGCATGCTGTAAATATTAGCTAGCATTAACCAATGACTACCACCCTAAGAGGCCCTTCTTGAAGTAGTCTGTTGGCTTCCCTCTGCAACATTGTAAAATACAGTAGCATTGATGCTTAAATTTCCTCTTTAATTTGAAATTCTCATACATTACTGGTAGGAATGTAAAGTGTTGGAGCTGCTTTGGAAAATATTTTGGTCAAAATGGTAAACATAGAGTTACCTTATGACCTAGCAGTTCTACTTCTACAACACTTATTTCTTTTTTTAATTTATTTTTTATTGAAAAAAAAAATGGTTAGATGCCACAAAATAGGTGGCAGTGCCTTAACCATATGCATGTTGTCAGGCCCGAGAGCTTCTTCCATCCTTGTCAAGGGCAGTGCTAACCTTCTCTCCTTTCATACAACACATAGCAGTTCTACTTCTAGATATCTACTCAATAGAAACGAAAACGTGTCCACACAACTTGCACACAAATGTTCATACCAGCACTATTCATAACTGCCAAAAAATGGAAGTGCCCTAAATGTCCATCAACTGAACGGAAAAATTAAATGTGGTATATCCATACCACATTTCGTTATAAAAGTGATAAAAGTGCTGATATGTGCTACAAAATAGATGAACTTTCAAAACATCATGCTAAATGAAAAAACCAGGTACAAAAAGCCACACATTGTATGATTTCATTTATATGAACGTTAGAAGAGGCAAATCACAGTGAAAAAAAGTAGACTGGTGGTTGCCTAGGGCTGGAGGAGTGTGGAGGAATGGGGAGTGACTGCTGTTGGTTACGTAGTTTCTTTTTTTTTTTTAATTAATTCATTTTCAAATTGTTTATTTACAGTTTATAGAAATACAGTTAGTTTATTTTTATTTTTTATTTTATTTTATTTTTTAATTTATTTTATTTATTCATTTTTCACTGTGTTGGATCTTCGTTGCTGTGAGCAGGCTTTCTGTAGTTGCAGTGAGCGGGGGCTACTCTTCGTTGTGGTGCGCGGGCTTCTCATTGCGGTGGCTTCTCTTGTTGTGGAGCACGGTCTCTAGGTGCGTGGGCTTCAGTAGTTGTAGCGCACGGGCTCAGTAGTTGTGGTTCGCAGGCTCAGTAGCTGTGGCGCACAGACTTAGTTGCTCCACGACATGTGGGATCTTCCCGGACCAGGGCTCAAACCCGTGTCCCCTGCATTGGCAGGTGGATTCTTAACCACTGTGCCACCAGGGAAGCCCAGTTTTTTTTCTTTTTTTAAAAAAATAAATAAATAATTATTTTTGCTGCGCCGGGTCTTAGTTGCGGCCTGCAGGATCTGGTTCCCTGACCGGGGGTCAAACCTGGGCTCCCTGCATTGGGAGTGTGGAGTCTTAACTACTGGACCCCCAGGGAAGTCCCTGTAGTTTCTTTTTGAGGTGTTGAAATGGTCATAAATTAGATTTTGGTGATGGTTGCACAACTGTGAATATACTAACCACCATGAAGTTGTGCACTTTAAATGGGGGCAAATTATTGTCTCAATAAAAGTGTTTATTTCCCTCTGTAGTCTATAAATGTAAATCCAAAGTGATTGCATAGTTCTAGTTCTGTTTTAGGTACTTGATACATTATTTCATTTAATCTTTGAAAACACTATTTTATTAACACTTCCTTCTCCCACCTTTTTCAGAAAAGCAAGAAAAATGGGCTAAAAACATAAGAACTGAGGTCTGTCTGATGTTTTTGCTACTAGTTCATGTTGCTCTTCAGGCCACTACTGTCTTAATTCCAGCCATACCATGTTGAGGTAACTTCAAGATTTAGAAAGGTCTTCCTTCAGTCAACCCACATTTGTCTCCCTCTGGCTTCTACCAGTTAGTTATACTTGGAATTTAGTATTCTTTTAAATATGGTACTCCTCCCATTTATGGTAGTAAGCTTTGGAGTAGATGCTAGTTAATGTTGATAAATATGTTCTAGATATTTACTATATTAGATTTGAATTTTTACTGGTTGGTAGATAAATGATGGAAAGAGTGGGGAATATTTGTGTAAATTTCTTGCATAATTATGTTCACATATGTTTAATATGTAGCCTCAGGTTTAATTTTAAGCCTTCTGAGGTAAAAGTATTGAAGTTAACTGTCATATTCTCACTACTGTGCAGCTAAAATTGCACCCGATTGAAAACCTACATTGTTTTATCTTAACATGGTTAGAGTATTTTTTGTTTATTACTCTGCAGTAAACTATTGACCTGAAGAGCAAAAGGTTTACTTCTGAACAGAGAAGATGTGTCTTTGAATTAGCTGATTATAGCATAGAAGAAGTTTGATTCAATGCATACTTTATTTATTTATTTATTTTTAAAATTTATTTTATTTTATTTATTTATTTTTGGCTGCATTGAGTCTTTGTTGCTGCACGTGGACTTTCTCTAGTTGTGGCGAGTGGGGGCTACTCTTTGTTGTGGTGCATGGGCTTCTCATTGTGGTGGCTTCTCTTGTTGCAGAGCATGGACTCCAGGCACGTGGGCTCAGTAGTTGTGGCTCGTGGGCTCTAGAGTGCAGGCTCAGTAGTTGTGGCACACAGGCTTAGTTGCTCTGCGGCATGTGGGATTTTCCCGGACCAGGGCTCGAACCCGTGTCCCCTGCATTGGCAGGCAGATTCTTAACCACTGCGCCACCAGGGAAGCCCGCATACTTTATTTTTAAAGTAAGTTGTAATAATATTCTATTAATGAAAAACGCATTAAATTAGGAAAACTCTAGCTCAGTGATTTGTCGAACTTATTATTGGAGATTAGGTTGTGAAATTTCTTCTTTTTCCTTTGTGTTGTGTTATAAGTACTTTTTTTTTTTTTAAAGATTTCTTTTTTTTTAAATTATTAGCACCTTTAATTATTATTTATTTATTTATTTATTTTGGCTGTGTTGGGTCTTCGTTTCTGTGCGAGGGCTTCCTCCAGTTGCGGCAAGCGGGGGCCACTCTTCATCGCGGTGCGCGCCCTCTCACCATCGCAGCCTCTCTTGTTACGGAGCACAGGCTCCAGACGCGCAGGCTCAGCAGTTGTGGCTCACAGGCCCAGCCGCTCCGCGGCATGTGGGATCTTCCCAGACCAGGGCTCGAACCCGCATCCCCTGCATTAGCAGGCAGACTCCCAACCACTGCGCCACCAGGGAAGCCCTAAGTACTTTTATATATGAAATTGAGTATAAATACCAATGCTAATAGCCTTCTATGAGTCTTCCCTTCTGCACATGCATATTTAAAATAAAATAGCATTTTCTTTTGTACAATAAGTTAGTTAAAACAGGTTTAATATTGTAACTTCCTTGAGTTCCAAGCTTGAAACTGGAAATTCCTGATGGAAATAGAGCTCACATCTACCATGAGGTGGAAGGTAAAATATTTGTTGAACTGAAGAGTGCATAAATATAGGCTGCATCCTGTGGGAGAAGATAAGATTACTGATGATGGTGTACCAATATAAATAACTAAGAATAGTCCCCTTCCTTTGTTTCAGTCTGGTAACACTGTGTACATAGTGTTAAGATTTTTGTTTCTAAATTCTTTGAGTGCTCCTCAAAGCTAATGAGTGTTGTCAAGTTACCCAGACAGTGCTAGTATTAGTTTCATTTGTGAAAATAAGGAAACTTGAATTGTTATTCATGTAAGTATTTTAGTACTGTAAACCATCCCATATTTGTTTTGTAATCAGTCAAGTATGACTCAGGTAGGTCATAATAAATGTCTTTGTATCGTTACTTTTATACTTCAGCCCTTCCAAGTTCTTTGTACATTTTTGTTGCTATAGGTCGGGGATGGTAGTACTCTGGGAGAAAGTGATGAATACAGTGGATATGAATTGAGCGTAGAATGATGGGGTATATGTGGTTACCATTGGTAATATTAGGAGTTGAGAAAGAAGTGAAAAATCTAAGAAAGGAGATAGTTGATGATAAAGAATGACAAAGAGAGGAATAGATAAAAGAGTGTAAAACCACACAAAGAACTACTTATAGCACAGTTACTTACATCTGTACTGGTAGATAATGGAGTGGCCTCTTGAAAATTAATTTCTCTATTAGATTTTCTGCAAATTCAAAGTTATTTATTTCTAACTGTAGATTGTAGTACAAAGAAATAGTTTAATAATTTCCTTGGTCCTGCATATAAGCATATTTGTTTTTCACGTAGAGTCTACAGAGAATCATGTATTGAAGATTCTTCTTTAAAAAGCAAGCTACAATTCACACATCCTTAGATCATCTGCCTAAATTGTAAACCTTCTGACATCTTCAGTAGTAATTTAAAATTCTGTTTTCCTCGGGACTTCCCTGGTGGTCCAGTGGTTAAGACTCTGCATTTCCAATGCAGGGGGCACGGTTCAGTCCCTGGTTGGGGAACTAAGATGCCACATGCCATGTGGCGTCGCCAAAATATTAAAACAAACAAACCAAAAAAAAAAAATATATAGATATTATTGCACATTCATTCAGTGTGAGGCACTTTAGATGCTTGGAATGCTCTACTAAACAGGATAGACACCATGCATTTTAGAGAAAACCAGGCAAATAAGAAAGAGATGATAGAAGTGTGATCAAGTACTGTGACATAGGAAAGTACAGGGTGCTATGGGACAGGTCAGGAAGAAGTGATTATGGAAGCTGAAACTTAAATGATAAGTAGGAGTTAGCCAGGAGAAGAGGATATTGAGGTTTTTTTTTTTTTTTTTAATAAATTTATTTACTTTATTTATTTATTTTTGGCTGTTGTTGGGTCTTCGTTGCTGCGCGCGGGCTTTCTCTATTTGCGGCGAGCGGGGGCTACTCTTCATTGCGGTGTGCGAGCTTCTCATTGCAGTGGCTTCTCGTTGTGGAGCACGGGCTCTAGGCGTGCGGGCTTCAGTAGTTGTGGCACGTGGGCTCAGTAGTTGTGGCTCACGGGCTCTAGAGCACAGGCTCAGTAGTTGTGGCACACGAGCTTAGTTGCTCCGCGGCATGTGGGATCTTCCTGGACCAGGGATTGAACCTGTGTCCCCTGCATTGGCAGGTGGATTCTCAACCACTGTGCCACCCGGGAAGCCGAGGTGTGTTATTGAAAGAAGAAATGTATGAAGGCTCTGAGGCAAAAAAAAAAAAAATTTTTTTTTTTTTTAAAATATGACTTGTTGGGCTTCCCTGGTAGCGCAGTGGTTGAGAATCTGCCTGCCAATACAGGGGACACGGGTTCGAGCCCTGGTCTGGGAAGATCCCACATGCCGCGGAGCAACTAGGCCCGTGAGCCACAACTACTGAGCCTGTGCGTCTGGAGCCTGTGCTCCGCAACAAGAGAGGCCAAGACAGTGAGAGGCCCGCACACCGTGATGAAGAGTGGCCCCCGCTTGCCGCAACTAGAGAAAGCCCTCGCACAGAAACGAAGACCCAACACAGCTAAAAATAAATAATAAATAAATAATAATAAATAAAAAATTTTAAAATATGACTTGTTGAACACTTGTATTGAATGTAGGGTAGATGTGAGATTTGAGAGCGAGGCTAGAATCAGTTTAAGAGTGTGGGCTTACATAAAGGGAATGAGAAGTTGTTAAAGGGCCTTAAGTAGAATAGTGACATGAATCAGGTTTGTTTTAAAGGGCTCTCTGGTTTCAGTGTGGAGAATGGATTGGAGGGAAGAAAACTGAAGGCAGTAAAATCAGTAAACTGTACAGTAACCCAGGTAAAGAATGATAGTCTCCTTTAAAGACATGGTGTTCTGTGGATGGAAAGAAGTAGATATCATTGAGAGCAGTAAGGTTATTTTAAGAATTAAAAAGGATCAAGGAGTGGAAAGTCCCCATTAGTTGTAGGTGTTTTGAAGTCATTGGTGACTGGAAGTGCTTTTTCAGATGGCATGTAAGTTAGTGAGTGAATATGTGAGGAATTAAGAACAGATAGTATAGACAAGTCACAAGGAGAGAAGTGGAAGCATGATAAATCTTTTAGCTTCTTTTCATAAATAGCTTACATTTGGAGCATATATTTTTTTTTGAATTTTATTTTATTTATTTTTTTATACAGTGGGTTCTTATTAGTTATCCATTTTATACATATTAGTGTATAATGTCAATCCCAATCTCCGAATTCATCACAGAGCATATATTGATGAGTTAAGTTTTGCAAGGTACTAGAACATAGCTTGGTTCATAGTAATTAATCTGTTAAATGTTAAAGAATTTTGATTTAGATGACTATCATATATATGTGTCAGATATAATCCTCCTCCTCCTCCTCCTCCTCCTGTTCCTCCTCCAAAAGCTCATAAGTAAGAGCTGATGAACTAGATTTCATTTCAAGGTGATGTGATAGAGTTAGCATTTTCACATTGTTGATTTCTTATTCTTTCATGCTTAAATAAGTATACTCAGAATCTGAAATTAGATTGTGTGAGTTTGTATCTTCTGTTGTGAGCTACTTACTTGATATTGGGTAAATTTCTTAAACTCTAAGCCTCAGTGCCTGGCAAATAATAGTAGGCCTTTAAATATTTGTCAAAATATTTGTCAAAAAATTTTTTAAAGTATTTAAGAAAAAAAGTGCTACAAAAAAATCAGGAGTAATCTTATAGTCACTTTCTACTTCTGTTTCCGTGTACCGATTTTGCTTACTTTTTCCTTCAAACCTATTCTACACCCTTCACTCTAAAAAAATTGCCATTTACTATCTATATTTTGATTTTCTGTACTACTTTATCTACCTGAATTGATCTTAGTCCATGTTAAATTTCTCATAGCATCTAACACTATGCTAGGTAATTTATAAACACCTAGTTAATTGTTGGGTTTCTTTGAGCATTTATTAAAAGGTTTAAAAAGAATGTATGTCATTGATAGCATTTGGCTCACTGAATGCTTTGTCTCCTACACCCTTCCCTTCACTTAGGCAAAATGATGTAAGTATGAGCATTTTTTTTAGCTTGAGGATTTCATTTTCTTATAGTTCTACTTAAACTATATATGTTTTACTTCTGTACTTTAAAACTCAAATGTGCTTTATATTCTAGGTCCGGTTTATCACTAAAATATGGCATCCTAATATTAGTTCCGTCACAGGGGCTATTTGTTTGGATATCCTGAAAGATCAATGGTAAGAGATGTTGAATTCACCTTCAACCCTCTCTCATATGAATTCTAAGACTGTTTAGAGTGTTAAATGTGCACTTGCCTCAAAACATAAGCATATATTATACTTTTATTTGGCAGTAATTTTAAAACTAGATGAAGTCTCTTAAGTACATAAGAGAAAATATGTTACAGTTGAAATTGGAATCTATATTTAAATAGTGATTTATTAGGTAATGTCAGATGCTAGCTTTCCATCTTGAAAAATCTTGGATTATATTTGTTGTTTTGGTAAATTTGATTTTTTGCTATCTCAGAAAGATATTTGTGAAAGACAAAAATAATTTAAGTATTGTAGTAATCAGCTCTGACTTGGATGGAATGTAGACAACAAAAACGTTAAAAGTTGTGTTAATTGAGTGTGATTAAGGTTCTAAGATTCTAAGAAGTGCCTTTGTAGGTGGTATCGTCATTTGTACGGTGCTTTCACATGTTTTGTCTGATTTTATCTTAGCAGTATAGTGTTTAACCACTAGGTTAAAATCGTGGCTCTGCCATTTACTCATTTTTGTGGTCTTGAGTAAACTACCTGGTCTTTTGCCTTCGTTTCCTTATCTGAAAAAATTGGGGGTTAATACCTATTTCATAGGGCTGTTGAGAAGAGTAAATGAGTTGTTTTATGTATTTCTCTTAGATTAGAGCCTGGCATATTCTAACAGTATGGATTGAACAACCAAGACAAGAGATATAAAAAGACATTGGGGTGGAAGAAAACAATAAGTTATGCGTTTGATTTGTTAAGAAAGGGAAAGAAATGAACCTGAATAAGCTGAAACAGGATGACAACATTTAGCATATGGGTCACTTGGTATATTTAGTAATTGAATAAACAGACAAGAGTTGCTGGTTTTGTTTTGTTTTTCCATTCTGATGGCACACCTGAGTAAAGCCTCTCCCTCAGTAGATCATCTCTTGGGATCCAGTTTCTTGATCTGTATTCCATACTGTTAAACATTGAACATTGTGAACTAGACCTAACTTTATCTTCTGTCATTCTTTTGATTTGTGACTTTTCACAATTTATTGAATTTCTATGCCTCCATGTTTTTATCTGTAAAGTCATCTCGAAGACCCCTTATAGCTCTGTTGTTCAGTGATTTTAATGAAAATTTGCAGTATTAGAGACATTGTCCTTTTTTTCACTTGGTTTCTAGGACATCAGTTCTTCTGTTCTCCCCTTCCTTTTCCCTCTCCTTGACTTCTCAACTAGTTCCTCCCTCATCTCCTGGAGCTTTGTATATGAGAATACCTCAGGGCTAAGAATGCTTTTTTCCATCTATACTCACTTCCTTGGTGAGCTCATCTGATTTCATAACTTCACTGTTTATATACTAGCAACTCACGTTTTCTGAACTCCAGACTCATGTCCTGCTGCCTGTTTAATATCTATACTTGAATATGTAATGGACATCTCAAACTTAAACATGTTGGAAACTGAACTATTTCCCCAACCCAAAACTTACTTCTTCCCCATGTAAGTTTTGGCAGCTACATCCTTGCAGTTGCTAAGGCCAAAACTTCATTGTGCTGCTTGTTTCTTCTTTCTCTGGTACCTTTATACCAGAGAAATCTGCAAATCCTGTTGTTGAAACCACCAACATTTTAGCAGCAGTTCATTACTACTACCTTGGTCCAAAGTTGCATTGCCTCTTGCCTGGACGGTTACAGTAGCCTGTCCTTCTGCTTCTGACTTTACTCAGGCTATTCTCACCAGACGGAATGAACCCTCCACCCCTTTGAAAACAAAACTCCACACTAAAATTTTCCACTGTCTTCTCTTTTTGCTCAGAGTTAAACCAGCAGTACTACCACCTGATTATCTTCCTATAAATAGTTGAAAGATTATGGTGTATATAGAGACAGAGAATTTGAATTTTTGTATCAGAACACTTTTTATCAGCTATGCCTATTTCCTAAGGCAGGTCAAATAGCTGAATTTAGTCTTTTCATATCTATATCATTGAAATAATAAAAGATATCAGAGACATCAGATAAAATAGGTGAGATTGGATATCCATGGGTCTGTCAGCCTCCCCCCCCCCCGCTTTTATTGAAGTAAATTGACATTCAGTGGATATCTAAATGTCAATGTTTAGGCTAATTTGGAACAGTTATCTTAGAAAACAGTTTGTTAACCTTGGTCTTTATTAATACATGTGGATGGTGATTTACCTTTAATATTTAACAACTTATGATAGTATGGGTTATTTCTTAACTTTGTAACTTACCCTGTGTGGAAACCATCTTCTGATGTTTTTCTGCTGACACTTCTTATGACTAAAGGTGTCTGTTTACCTGGGGAAGAAAATGACAACACACAAAAATTGCATTCATTGATACTGCTCTTCCAAAACACACAAACAGGCATTAAGAGAATATCTGTATGGTTGATAAGCTGTGCTCAGCACCATTAGTCATCAGGGAAGTGCAAATTCAAATCACAATTAGATACCACTACACACTTGTAAATGGTTCTCATGCATTGCTGGTAAGAATGTGGTTCAGCCACTCAACCAGCAGTATCTGCCAAAGCTAAATAAGTATATACCTTCACTATGGCACAGCAGTTCTACTCCTAGGTGTATATCCAAGAGAAATCTGAGAGAAATGAGTGCATATGTCCACCAAAAGACTTGTACAAGAATATTCATAGCAGATTTATTCAAACTGCAAGTCACCCAAATGTCTATAAACAAGAGAATGGATATATAATGCTATAATCATGCAATGGAGCACTACATAGCAGTAAAAAAAAAAAAAAAAAAAAAGACATGTTGACACAAACAACATGGATGATTCTCATAGACATGTTGAGTGACAACAGCCAGACACAAAGGAGTACGTACTGTATGATTTCATGAAATTCAACATGAGTCAAAGCTAATTTTGGGTGATAGAAACTAAGACAGTGGTGGGTAGGTAGGGTCGTGAATAACAGGGGCAAGAGTGAGGCTTTCTGAGTGCTGGAAGTACTGAAGTACTATGTATTTTGATCTAGATGGTGGTTACCACGGGTGTATACATGTATAAAAATTCATCTAGCTGTCAAGCATTTTACTCTGATTATACCTTAAAAAAATATAACAAAAAAGCTGCCATTATTTTTAAGTAGCATTCAGTGTTTCGAATGAACATAGATTATTTATTAATGGTTTTCTGGAAGATCCTTAACAGACAAGTTAGTCAACAATACACACAATTCAGTGCTTACTCTACATATTAAAGGCCCCACCTAGTCCATATATTAACTGTGCTTATTGATTTTTGAGATCTGAGCAAAATTAATTTACTGAAGATAGATTTATAAAGTACTCACTTATTTGTATCCACTGATTAATTAAAATTAGCTAACACATTTTGAAATTTCAGACTTCTGTTTGCCTGTTAGGATTTGTTTTTAATAGATTTATGCTAATTTTACACATTAAATGCTAAAAATATTAATGTAGTATGAATTTAATCAGTAGTTTGTGAAAAGCAAAATAAATGGAATAGAAAGTTGTATTTTCGTTTGTATATTTTTTCACATTACCAAGTTTAGATTTTAAAATTTATGTAGAGCAGTCAAAAAATGTACACATTTCTTTATACCATCAAAGATGTTATAGTTTCTATAGTATTTAGGGCCAAAAGAATAAGTTTTGTTTTAATGTTAATTTTATTACAGCTAATTATGAAAACATCGTCATTGTTTGCCATTGATCTTGTGTTCAGCTTTTAAAAACTTTTCATTTAGGTTTCTTTTTTCTTAATGGTTTATGAATACCTCACTTGCATTTATTATGAAAGTTTTCATGCATACAGAAGACTTAAAACTTTGCTCATTGAGATTGTTACGAACTGAATCTAAAGTTACAGCTCTAGATTTTTCCTTCAGTTTTGAGAATAAACTGTCCCTTTTCATTCCCACCAACAGTGCACAGGATTCCAGTTACACATCCTCACCACCGTTATTTTCCGTTTTTTGACAGTAGCTGTCCTAATGGATGTGAGGTGGTATCTCATTGCTTCATTTACATTTTCCTAATGATTAGTGATGTTAAGCATCTTTTCATGTGCTTATCGGCTACTGGTATATCATCTTTGGAGAAATGCTTGTTTAAGTCCTTTCTTTGTCAGGTTTGTTTTTTTTGTTGAGTTGAAGGAGTTCTTTATATATTTCAGATATTAACTCCCTTCTAAGATCTATGATTTGTAAATATTTTCTCCCCATTCTGTGACTGTATTCTATTCTTCCCCTCTATTGACTTTCACTCTGTTGACTGTATTCTCTGCCTAGGAAGATTTAAAAAAATTTTTTTTTTCTTTGCACAGGAGTTTTTAATTTTGATGTGTAGTTATAGACCAGTTTCTCTATTTTTTTCTTTTGTTGCCTGGGCTTTTGCCTGTCCTTTGATATCCAAGAAATCATGGCCAACTGCCGTGTTGTGGAGCTTTCACCCTATGTTTTCTTCTAAGAGTTTTATAATAAGTTTAGTCTTGGGAATTCCCTAGAGGTCCAGTGGTTAGAACTCTGCGCTTGCACTGCCGGGGCCCTGGTTGGGGAAATAAGATCCCACAAACCATGCGGCGCAGCCCCCCTGCAAAAAAATTAGTCTTACATTTAGGTCCTTGATCCATTTTGAGTTTAATTTTTTTCTGATTTTTTAAAAATTGAAGAATAGTTAATTTACAATGTAGTGTTAGTTTCAAGTGTACAGCAAAGTGATTCAGTTATACATATATATGTATATATTCTTTTTCCGATTTTTTTCCATTAGAAGTTATTACAAGATATTGAGTATAGTTCCCTGTGTTGAGTTAATTTTTATATAAGGTATAAGGCATGGCAAAGGTCCAACTTCACTTTTCTGAGAGCTCATTAAGTTGTTTGTTTTTTTTTCTATCACAGTAGCTTTATTTATTTATTTATTTTAACATCTTTATTGGAGTATAATTTCTTTACACAATGCTGTTAGTTTCTGCTTTATAACAGAGTGAATCAGCTATACATGTACATATATCCCCATATCTCCTCCCTCTTGCGTCTCCCTCCCACCCTCCCTATCCCACCCCTCTAGGTGGTCACAAAGCACTTAGGTGATCTCCCTGTGCTATGTGGCTGCTTTGCACTAGCTATCTATTTTATTTTATTTTATTTTATTTTTATTTATTTATTTATTTATTTTTAAATTTATTGGCGTATAATTGATTTACAGTGTTGTGTTTCAGGTGTACAGCAAAGTGAATCAGTTATAGATATACATGTATCCAACATTTTTGGCAAATTAAAAAAAAATGATAATGTTAGGAGAAATTGGGGGCTTCCTCCTTTTTCTTTTTTTATGTTTTTTTACTTTTGAAGAAGAATATTATTTTCTCTTCTTGTGCCAATGCTCTTCTTTTTTTTTGAATTTTATTTATTTTTCTATACAGCAGGTTCTTATTAGTCATCAATTTTATACACATCAGTGTATACATGTCAATCCCAATCGCCCAGTTCATCACACCACTATCCCCACTCCCCCGTGGTTACCCCCCCTTGGTGTCCATACGTTTGTTCTCTACATCTGTGTCTCAACTTCTTCCCTGCAAACCGGTTCATCTGTACCGTTTTTCTAGGTTCCACATACATACGTTAATATACGATATTTGTTTTCTCTTTCTGACTTCACTCTGTATGACAGTCTCTAGATCCATCCACGTCTCAACAAATGACCCTATTTCGTTCCTTTTTATGGCTGAGTAATATTTCATTGTATATATGTACCACATCTTTATCCATTCGTCTGTCGATGGGCATTTAGGTTGCTTCCATGACCTGGCTGTTGTAAATAGTGCTGCAGTGAACATTGGGATGCATCTGTCTTTTTGAATTATGGTTTTCTCTGGGTATATGCCCAGAAGTGGGATTGCTGGATCATATGGTAATCCTATTTTTAGTTTTTTAAGGAACCTCCATACTGTCCTCCATAGTGGCTGTATCAATTTACATTCCCACCAACAGTGCAAGAGGGTTGGTTCCCTTTTCTCCACACCCTCTCCAGCATTTGTTTGTAGATTTTCTGATGATGCCCATTCTAACTGGTGTGAGGTGATAGCTCATTGTAGTTTTGATTTGCATTTCTCTAATAATTAGTGATGTTGAGCATCTTTTCATGTGCTTCTTGGCCATCTGTAGATCTTCTTTGGAGAAATGTCTGTTTAGGTCTTCTGCCCATTTTTGGAATGGGTTGTTTGTTTCTTTAATATTGAGCTGCATGAGCTGTTTATATATTTTGGAGATTAATCCTTTGTCCATTGATTCGTTTACAGATATTTTCTCCCATTCTGAGGGTTGTCTTTTCGTCTTGTTTATGGTTTCCTTTGCTGTGCAAAATCTTTGAAGTTTCATTAGGTCCCATTTGTTTATTTTTGTTTTTATTTCCATTACTCTAGGAGGTGGATCAGAAAAGATCTTGCTGTGATTTATGTCAGAGAGTGTTCTTCCTATGTTTTCCTCTACGAGTTTTATAGTGTCCAGTCTTACATTTAGGTCTCGAATCCATTTTGAGTTTATTTTTGTGTATGGTGTTAGGGAGTGTTCTAATTTCATTCTTTTACATGTAGCTGTCCAGTTTTCCCAGCCCCACTTATTGAAGAGACTGTCTTTTCTCCATTGTATATCCTTGCCTCCTTTGTCATAGATTAGTTGACTGTAGGTGTGTGCGTTTATCTCTGGGCTTTCTATCTTGTTCCATTGATCTATGTTTCTGTTTTTGTGCCAGTACCATATTGTCTTGATTACTGTAGCTTTGTAGTATAGTCTGAAGTCAGGGAGTCTGATTCCTCCCGCTCCGTTTTTTTCCCTCAAGACTGCTTTGGCTATTTGGGGTCTTTTGTGCCTCCATACAAATTTTAAGATTTTTTTTTTTGTAGTTCTGTAAAAAATGCCATTAGTAATTTGATAGGGATTGCATTGAATCTGTAGATTGCTTTGGGTAGTGTAGTCATTTTCACAGTATTGATTCTTCCAATCCAAGAACATGATATATCTCTCCATCTGTTGGTATCATCTTTAATTTCTTTCATCAGTGTCTTATAGTTTTCTGCCTACAGGTCTTTTGTCTCCCTAGGTAGGTTTATTCCTAGGTATTTTATTCTTTTTGTTGCAGTGGTAAATGGGAGTGTTTCCTTAATTTCTCTTTCAGATTTTTCATCATTAGTGTATAGGAATGCAAGAGATTTCTGTGCATTAATTTTGTATCCTGCAGCTTTACCAGATTCATTGATTAGGTCTAGTAGTTTTCTGGTGGCATCTTTAGGATTCTCTATGTATGGTATCATGTCATCTGCAAACAGTGACAGTTTTACTTCTTCTTTTCCAATTTGTATTCCTTTTATTTCTTTTTCTTCTCTGATTGCCGTGGCTAGGACGTCCAAAACTATGTTGAATAATGGTGGTGAGAGTGGACATCCTTGTCTTGTTCCTGATCTTAGAAGAAATGCTTTCAGTTTTTCACCATTGAGAATGATGTTTGCTATGGGTTTGTCGTATATGGCCTTTATTATGTTGAGGTAGGTTCCCTCTGTGCCCAGTTTCTGGAGAGTTTTTATCATAATGGGTGTTGAATTTTATCCAAAGCTTTTTCTGCATCTATTGAGATGATCATGTGGTTTTTCTCCTTCAGTTTCTTAATATGGTGTATCACATTGATTGATTTGCATGTATTGAAGAATCCTTGCATCCCTGGGGTAAATCCCACTTGATCATGGTGTATGATCCTTTTAATGGGTTGTTGGATTCTGTTTGCTAGTATTTTGTTGAGGATTTTTGCATCTATATTCATCAGTGATATTGGTCTGTAATTTTCTTTTTTTGTAGTATCTTTGTCTGGTTTTGGTATCAGGGTGATGGTGGCCTCATAGAATGAGTTTGGGAGTGTTCCTTCCTCTGCAGTTTTTTGGGAGAGTTTGAGAAGGATGGGTGTTAGCTCTTCTCTAAATGTTTGATAGAATTCACCTGTGAAGCCATCTGGTCCTGGACTTGTATTTGTTGAAAGATTTTTAATCACAGTTTCAATTCCATTACTTGTGATTGGTCTGTTCATATTTTCTATTTCTTCCTGGTTCAGTCTTGGAAGGTTATACCTTTCTAAGAATTGGTCAGTTTCTTCCAGGTTGTCCGTTTTATTGGCATAGAGTTGCTTGTAGTAGTCTTTTAGGATGCTTTGTATTTCTGCAGTGTCTGTTGTAACTTCTCCTTTTTCATTTCTAATTTTATTGATTTGAGTCCTCTTCCTCTTTTTCTTGATGAGTCTGGCTAATGGTTTATCAATTTTGTTTTATCTGCTCACAGAACCAGCTTTTAGTTTTATTAATCTTTGCTATTGTTTTCTTTGTTTCTACTTTATTTATTTCTGCTCTGATCTTTATGATTTCTTTCCTTCTGCAAACTTTGGGTTTTGTTTGTTCTTCTTTCTCTAGTTCCTTTAGGTGTAAGTTTAGATTGTTTATTTGAGATTTTTCTTGTTTCTTGAAGTAGGCTTGTATAGCTATAAACTTCCCTCTTAGGACTGCTTTTGCTGCATCCCATAGGTTTTGGATCGTCGTGTTTTCATTGTCATTTGTCTCTAGGTATTTTTTTATTTCCTCTTTGATTTCTTCAGTGATCTCTTGGTTATTTAGTAGCGTATTGTTTAGCCTCCATGTGTTTATGTTTTTTTTACGTTTTTTTTTCCGTGTAATCCATTCCTAATCTCATAGCGTTGTGGTCAGAAAAGATGCTTGATATGATTTCAAATTTTTAAATTTACTGAGGTTTGATTTGTGACCCAAGATGTGATCTATCCTGGAGAATGTTCCGTGTGCACTTGAGAAGAAAGTGTAATCTGCTGTTTTTGGATGGAATGTCCTATAAATATAAATTAAGTCTATCTGGTCTGTTGCGTCATTTAAAGCTTCTGTTTCCTTATTTATTTTCATTTTGGATGATCTGTCCATTGGTGTAAGTGAGGTGTTAAAGTCCCCCACTATTACTGTGTTACTGTCGATTTCCTCTTTTATAGCTGTTAGCAGTTGCCTTATGTATTGAGGTGCTCCTATGTTGGGTGCATATATATTTACAATTGTTATATCTTCTTCTTGGATTGATCCCTTGATCATTATGTAGTGTCCTTCCTTGTCTCTTGTAACATTCTTTATTTTAAAGTCTATTTTATCTGATATGAGTATTGCTACTCCAGCTTTCTTTTGATTTCCATTGACATGGAATATCTTTTTCCATCCCCTCACTTTCAGTCTGTATGTGTCCCTAGGTCTGAAGTGGGTCTCTTGTAGACAGCATATATATGGGTCTTGTTTTTGTATCCATTCAGCAAGCCTGTGTCTTTTGGTTGGAGCCTTTAATCCATTCATGTTTAAGGTAATTATCGATATGTATGTTCCTATGACCATTTTCTTAATTGCTTTGGGTTTGTTTTTGTAGGTCCTTTTCTTCTCTCGTGTTTCCTCCTTAGAGAATTTCCTTTAGCATTTGTTGTAGAGCTGGTTTGGTGGTGCTGAATTCTCATAGCTTTTGCTTGTCTGTCTCAAAGCTTTTGATTTCTCCATCGAATCTGAATGAGATCCTTGCCGGGTAGAGTAATCTTGGTTGTTGGTTCTTCCCTTTCATCACTTTAAGTATATCATGCCACTCCCTTCTGGCTTGTATTGTTTCTGCTGAGAAATCAACTGTTAACCTTATGGGAGTTCCCTTGTATGTTATTTGTCATTTTTCCCTTGCTGCTTTCAATAATTTTTCTTTGTCTTTAATTTTTGCCAGTTTGCTTAATATGTTTCTTGGCGTGTTTCTCCTTTTGTTTATCTTGTATGACACTCTCCGTGCTTCCTGGACTTGGGTGGCTGTTTCCTTTCCTATGTTAGGGAAGTTTTTGACTATAATCTCTTCAAATGTTTTCTTGGATCCTTTCTCTCTCTCTTCTCCTTCTGGGACCCCTATAATGCAAATGTTGTTGTGTTTAATATTGTCCTCGAGGTCTCTTAGGGTGTCTTCATTTCTTTTCATTCTTTTTTCTTTAGTCTGTTCCACAGCAGTGAATTCCACCATTCTGTCTTCCAGGTCACTTATCCATTCTTCTGCCTGTTATTCTGCTATTGATTCCTTCTAGTGTAGTTTTCATTTCAGTTATTGTATTGTTCATCTCTGTTTGTTTGTTCTTTAATTCTTCTAGGTCTTTGTTAAACATTTCTTGCATCTTCTCGATCTTTGCCTCCATTCTTTGTCCGAGGTCCTGGATGATCTTCACTATGATTATTCTGAATTCTTTTTCTGGAAGTTTGCCTATCTCCACTT
Organism: Balaenoptera musculus; assembly: GCF_009873245.2. Taxonomy (NCBI): domain Eukaryota; kingdom Metazoa; phylum Chordata; class Mammalia; order Artiodactyla; family Balaenopteridae; genus Balaenoptera; species Balaenoptera musculus. Next base: position 75,992,546 of record NC_045789.1, on the reverse strand, counting down.
CATTTAGTTCTTTTTCTGGGGTTTTATCTTGTTCCTTCATCTGGTACATAGCCCTCTGCCTTTTCATCTTGTCTGTCTTTCTGTGAATGTGGTTTTTGTTCCACAGGCTGCAGGATTGTAGTTCTTCTTGCTTCTGCTGTCTGCCCTCTGGTGGATGAGGCTATCTAAGAGGCTTGTGCAAATTTCCTGATGGGAGGGACTGGTGGTCAGTAGAGCTGACTGTTGCTCTGGTGGGCAGAGCTCAGTAAAAGTTTAATCTGCTTGACTGCTGATGGGTGGGGCTGGGTTCCTTCCCTGTTGGTGTTTGGCCTGAGGCGACCCAACACTTCAGCCTACCCGGGCTCTTTGGTGGGGCTAATGGTGGACTCTGGGAGGGCTCACGCCAGGGAGTGTGTCCCAGAACTTAGGCTGCCAGTGTCCTTGTCCCCACGGTGAGCCACAGCCACCTCCCCCGCCCACCCCGCCTCTGTAGGAGATCCTCCAGCACTAGCAGGTAGGTCTGGTTCAGTCTCCCCTGGGGTCCCGATGCACGCACTACTTTGTGTGTGCCCTCCAAGAGTGGAGTCTCTGTTTCCCCCAGTCCTGTCGAAGTCCTGCAATCAAATCCCACTAGCATTCAAAGTCTGATTCTCTAGGAATTCCTCCTCCCGTTGCTGGACCCCCAGGTTTGGAAGCCTGATGTGGGGCTCAGAACCTTCACTCCAGTGGGTGGACTTCTGTGGTATAAGTGTTCTCCAGTCTGTGAGTCACCCACCCAGCAGTTATGGGATTTGATTTTACTGTGCTTGCGCCCCTCCTACCATCTCATTGTGGCCTCTCCTTTGTCTTTAGATGTGGGGTATCTTTTTTGGTGAGTTCCAGTGTCTTCCTGTCGATGGTTGTAAAGCAGCTAGTTGTGGTTCTGGTGTTCTCACAAGAGGGAGAGCATGTCCTTCTATTCCGCCATCTTGGTTCAAGGCCCTAGCTATCTATTTTACATTTGGTAGTTTATATATGTCCATGCCACTCTCTTACTTTGTCCCAGCTTACCCTTCCCCCCTCCCCGTGTCCTCAAGTCCATTCTCTATGTCTGCGTCTGTTTTGTTTGTTTGTTTGTTTGTTTATACTGCAGGTTCTTATTAGTCATCACTTTTATATACATCAGTGTATACATGTCAATCCCAATCGCCCAATTCAGCACACCACCATCCCCACCCCACCACAGTTTTCCCCCTTTGGTATCCATATGTCTGTTCTCTACATCTGTGGCTCAGCTTCTGCCCTGCAAACCAGCTCATCTGTACCATTTTTCTAGGTTCCACATACGTGCGTTAATATACTATATTTGTTTTTCTCTTTCTGTGTGTCTGCCTCTTTATTCCTGTCCTGCCCCTAGGTTCTTTAGAACCATTTATTTTTTTTTTTTAAGATTCCATATATATGTGTTAGCATACAGTGTTTGTTTTTCTGTTTCTGACTTACTTCACTCTGTATGACAGACTCTAGGTCCATCCACCTCACTACAGATAACTCAATTTCGTTTCTTTTTATGGCTGAGTAATATTCCATTGTATATATGTGCCAGATCTTCTTTATTCATTCATCTTTCGATGGACACTTAGGTTGCTTCCATGTTCTGGCTATCGTAAATAGGAGAGCTCATTAAATTGTAAAGAATAATGTTTATTGCCTTGTTGAGATGTAAACATATATGTTTTTATTGTAAATTAAAATTATGGAGTTTTGTAATTGTTTTAGTATATACAGTTAAATACTCTGAGTGAAGAGTTTTCTTCCATATTCAGATACATTTCCTTGAAATTATTTTATTTATTTATTCTGTTGGCCGTGCCACGCATCATGTGGGATCAATTAAACATATAACTTAATATTTTGTTTAAAGTGTTGTTATAGATGTCTAAATTGCGTAACTTCCCTGTGGCCTAGTGGTCCAAATGCAGGGGGCACGGGTTCGATCCCTGGTTGGGGAACTAAGATCCTGCCTGCTGCGTGGTGTGGCCAAAAAAAAAAAGATTTCTAAATCAGGATGCTTAATTTTACTGGGATATTAGAGTAGCCAGCTTTGTATATTCTATTTCTGTGATATTTTGTATTTTTTTTTCCTTTTTTGAGTGGTTTAAGTTAGCTTCAAGGTGATATATCTGGGCAGCTCTTGACGTGCATGTGCCTTTAAACATTCTCTTCACAATTACCCAAATATAAAATGAAGTTAGAGTGAGTAAGTAATTAAGAAAGATTTCATCTTGTTAATAGTGATAATGAATGGTAGAACAAGAATTAACATTTAAGGACTAAATTTGGAATTTTATGCTTTGATTACTGTCTTAAAAGAATATTGTCCATTCTAAAGATGTTAAAACTTTTGGTTGAAAATAAGTTGTGCACGCTCATAGGAAATTTAGAAATTTGGTCTAGAAAAATAATTTCTATTTTCCCAGCCCTGTTTCAGAATTAGAAATTTCCATTACACAGGACTGCCTTGGTGGTCCAGTGGTTAAGATTCCATGTTTCCAATACAGGGGGTGCAGGTTTGATCCCTGGTAAGGGAACTAAGATCCCATGTGCTGTGCAGTGTGGCAAAAAAAAAAAAAAAAAAAAATTTCCATTTCATATAACTATGTAGCGGTTTAAAAAGTTTTTAAAATTTTATTCTCTTTTCAATGCTAGTTTAGCATTTCACCTAATTTTAAAACATCATAACCAAAGTTTTTCCTATTTTTGTAGCTGCTCTAAAAGGATAAGTTGATCAATAAAATTTTTTATTCTGATAGCTTTTTTTGTTAAACACAACTTTTAAAAATGCTTTATTGAGGTGTGATTTATCTTAAACTGCACACATTAAAAATGCACAATTTGATAAGTTTGGACATACAGATACATCCATGAAGCTATCACAAATCAAGATAGCGAACATAACCAACATATCCAGAAGTTTCCTAGTGAGTGTCCCTTTGTAATTGCTCCTTCCCACCCTTCCTGCTCCCCCATTCCCCAGCAGCCACTGATCTGCTGTCGCTATAGATTAGTTTGCATTTTGTGGAATTTAATATAAATGACAATTCCGATAGCATTTTAGATGAAGAACCATTTGCATTGCAATTTTTCTCTAATAGATAAAATATAGACATGTTTGTGATACTGGTTTAATTTTATTGGTTTAGACAGCCTTTCTCAATTCGCTTTAAGCTGTAATGCACTAAAGTAGTATTTCTCAAAAATTAGCTTGCATCAGAATCACTTGGAGTATCTGTTAAACCGCCCCAGAGTTTCTGATTCAGTAGGTCTGGGACAGGGCTAATAATTTTCATTTCTTAGAAGTTCCCAAGTGAGGTTGCTGCTACCAGTTGAAGAAACCACACTGTGTGAGACACATTTCCTTAAGACATTTGTTGTTGATAATAAATTAACTTTTTTCCTAAGCATCCAGGATGGTACTATTTATATACCATCCTTGGGGAAATTGAGAAAATACTTAGTAATTTGCTCTGTTCTGTGGTTAAAATGAGGAACCCAGTTGAAAAAGACTGGTTTAGAATTATTTAATTTGTGTGGTGAAAATGGGCATGTTCTTTAGTAATCTTCAACATTTAGCAGAAGCAAGAAGAACTACAATTCTGCAGCCTGTGGAAGGAAAACCACATTCACAAAAAGATACACAAAATGAAAAGGCAGAGGACTTTGTACCAAATGAAGGAACAAGATAAAACCCCAGAAAAAGAACTAAATGAAGTGGAGATAGACAGCCTTGCAGAAAAAGAATTCAGAATAATGATAGTGAAGATCATCCAGGACCTCGGAAAAAGAATGGAGGCAAAGATTGAGAAGATGCAAGAAATGTTTAACAAAGACCTAGAAGAATTAAAGAACAAACAAACAGAGATGAACAATACAATAACTGAAATGAAAACTACACTAGAAGGAATCAATAGCAGAATAACAGGCAGAAGAACGGATAAGTGACCTGGAAGACAGAATGGTGGAATTCACTGCTGCGGAACAGAATAGAGAAAAAAGAATGAAAAGAAATGAAGACAGCCTAAGAGACCTCGAGGACAACATTAAACACAACAACATTCGCATTATAGGGGTCCCAGAAGGAGAAGAGAGAGAAAAAGGATCCGAGAAAATACTTGAAGAGGTTATAGTCGAAAACTTCCCTAACATGGGAAAGGAAATAGCCACCCAAGTCCAGGAAACGCACAGAGTCCCATACAGGATAAACCCAAGGAGAAACACACCGAGACACATAAGTAATCAAATTGACAAAAATTAAAGGCAAAGAAAAATTATTAAAAGCAACAAGGGAAAAATGACAAATAACATACGAGGGAACTCCCATAAGGTTAACAGCTGATTTCTCGGCAGAAACTCTACAAGCCAGAAGGGAGTGGCATGATATATTTAAAGTGATGAAAGGGAAGAATCTACAACCAAGGTTACTCTACCTGGCAAGGATCTCATTCAGATTTGACAGAAATCAAAAGCTTTACAGAGAAGCAAAAGCTAAGAGAATTCAGCACCACTCAACCAGCTGTACAACAAATGCTAAAGGAACTTCTCTGAGTGGGAAACACAAGAGAAAAGGACCTACAAAACAAACCCATAACTATCAACAAAATGGTAATAGGAACATACATATCAATAATTACCTTAAGCGTGAATGGATTAAATGCTCCAACCAAAAGACACAGGCTTGCTGAATGGATACAAAACCAAGACCCAAGTATATGCTTGTCTACAAGAGACCCACTTCAGACCTAAGGACACATACAGACTGAAAGTAAGGGGATGGAAAAAGATATTCCATGCAAATGGAAATCAAAAGAAAGCTGGAGTAGCAATACTCATATCAGATAAAATAGACTTTAAAGTAAAGAATGTTACAAGAGACAAGGAAGGACACTACATAATGATCAAGGGATCAATTCAAGAAGAAGATTTAACAATTGTAAACATATATGTACCCAACATAGGAGCACCTCAATACATAAGGCAACTGCTAACAGCTATAAAAGAGGAAATCGACCGTAACACAGTAATACTGGGGGACTTTAACACCTCACTTACACCAATGGACAAATCATCGAAACAAAATTAATAAGGAAACACAATAGAAGCAGATAGATTTAATTGATATTTATATCAATTAAATGACACAATAGACCAGATAGACTTAATTGATATTTATAGGACATTCCTTCCAAAAGTAGCAGATTGTACTTTCTTCTCAAGTGCACACGGAACATTCTCCAGGATAGATCACATCTTGAGTCACAGATCAAGCCTCAGTAAATTTAAGATAATTGAAATCATATCAAGCATCTTTTCTGATGGCAATGCTATGAGATTAGAAACCAGTTATAGGGGGAAAAAAGTGTAAAAAACACAAACACATGGAGGCTAAACAATATGTTACTAAATAACCAAGAGATCACTGAAGACATCAAAGAGGAAATTAAAAAATACCTAGAGACAAATTACAACGAAAACACAGCGATCGAAAACCTATGGGATGCAGCAAAAGCAGTTCTAAGAGGGAAGTTTATAGCAATACAAGTGTACCTCAAGAAACAAGAAAAATCTCAAACAATCTAACCTTACATCTAAAGGAACTAGAGAAAGAAGAACAAACAAAACCCAAAGTTAGTAGAAGGAAAGAAATCATAAAGATCGGAGCAGAAATAAATGAAGTAGAAACAAAGAAAACATTAGCAAAGATCAATAAAACTAAAAGCTGGTTCTTTGAGATGATAAACAAAATTGCTAAACCTTTAGCCGGACTCATCAAGAAAAAGAGGAAGAGGACTCAAATCAATAAAATTAGAAATGGCAAAGGAGAAGTTACAACAGACACAGCAGAAATACAAAGCATCCTAAGAGACTACTACAAGCAACTCTTTGCCAATAAAACGGACAACCTGGAAGAAATGGACAAATTCTTAGAAAGGTATCATCTTCCAAGACTGAACCAGGAAGAAATAGAAAATATGAACAGACCAATCACAAGTAATGAAATTGTGATTAAAAATCTTCCAACAGGGCTTCCCTGGTGGCGCAGTGGTTGAGAATCTGCCTGCCAATGCAGGAGACACGGGTTTGAGCCCTGGTCTGGGAAGATCCCACATGCCGCGGAGCAACTAGGCCCGTGAGCCACAACTACTGAGCCTGCGCATCTGGAGCCTGTGCTCCGCAACAAGAGAGGCCACGATAGTGAGAGACCTGTGCACTGCGATGAAGAGGGGCCCCCGCTTGCCGCAACTAGAGAAAGCCCTTGTACAGAAACGAAGACCCAACACAGCCAGAAAAAAAAAAAAAAAAAAACTTCCAACAAACAAAGTCGAGGACCAGATGGCTTCACAGGTGAATTCTATCAAACATTTAGAGCAGAGCCAACACCCGTCCTTCTCAAACTCTTCCAAAAAATTGAGGAGGAAGGAACACTCCCAAACTCATTCTATGAGGCCACCATCAACCTGATACCAAAACCAGACAAAGATACTACAAAAAAAAAAGAATTACAGACCAATATCACTGATGAATATAGATGCAAAAATCCTCAACAAAATACTAGGAAACAGAATCCAGCAACCCATTAAAAGGATCATACACCATGATCAAGTGAGATTTATCCCAGGGATAAAGGATTCTTCAATATATGCAAATCAATCAATGTGATACACCATATTAACAAATTGAAGAATAAAAACCATATGATCATCTAAAAAAAATAATATTCAACATTTAAAATAGTTCACTACTATGGTATTTCACTATTCAGAAATATTTGTATATTAACTGGTCAAGTAATTTTTTAACAGAAATGCTAAGAGTCCTTTTTGGTTAGGTAGATACCATTTTCTAGATAAATATTTGCTTTATAAACACATTCAGAGGCATGAATATTATGTATATTAAGCAAAAAAATTTCCCTTTTCAGAATGTTGTAGAATGATTTTTTAATTTTCTTTCATTTTTTTTTTGAAGTGTAGGTGCTGTACAGTATTATATAAGTTACAGGTGTTCAATTTTATGTTAATTACAGGTATACAATATTATAAGTTACAGGTGTACAATATAGTGATACACAATTTTTAAAGGTTATACTCCATTTATACTTATAAAATAGTATATATTTATTATTATTATAAAGTATTGGCTGTATTCCCCATGTTGTACAGTATATCCTTGTAGCTTATTTTATACTTAATAATTTGTACCTTTTACACCCCATCCCTATATTGCCCCTCCCTCCTTTCTCCCCACTGGTCACCACTAGTTTGTTCTCTTTGTCTTTGAGTCTGCTTCTTTTTTGTTATATTCTCTAGTTTGTTTTATTTTTTAGATTTCACATTTAAGTGCTATCATATATAGTATTTGTCTTTCTTTATCTGACATTTCACTTAGCATGATGCCCTCCAAGTAATTTTTATGCTTTCTTGAAAATAAAGGATATTTGCTTGATGGTATCTTGTTTTCAGAATTGCACAGAAAGGAAGTTTCACATGTTACTTTATCACTTTATTTTAAGTTTGTGTCTAGAGAAATGGATAGAAAGTAAGTCAGTAGATAAAGCTGACCATAAGGATATGTCAACAACACGGGCAAAACGAAAAAAACTAAGCCAATTAAGGGCAATTTGAGTTGTCTTAAGAAATAGAAGGACTCATTTGTTGTAAAAAAAAAAATGGTAGGCAGATATATAATTATAAATTTCTAAGACTTAATTATATGATTAAGATAAAAAACTAGATTATTTTTAGCTTCAGTTTTATTCAGAAAACCTCTATTTTGGTTCGTCATGCAAAGTGTTCTTAACTGGGATATCTTCCTATTTTGAATTTCAGGGCAGCAGCAATGACTCTCCGCACGGTATTATTGTCATTGCAAGCGCTACTGGCAGCTGCAGAACCAGATGATCCACAAGATGCAGTAGTAGCAAATCAGGTAAGGTAGCTGCTTTTGAAAGACTTTCTTTTACTTACCTGTGAGTGTTTACTTTAGTGGTTTGCAGTGGTTAGAACAGAAGCATACGTCTATTGAAAGTAAATTTGGAAATGGTTTCCTTTCTTGCTGTGAGATTATTGTATCAGATGTAATAGTGAAAACCTAATTTTGTGATTTTTTTTTTTAACACAGTAGTTTAATTGTTTATATGGTAGATGCTTTTTTCCTAACATATTATGAAGTTTTCAAACCCACAATGTTGAAAGAATTGCACAGTGAATACCCACATATCTACCTACCATCTTGATTCTATGATTAACATTTTACTACATGTGGTTTACCATGTGTGTATCCATTTATCTGTCTCTTAATTCAGTGATGATCCTTCCCTGATGATAATGTTAATCAGCTCCAACTGTGGCACTGAAGTTGCATGGTGAAGGTTATCAAAAACCTTGTAATTGCCAAATGGAATAAATATTTTTCAGTTGTGATCTTCGATTTCCAAGGCAGAGGTTAGCAAATTACAGCCAGGCTGACTGTTTTTGTAGATAATGTTTTATTGGAACATAGCCACCCCCATTTGTTCACAGCTACAAGTGGCAGAATTGAATAATTATGACAGAGACAGTATTGTCTGAAAGCCTGAATTATTATTATCTGGTCCTTTAAGAAAGTTTGCCAACCCATACTCTAAACCAGTGGTTCCCAACCGTTTTGGAACCAGGGACTGGTTTCGTGGAAGACAATTTTTCTACGGACCAGTGGCGGAGGGTGGGGGGTGGAGATGGTTCGGGCGGTGATGCGGGCGATGGGGAGCGATGGGGAGCGACGGGGAGCGATGGGGAGCGGCAGGTGAAGCTTTGCTCGCTGGCTGCTCGCCTCCTGCTGTGTGGACCGGTTCCTAACAGGCCGAGGATCGGTACTGGTCTGTAGCCTGGGGGTTGGGGACCCCTGCTTTAAGCCATTAGGATTTATTGAGCCTTGTGTTTTTTTGTTTTTTAACCTAGAAGTTTTTTCTTCTCTTGACTTCTGAGATACTACTTTCTTTTCCTATCTTCGTAGTTGTGGTTGTTCCCTCCTGCTTCCTACAGTTGTTTCTCTTCTTTCTCCACTCTGCCCCCCTCTGCCCCGCCCTCCATTTTTGTTTTTGTTTTTTTTTCTTGTCCACACTGCATGGCTTGTGGGATCTTAGTTCCCCAACCAGGGATTGAACCCGTGCCCCCTGCAATGGACGTGCAGAGTCCTAATCACTGGACCACCAAGGAATTACCTCTCCTCCCTTTTAAATATACTTTCTCAGTTCTTACATTGTTTCTTTCACTTTCCATGATATACTCTCACTTGGATGATCATATCCACGCTGATGTTACCACCTGCATGTTGATAACGATATTCAGGCTTGACCTCTGTCCTGAGCCCAGGAGCCTGTTTGGAAGTGGATAGCTCTGTATGAATATTCCATGGGTACCTTAGTACAGCATTCCCAAAACTGAATGCAGAATCTTAAACCTGTGAACCTGTTCATCCTTCTGTAATATAATCAGCTTATTTATATATCCCAGTCACAGACTTGGAGTACTTCTCTATGTCTCCTTTTCTCTCGTATCCCAGTATCTCTCTGTCGTAATACTTCTCTGATTGCCTTAATTCACATGTTTAAAAATTTCTCATTTGACTGCTCTGATGGAGCTCCCTACCTCAGCCTCTTCTTTCCCTCATATTCTACACTGATAGCAGTTAGCTTTATAAAGTGTAAATCTTATTTCACTTTACTGTTAAAAACCTATTAGTAGCTTTACTATCACCTACTTGTTAAGTCCAAATTGTTTAGTTTGAAGAGTTCCTCCATGATTTGAACTGTCTATAAACCCAGTTTCATCTCCTAAATTCTTACTGTTCTTCTAACTCATGCTGTTCAAGATGGTGTCATTCCTACATGTCATTTCACCCAGTCCGCCATTTTTCCTCTGCCTAAGAAAACATTTCCTTTTAGAAACTTCCTCCTTTCCTTTGAAAAGTTCGTCACTCCTTATGTTGTGCATATCCTGCTTAATGTGGTCTACTATTATTTGCCTTAGAGTGCTTAGAATTATGGCTTAACATGTTATATATGTGCTATTCATTCATTTTTGATAGTCAGAAACATGGCTTGAGTTCCAGCTTTGATTTCCTGTTGAGTTCTGAGCCTCAAAGTTTGAGGTTGGACTCAGTTTTCTTTTAACTCTGTTCAGTAGTTTGACTTATTTCCTTTTAATAATGGTAGAAACTAGATTTATCATTTTAATGTATAGAAATATTTAATGTGTATAAAATATCTTAAGAAATATTAAAGTGAATTTAATATTTTAAATTTATACTTGGCTTTATTAATTAATGGTAGTCCCAGAATATTTGAGAATAAATTTACTTCTTTCCAATGCATATGGAAAGTCGTACCTTTTAAAAAGTACTCTATGGTGAGTTCATAATCATCACAAAACATGTGCTGTAAGTTAGGACTTTGCATATGGGGTTTTCTTTTTTTTTTTTTTTTTTATTCTTTTTGTTGCAATGGTAAATGGGAGTGTTTCCTTAATTTCTCTTTCAGATTTTTCATCATTAGTGTATAGGAATGCAAGAGATTTCTGTGCATTAATTTTGTATCCTGCAACTTTACCATATTCATTGATTAGCTCTAGCAGTTTTCTGGTGGCAGTTTTAGGATTCTCTATGTATAGTATCATGTCATCCGCAAACAGTGACAGTTTTACTTCTTCTTTTCCAGTTTGTATTCCTTTTATTTCTTTTTCTTCTCTGATTGCCGTGGCTAGGACTTCCAGAACTATGTTGAATAATAGTGGTGAGAGTGGACATCCTTGTCTCGTTCCTGATCTTAGAGGAAATGCTTTCAGTTTTTCACCATTGAGAATGATGTTTGCTGTGGGTTTGTCATATATGGCCATTATTATGTTGAGGTAGGTTCCCTCTATGCCCACTTTCTGGAGAGTTTTTATCAGAAATGGGTGTTGAATTTTGTCAAAAGCTTTTTCTGCATCTATTGAGACGATCATATGGTTTTTATTCTTCAGTTTGTTAATATGGTGTATCACATTGATTGATTTGCGTATATTGAAGAATCCTTGCATCCCTGGGATAAATCCCACTTGATCGTGGTGTATGATCCTTTTAATGTGTTGTTGGATTCTGTTTGCTAGTATTTTGTTGAGGATTTTTGCATCTATATTCATCAGTGACATTGGTCTGTAATTTTCTTTTTTTGTAGTGTGTTTGTCTGGTTTTGGTATCAGGGTGATGGTGGCCTCATAGAATGAGTTTGGGAGTGTTCCTTCCTCTGCAATTTTTTGGAAGAGTTTGAGAAGGATGGGTGTTAGCTCTTCTCTAAATGTTTGATAGAATTCACCTGTGAAGCCATCTGGTCCTGGACTTTTGTTTGTTGGAAGATTTTTAATTACAGTTTCAATTTCATTACTTGTGATTGGTCTGTTCATATTTTCTGTTTCTTCCTGGTTCAGTCTTGGAAGGTTATACCTTTCTAAGAATTTGTCCATTTCTTCCAGGTTGTCCATTTTATTGGCATAAAGTTGCTTGTAGTAGTCTCTTAGGATGCTTTGTATTTCTGCGGTGTCTGTTGTAACTTCTCCTTTTTCATTTCTGATTTTACTGATTTGAGTCCTCTCCCTCTTTTTCTTGATGAGTCTGCCTAATGGCTTATCAATTTTGTTTATCTTCTCAAAGAACCAACTTTTAGTTTTATTGATCTTTGCTATTGTTTTCTTTGTTTCTATTTCATTTATTTCTGCTCTGATCTTTATGATTTCTTTCCTTCTGCTAACTTTGGGTTTTGTTTGTTCTTCTTTCTCTAGTTTCTTTAGGTGTAAGGTTAGATTGTTTACTTGAGATTTTTCTTGTTTCTTTAGGTAGGCTTGTATAGCTATAAACTTCCCTCTTAGAACTGCTTTTGCTGCATCCCATAGGTTTTGGGTTGTTGTGTTTTCATTGTCATTTGTCTCTAGGTATTTTTTTATTTCCTCTTTGATTTCTTCAGTGATCTCTTGGTTATTTAGTAACGTATTGTTTAGCCTCCATGTGTTTGTCTTTTTTACGTTTATTTCCCTGTAATTCATTTCTAATCTCATAGCGTTGTGGTCAGAAAAGATGCTTGATATGATTTCAATTTTCTTAAATTTACTGAGGCTTGATTTGTGACCCAAGATGTGATCTGTCCTGGAGAATGTTCCATGCGCACTTGAGAAGAATGTGTAATCTGCTGTTTTTGGATGGAATGTCCTATATATATCAGTTAAATCTATCTGGTCTATTGTGTCATTTAAAGCTTCTGTTTCCTTATTTATTTTCATTTTGGATGATCTGTCCATTGGTGTAAGTGAGGTGTTAAAGTCCCCCACTATTACTGTGTTACTGTCGATTTCCTCTTTTATAGCTGTTAGCAGTTGCCTTATGTATTGAGGTGCTCCTATGTTGGGTGCATATATATTTATAATTGTTATATCTTCTTCTTGGATTGATCCCTGGATCATTATGTAGTGTCCTTCCTTGTCTCTTGTAACATTCTTTATTTTAAAGTCTATTTTATCTGATATGAGTATAGCTACTCCAGCTTTCTTTTGATTTCCATTTGCATGGAATATCTTTTTCCATCCCCTCACTTTCAGTCTGTATGTGTCCCTAGGTCTAAAGTGGGTCTCTTGTAGACAGCATATATATGGGTCTTGTTTTTGTATCCATTCAGCCAGTCTATGTCTTTTGGTTGGGGCATTTAATCCATTCACGTTTAAGGTAATTATCGATATGGATGTTCCTATGACCATTTTCTTAATTGTTTTGGGTTTGTTTTTGTAGGTCCTTTTCTTCTCTTGTGTTTCCCACTTAGAGAAGTTCCTTTAGCATTTGTTGTAGAGCTGGTTTGGTGGTGCTGAATTCTCTTAGCTTTTGCTTGTCTGTAAAGCTTTTGATTTCTCCATCAAATCTAAATGAGATCCTTGCCGGGTAGAGTAATCTTGGTTGTAGGTTCTTCCCTTTCATCACTTTAAGTATATCATGCCACTCCCTTCTGGCTTGCAGAGTTTCTGCTGAGAAATCAGCTGTTAACCTTATGGGAGTTCCCTTGTATGTTATTTGTCATTTTTCCCTTGCTGCTTTCAATAATTTTTCTTTGTCTTTAATTTTTGCCACTTTGATTACTATGTGTCTCGGCGTGTTTCTCCTTGGGTTTATTCTGTATGGGACTCTCTGTGCTTCCTGGACTTGGGTGGCTATTTCCTTTCCCATGTTAGGGAAGTTTTCGACTATAATCTCTTCAGATATTTTCTCTGGTCCTTTCTCTCTCTCTTCTCCTTCTGGGACCCCTATAATGCGAATGTTGTTGCGTTTAATGTTGTCCCAGAGGTCTCTTAGGCTGTCTTCATTTCTTTTCATTCTTTTTTCTTTAGTCTGTTCCGCAGCAGTGAATTCCACCATTCTGTCTTCCAGGTCACTTATCCGTTCTTCTGCCTCAGTTATTCTGCTATTGATTCCTTCTAGTGTAGTTTTCATTTCAGTTATTGTATTGGTCATCTCTGTTTGTTTGTTCTTTAATTCTTCTAGGTCTTTGTTAATCATTTCTTGCATCTTCTCAATCTTTGCCTCCATTCTTATTCCGAGGTCCTGGATCATCTTCACTATCATTATTCTGAATTCTTTTTCTGGAAGGTTGCCTATCTCCACTTCATTTAGTTGTTTTTCTGGGGTTTTTTCTTGTTCCTTCATCTGGTACATAGCCCTCTGCCTTTTCATCTTCTCTGTCTTTCTGTAACTGTGGTTTTTGGTCCACAGGCTGCAGGATTGTAGATTTTCTTGCTTCTGCTGTCTGCCCTCTGGTGGTTGAGGCTATCTAAGAGGCTTGATGGGAGGCTCTGGACATATGGGGTTTTCTTAAATCACTGTACACTAATACAGCTCTAGCAAAACAGCAAAGTCAGGTTGTATTCTAGCCTGAGCTATGATTAATACAAAAGTTGGTCACATTTATTAATGTCCACATAATTTTAGAAGCTAGTGATTCTGTTTATTTCTGTAATGTTTACCACTGCACAGTGTTTAGAGACAACTCTAATAACTCCATTTAGTATTAGTTTTCTGCTAGTTTGTTGAAATTGGAGATTAAAGTTGATAAACGTTATTTTTGTTTTTCTTTCCTCAGTGAAACTTGTGAATCACAGCTTCAGGTTAAACAGTCTTTTCTTGAATGACATAGTTTGTTTGCAGTGGAAAGTGAATCAGTCACATTTAAAAAATCTAATCTACATTTATTTACATTTTACTTAGAAAAATCAGGTTTTTAGGCAATTAAGAGATGAGTTACTATATTGAATATTATAACTGCATTGTCATGCCAATCAATTTTTTTCCCCCATATAGTACAAACAAAATCCCGAAATGTTCAAACAGACAGCTCGACTTTGGGCACATGTGTATGCTGGAGCACCAGTTTCTAGTCCAGAATACACCAAAAAAATAGAAAACCTATGTGCTATGGGCTTTGATAGGGTAAGTACATAAAGGCATGTTGATTTTTACTTATTCATTAAATTATTGCTGCAAATCCTTGGCTGACAAAAGTGGCTCAAAAAATACCCTAAATCTAATTTTGATAAACAGTCTTTGTTATTAAAACCAGTGATCTTTCTTTCTTTTTTTTTTTTTGGCTGATTCCAGTCATTGGTTTTAGAAGCTTCTTTTTATGAAGTGCAAGGTAACTTAAAAATGAAAAAACAAGGTGTGGTTTCTTAATATAAAGACAGTGGGTGATGCAGTATTTTAAAAATATTTCCTTGAGATTTTATTTGTTTATTTATTTTGTCCCCTTTTCTTTTCTACAGAATGCAGTAATAGTGGCCTTGTCTTCAAAATCTTGGGATGTAGAGACTGCAACAGAATTGCTTCTGAGTAACTGAGACATAGAGCTGCTGATATAGTCAAGCTTGCCCCTTCTTGAGGAGCATCAACATCTGTTATTTTTAGGATTCTGCGTAGATTTCTTTTAAACTGGCATTCTTGCCTAATGATGTTATCTAGGCACCATTGGAGACTGAAAAAAATCTCTGCTCTGTAAATAAAGCTAATTAAACGTCTCTGTAAATTTAAAAAGGGGAAATACTTTAATTTTTTCTTACTTAATAGTGTAAAAATTCTTTGAGCTAAGCTAAAACCATGGAAAAAACATGCTACTTTAGTGTTTAGCAGTGTACCAAGACTAGCAAGAGTTTGCTTCAGGATTTCGTTGAATAATTAAGATAATATTTTGAGTGTGTCAGGGCCATTCAAATTGTTGGTGTTGCATCACAGCTACCTTAACTGTTTTTAACATGGATCCTCTGTGCCTGTGAATTTACTTGCATGCTTGTACTTGACTTCTTAGGATGGGTAGCTGAAAAGACCACCATTTTAAGCATTTGAGAATTCTTAAATAAGAGATTATTCAGAATTGAAGATGGTGACCTATTCAGAGCCTTTTTGTCCTTGTCAGCAGACTGGGACACCATATCTGTTTTTCCCCTCTTACCACACACAGCTAATATTCTAATAGTAAATTTCTCTATTTGGTGGGGAAATGTGCTGAGGGACAGTATCCCTTGCTCCATTTTTAGGTTGTCCATTTGGTATGTTTTGTCACAATTCTTCATTCTTAGAACTTTCATATATAAGTAAGTAATAATGTAAAAATGGAGCTGCCAGTTTCATTTCTCTTGCAAAAACAGTAAAAACTTGATGTTGCAGTATTCCCAGATTTAATGAAAGAACCCAGCTTAATTTTTCAGTGAGTTTAACATCTTTCTATTTTTAAACTGATGAAATTTTTCTTTGACAACTTGCAAGGATGAAATCATCTGTTAGCAGTTTTTTAAGCCTAATTTTGGCTTTATAAGAGATTGCTTTATCAGATCCTTTAAAAGTCACTCTTGCTTGCATTTCCCCCTATTGAAACATGAAAGCTGTGTTGGTGTTTTACTGTACATACTTCAAATGCACATAGGAATAGAAGTGTGTTATAAATCTAGCTTTCTTTATGATGTTTCTGATAACATGAGAATTGAAAACTTTACCTTCTCTTGTACATAGTCAGACTTTCTATACGTATTAAACTTACATTTCATTCTAAGTTCAAAAGTTTGAAAATTATTAGTTTTGCAAGCTCAAACACTAATGTGACCATTTTATGAAGGGTGAAATGGATTTGTGTAGGCTGTTCTATACATAGAAACACAGTTCTTATTACATATTCAGGACCAATGCAGAAATAACAAAAATGTAATGGAATCAGAATGAATTAAAGTAAGGCTGTATACTGAAAGTCATATTATAAAAGGTTTGCTTTCTTCAAGTGTTACTTATCCTAAATTATAATGGTTAAGTGTTTGGAAAATAGTTTTGAACCGTAAATTCAGCATAATTTCATTTGACTTCTCAATAATCTTAGAAGCAATAAAAGAACCATTATTAAATATATTGTAATGTTAAGATGTGGAGGTTCTTCCAAAAACTTGTAAGGCTTTCCTAATCAATAGTAAACTCTTGTAGTTGATTTTATTGCATACTAAACACAAGTTGCTGTTTTTTTCCCCATATGTTTGCTTAAGTATAAATTTCTTTACACAGTCACCTCCTTTTGTTGTAGTTTAGTTACTTTCTAAAGATGCCAAAGGAAACAAGATTTTTCTTTATTTATTTTAAATAGCTAAAACCGTGTACTTTTCTTTATATTTTTGAAGTAAGGTTGGAATTGTGTGAAAATGTGGACAGTTTTGTTCCATTGTTGGTTAGAATTAATTTTTTTTTTAGTGGCGGGTGGCTTGGTAATATTAGTAATATTTGGATTATTTTAAATATCAGACACCTCTACCCAGTTTACTATTTGCCTATTTTATCAGGGTATATTTAATTGTCCTGTGGTTTGACAAATGAGAGAGAAAGAACTGAGAATTTACTAAGGGTCAAGCATCATATACTTTGCTCTTGGAGGCAGCTATACCTTGCCTATGACTTTTATGCACATTAGCCCCTTAGGGTTTACTCATCTAACTACAATTCAACATCCCCAATGCCCAGGAAATTGAAAAGTACAATATTTTGTATGAGAGGTTCTTCATAATGGATTTTTCATTTCTAAAATTTACCTCATTTACATTTAATGTGATAATCTCTTTCTTTTTCTGGTACATTTCCTACTGTCGCCTTCTGTTCTGTTTGTTTTTGTTTTTTTCCTATTTTTCTACAGGTAGATTTATTTCCCAAACATAGAAATAAAGGCAGTTGCTCTTTTCTGTGGTCTTATATATGTTTGGAAAAAGAACATTAGAAGTGCAGGTCTAGGGAAGAGGTACCCTGATGGAAATTATTTTTATAATTCTCAATTATTTGTGATTTGTCAGTTGTGAAGGCCTCAAAAATTATGGTACAAAATATAAATAGTTTTATCCCATTTAGGGCAGACAGATTTGCTACAAGTCACTGATACTCCTATAGGCTTTTACTGTAATCAGGTCTGTTTCCTGAGTATGTGCCTGACCTTTAAAAGAACAAATAGTTATGTAATATTTCAGTACAGATGACTGAATGAATGAGTAGCAATTTGTGACCCAAATAAGTATACGGTAAGATATATAAATATTTGAGAAACTGGTACTAAATCAGATGCTCTGTGTTGGCTCCCCCAAATGTTTGGAATTGTGACTATGATTTATTTAAACAAATAACACGTTCAAGTATATATATGTGTGTTTGTATTCTGACCATTTTGCTTTTGAGGAGAGTTATCTATGGAATGAAAGACATAATTTTTCTTTTTTTGGAAGTATTTAATGTTTGTGATTGCTGGTGGCGCTTAAAACTATGCAAAATAATTTTAAAGTATAAGAAAGAATTGGCAGATAAAGTGGATATTGCTTATTTATGCACTACAGAATGCAGCATATCGTGTTACTACTGCTTTATAAGTTTATCAATGTGAAAAGCAGTTCTTGGCTCTAAGTGTATGCCTGATTTGAGCTTTTAAAACTCTACAATAGGGGTATAATAATATTACACGATCCTTGTTAGCACAGGAAACAAAAGCTTTTCTTTTTTTTTTTTTGGTGTTTTAAAGATGGATTTGGGCTTGGAAGAGTTGGAGCCAGGTATACTCTTGTACCTAGATGGAAACAGTGTTTGGA
The DNA here is from genome assembly GCF_009873245.2 of Balaenoptera musculus. Taxonomy (NCBI): domain Eukaryota; kingdom Metazoa; phylum Chordata; class Mammalia; order Artiodactyla; family Balaenopteridae; genus Balaenoptera; species Balaenoptera musculus. Next base: position 75,974,391 of record NC_045789.1, on the reverse strand, counting down.
AAGGAAAAGGAAGCTGTTTACAGTTAACTTGATTTCATGGAGATGTACAAAATGATGTTGTATTAATCACTTTTTCTAGTTCAAGAAACTTCAATTCCAGGGTACAAACCATTGATTTTAAAAATTTGCATTTCCATTCTTTTAGTACCAGTTAAAAATAAATGCTTAACATCAGCTATTTGCTGTCACTTGGGGAAGAAGGTAACTTGAAGTCATTTACTGATAAATAGCCTTTCTTCAAGTGTGACTTTTCTGCCGTGTCTACATATTATGTCACATGTTCTGTTTGCACTGTTGCAATATGGATCAAAAAGCTTGTGGCATAAGGGTAGGAGAATGTCAGTATCTCACTTGTCCCATTTGTTCTGTTACTGCTCTATTGGACTGATCTACCCTCATAAACCTGTGCTCATCACCTGAATGTAAGTTGTGAATGTGTCACCTTTTGCTTGGTTATTTCAACCAAGCATTGAATATATACATATATATGTATATATTCAGTGCTGCTGTATATAATCAGGTGTGGCACATTTTATCGGTTTGGTCCTAGGGGGTGAGTGGATTCATACCATTTGCACTGTGCTGTTAAATGATCCTTGTGTGCTTGCTGTTACCTACTTTTTACCGGCATCATAATAAAAGCTAGACTATTTCTTTGGGGGGAAAGAGACTTATTTAATGTAATTTAAAGACTTTTCCAATAGAAAATGAAATACTATTGAAAATAATATCTATTTTTTAGCTTTCAGCAATTGATGGTGCTTTGTTGTGGTGTCTGCTGGAAGTCTACTGCCATTATAGGGATTTTCATTAACCTCACTGAGAAAGAATCTTGCTTGTTAGCTTCTCTAGATCTCTATTCTAAACAATCTGTTAGTGATGATAAATTCTATAGGAGGATCTATTCTGAGCCGTTAACTTCCTGTAAGGGGAAAACTGGGTGGGTTACCAGAAAGACTATTGAAGCAGGGTGGGCTGGGGGTGGAGGGTTGGGTATTTGTCTTGAGAATTAAAAACTACGAAACACTTTTGTACACAACTGATTTTTTAAAAAATAAACACATTTTTAAAGATGTTGAATTTTTTTTCCCCCTTACTGGGAATTCTTAAAAATAAATGCATGCATGTTTTCCCCTGAAAATGGTTTATATCTTCTTTCTGGGTGCTCATCAATAGACAGGCAGTTAAGCCTCCACATTGCTTTAAACAAGAAAAACAACCAGGTAGATATTTCTGCTAGGCAAGTTTTACAGTAATGAGTATATGTTGATAAATGCAATAAATTATATTAGTGCTTTGAATTTTAAAATAGGTTGAAATTCTAATTAAAACTATTTGAAAATATAACACTATTTGGCTAGATTCTAATCCAAAATTTAGAGTAATCCAGAGGTAGTTGATACTGAAAGTAATATTTTCATGTAAGCACACAAATCTTTCTGGAAAGAGTGCCTGTACAGTGGCAAGGACTCTGAATTGTTTCAGCAAGTTCTGGGTAATACTATTCTGGATTACTTCTGCCTCTATTGACACTGATAATTAGAAGAGGCTATGTTGGTTAGGATTTGTATTATTTCATATGGCAAACTGATTGTTAACTTTGTGTCTCTAGGGCATTTATTACCAGCTTTCAGCAGGCTTATGAGTTACTATAGCCTGGAGATGGAATTGCTTCTCACTGGAATACCAGTATGAAAGGCTCTTTTCATGGAGCAAGCTATATCTTTACATATTAAAAATCAAGGATAACAAATGGAATTCGAGAGAGCTCTCATGTTAATCCTTAGCACAGGATGGTCAAATTGAAATGATAGTAAACACTTGGTACGTGTTTTGTTTCATTCATCAAAGAATTAAAGAATTAACATGAATTCTCAAGTTTTTAGGAGTATTTCCTACAGTAATATACTATCTACTCAAGTATTCATGTTGTAATGTTCATTTCCCCTCATTGAATTTCAGTAAAAGTATATTGAAGCACAACTTTATAAATCTACTTAATCTTTTATCTTAAATTACTTTTTAATAGGATGTTGACCAAAGTCAAGAAGGGCAATCTGTTTTAAATATTCAGTTTACAATACTTGATACTTGTAGAGCCTTTTTTCAAGATACACAGATAAAACAAGGCAAACACCGTATAAAACAGGGCAAAGTTTCAGAAACTCAGAGTATTTCATACTTAGTTAATATACCTAGTACTTTGTTTCTCCCTTACAGTGTAAAAGCTTAACTACATGTACAGAATATACCTAATTTTTATTTAAGAGCAACAAATAGTGACTTTTCATCTCCTACACAGCTAACATTGAGCTCTCTAGTTATGTATTCCTCAGCTCTTCATTTTTAGTATGTGAAAAATATATATTCCTTTGCTATATGCATTCATTATTAATTGTATTATATTGATAGATGAATGACCTCCTGTCCTAAGTAATAGGAACAGGATTAATGATGTTCCAGTGGTATCTCCTAACCATATTCATAGAATTAACAGAATTTTAAGGAAAAGGAGACCTTCCAGTCTCCTTTTTTAAAATAGATCAATTAAAATAAGTTTTATACCTAGAGTCACAGGTTATTTGGGGGGACAATCCCTTAATATTGTTATTTATATGTGCCTACTAAACCTGGTAGCTTTTTGAGACCTAAAATGCTATTCTTGTTTTCCTTAAAAATAGGAAATGTGGAGGGATCCTTTGCAAGCATGAAAAGGAAAAACCAGTTCAGGTGAGAGTGAGGTCTTCATTCCAAGGGAAGTATATCCAAACCAGTCCTCATGGTATGAATTGAATAGAATGTTTTGATGAACTAAGTTCAACTGTAGGGTTTCATGACTTCTACTGAAGTTGCTTTACATGCACCAGACACACTTTTTCCCTGATATTTGGAAGAATAGAATAAATAGCATTTTTCTTGGTTTATGCAACCCATAGAAAAAGATCTTTTAAACTGCAAAATCTAATTGGCCCTAAAAATCATTGTATTCCATTACAGATACTTCAATTCTTAATTGCATAATGTCATACTTCTGTGTATATGAGGAGAAGAGGTAGTTCATCTTCGGTTAGTTAACCTTAAGATGTCATGACCTGGAGGTAAAACAAAGGCAAAATTTTAATAAGGAAACAAATTCAGGATAATAGTCTGCTGAGGTGATTATTAGCATGGTTGATTTTCTTCATTAAAAAATTATTTTTCCAAATAATAAATGTGCATTTTTAAAATTTATTTATTTATTTTTGGTTGCATTGGGTCTTCTTTGCTGCGCGCGGGCTTGCTTTAGTTGCGGCCAGTGGGGGTTACTCTTCGTTGCGGTGCATGGGCTTCTCATTGCGGTGGCTTCTCTTGTTGCCGAGCATGAGCTCTAGGCATGCGGGCTTCAGTAGTTGTGGCGCTCTGGCTCTAGAGCGCAGGCTTAGTAATTGTGGTACATGGGCTTAGTTGCCCCGCAGCATGTGGGATCCTCCTGGACCAGGGCTCAAACCCGTGTCCCCTGCTTTGGCAGGCGGTTTCTTAACCACTGTGCCACCAGGGAAGTCCCATAAACGTGTATTTTTAAAAATTAGTGGCAAAGAGTCCACAGTGGAAAATGTGTGATCCTCTTCCTACCTCTACTACTAATCCATAGAGACAGTAGCTTCTGAATATCTCTGATTTTTGTTTTTGAGTTGTCTCCAGGTCACTAAGCAATATGCTTATCCCTCTTTAAGTAACTCTAGGCTTTGTTTGTAACAGTAAGTTAATTACATTTCTCTTCCATCAATTATACCTAGTATCTCTTCACTCCCTATTTTTATCCCTAACCTTTATCTTCACTTAGTAATGGAATTTAGGTTGAGGGAGGGCTGTTGCATACACAAAAGCATTGAGAAAGTAGTGTGACTTCGGCGGCAGGGCATGTACAGGTAAGGGGCATTTACTCACTGAAACAAATTGCTTTGGAACTGAGGTAGAGGTAAGATTCAAAAGTAAACTGAAAGAAGGAGACTGTGATACCTAGGTTGGGGTAGTAATTAAAAGATGAAGAGATAGGGAGAGATTATGAAAGGAAGAAAGAAAGGCAAGATGTAGTAAAAGAAGATCAAGGTTGTGAACCTTGATCACACCCTCCTGTGGAAGGGAGAGTAGGAGGGGAAAAGAGTGCCTGTGTGGGAAGACATGCATGTAGGGAGTGTAGTCAAAGACCTTGGCCCTAAATGGTAATCCTTTTAATTTGTTCTAGTTGCCAGTCCTATATTCTAGCCCCAACCCTTTCAACTCGATTCAGTAGATTGATATTCTCTTCACTGGGCCTTTGAGTAAGCTTCTTCTCTTCTCAAGGAAACCTCCTTATACTGTTTATTACTTTCTACAGGTCTTAGTTGTTTATTTTGGCACTATCTAGCCATTCTTTCCTCCATATCTCTTTTCATTAAACTATTCATGCTTTTATTTCCTTTTCCTACTCCACTTCTTATCACATTTACAAAATGCTGCCTCCTGAATAGTCTGCATCTTTTCTTCGTTTGTTAACTCTCACAATTTGGGCCTGGCCTTCATCATAATTCTAAATTTGTTCTGAAAATCCTACAACCCTTCACTTCAAATTACAGATACAAAAAAATGAGGCCCTGACTTACCCAGAGATAACAAGACATTGTCAGACTGAGAACTGGGGTTTTCTATCCACTATATCTCTTTCTTTACTTTTATTTTTAAAAGCAGTTATAGTGGTAAAAATGTGCTAATTTCAGGAACCTTAGACTCAAAAAACTTTTAATTCTACATCCTAGAGTTACGTATTTTGGAGTATTCTCTCCTTGCTGTGCTGTTTTTACACAATTAAGTTAATAGTATATAATTGTCAATATTTGACTTTTTAAAACTGATAATCACAGTTCTTTAAAAACTCTTGGGAATTCCCTGGCGGTCCAGTGGTTCGGACTCGGTGCTTTCACTGCTGGGGCCTGAGTTCAGTCCCTGGTCAGGGAACTAAGATCCTGCAAGGCACGCAGCGCAGCCAAAATTAAATAAACAAAAAATTAAAAATTCTTTACATGAATATTTTAAATAGCTATAAATAGGTCTTTGAGTAGGGCTACCATATTTTACATATCAATTACCCTATTAGATGTGTGGATGGTTTCCTATTTTTCTGTATTACAAATTATGCTGCCTGGACTTTAATTTAACGTAATGGGTACCACTAATGCTTTAATATTAGCTGCCTCCTAAAACTCCACTGAAATGACATATTTCTAAAGGAATAAATCTGTAGTGCCACAGAATGGAAGATGGAAAGCAGACTGAAGAGTAGAAACTGATTTGGTATAGTAGAGGAAGTTCAAACCAAAAATTTGACTATGGAAGGAATGCTTATTTAGAAGCAAGCTGATTTGCTCCTTAAGACTCGGAATAACCTAGAAATGGGAGAAAAAAGACACTGCTGAATGTAAGGGTGAGATTTTGAGCTGGAAGTAGGGTTGATTGAAAGTCTATTCCTTTCTACCCAGTTAGGTAGGTAGGTAGGTATTTTACTACTGTCCTCTTATCATGGAATGAGAATTGCTGTCTTATGAATTTGAAACAAGTCTTCAGACTGAGAGATACCAGTCATAGATTGAAAATGAAGATAAGTTAAAATTCTGTGTACTTGGATGGCATATTCCTAGTTTCTAGAATGGTGACAATTAAGTCTCAAGGAAAAAGGAGGGAGGATCCTTTTCTGTAGAAACTCAGTGGTCCTAGAAAAATACCTCGGAAGGGATTCGGACATTTGAAGATTTTCCAGTGAGAAAGTTGAGTCCCCACCAAGTGAATTTCAAAGTATGAACAAACTCAAAAATCACTAGATTTTTGAAGATTGATCCAGCACTAATAACTGAGACCAAAACAGGATTGATAACAGAAAGAAGAAAACCTGAAAATGAATGTTTTCAAAGGTAAGAAATTGTATCTATGAAGAAGGTACAGAATGCTTTAAAGAATAGATTTTATAAATATAGCTCAAAAATTAGTTAAAACATTTGAAGTTTAAGGAGTGTAAGAAAGAATAAATAATCCAAAAATACAGAGTTTTCTTTAAGAGGTCCACTCCAGATTGTCCAACATCTAACTATTAGGAGTTTCTTAAAGGAAATGGAATAAAGCAAAGGATCAAGAAAATAATCAAGGATACTTGACACTCTTCACTTTGAAAGCATTCAGCACAATGAATGCAATGAATGGGAAAAGACCCATAATAAGGCATATTTTGTTTCAGAACATTAGGAGAAATGAGAAAGTCTAAAAAACGGGATTGGAATATGGAGAGTGGGCCCCTAAAATGAAGTGGGAATAAGAATGGTATCAAGTTTCTCAGTAGTGATATGGGAAGCAATGACTTCTAAGTTTTGAGTGAAAATTATTTCTAACAGAGTTCTATTCCCAGCTGAGGTACCAGTGTAGAATAAAGATACTTTCATATATTCCAAGTGTCAAAAGAATTTTTTTGTCTTCCCATTGTCCCTTTCTTGGTAAGTACTTGAATGACCTACTCCACCAAAATGGAGGAGTAAGCCATGCAAAAGAAAGATGAGATACAAACCAGAGCTTGTTATTTCTGGGATAAATGAAGAGAAATCCAGAATGCCAGCTGTGCAGCAGCGTTGAGCAGCCATTTCAGTACATAGAGGACTAGAAGGATGAAATAGTTTGGGGTAAGACTAATAAAATGAAAGAAAGGAACTGATAGATGATCTGATGGTAGCCAGTAAACAGTAGTCACAGTACTCTTAATCAGTCTTTCAGTGCCTCACCCTTAACCGTATGCAAAAAAACTAAGATAAAAAATTTGAGAAATGCGTTGAACATGAAAGAAAGCAAGATGAAAAAAAAAACTGGAGGAAACAATGTAGGGAACAGAAGAGTAGTTAAAAGTCTAGTTATTCTTAATTGACACTGAAGAATTCTTTGCACCCATACAACACTAACAAGAAAAAAAAAGGATCTTTAAGAAATAAGAACTTTTAAAAATTTTAAATGATCATGAAGTTAAATAATTGATTCTCGGACTTCACTGGTGGCGCAGTGATTAAGAATCTGCCTGCCGACGCAGGACACACTGTTTCGAGCGCTGGTTGGGGAAGATCCCACATGCCGTGGAGCAACTAAGCCTGTGCGCCGGAACTACTAAGCCTGTGCTCTAGAGCCCACAAGCTACAGCTACTGAGCTACGTGCCACAACTACTGAAGCCCGCATGCCTGGAGCCCATGCTCTGCAACAAGAGAAGCCACAGCAGTGAGAAGCCCATGCACTGCAACGAAAATTAGCCACTGCTCACTGCAACTAGAGAAAGCCCGTGCACAGCAAGAAAGACCCAACACAGCCATAAATAAATAAATAAATAAATAAATAAATAAATAAAACTTATTAAAAAAAATTGATTCTCTTTCAGATTTATTTCTGTCCTGACAGGATTTAAGGGAGACCCAAAGCATTCCTTATAAGACCTCCATGATCTGTCACACACTTTATCACCACAAACTGCCTAAGGAACCCATCCCAAGAAGGAAGCTATAATCATAACAAACTATACAACTTCTAGAGCTTTTTCAAGACTAATCACATCATGCTTTTTATCTGGTTTATCTGATTCATCCAGTTCAAGACTCAAAGGTTATTTGACCTAAAACATAGAGTTTTAACCCTAAGAAACTAATTCCTAATCTGACTGAGTCTTACTAACTGACCATTTCTCCACCTCCTTCCACTGTGCCCTAATTTTTAGAATTGTCATAAACAAAATTGAAGCTTGCCTACTCCCTGAGCCCAGTGTTTTCCCCAGAGTCTCCTCAGTTGGTAGCTATACTTTTTTATGTTGACAATCATGTAATCTGTGAATAGAGGCAGTTTTACTTCATTTTCAACCTGTCTTATTAATTATGTTAGCTATAGGTTTTTTATAGATGTTCTTTATTAAGTTAGGGAAATTTCCTTCTATTTATAAGCTTAATGGATGTTGAATTTTGTCATGCTTTTTCTACATTTATTGAGATAATCATGAGGCTTTTCTTAGTCTGAAATGGTGATTAATTTTCAAATGTTGAACCAGCTTTGCATTCTTGGAATGAACCCCACTTGGTCATGATGTATTATCCTTTTTATATGATGCTGGATTCAGTTTGCTAATATTTTGTTGAGAATTTTTGCACCTATGATCATAAGGGATATTGGTTTTTAGTTTTCTTGTTACCTTTGGTTTTGCTAATGGTGGCCTCATAAAATGAGTTGAGAGGATTTTCTTTTTTTTTTGTTTTGGGGTTATTTTTGGCTGCATTGGGTCTTAATTGCTGCACACGGGCTTTCTCTAGTTGTGGCAAGTGGGGGCTACTCTTTGTTGCGGTGCGCGGGCTTCTCATTGCAGAGCACAGGCTCTAAGCGCGTGGGTTTCAGTAGTTGCAGCTCGTGGGATCAGTAGTTGTGGTTCGCGGGCTCTAGAGTGCAGGCTCAGTAGTTGGGGCACACGGGCTTAGTTGCTCCTTGGCTTGTGGGATCTTCCTGAACCAGGGTGCCTGTGTCCTCTGCTTTGTCAGGTGGATTCTTAACCACTGCGCCACCAGGGAAGTCCCTGCTCTTTTTTCTTATCGTAGAATCTTAAGTTCCTGATTTTAGAGCTTTCTTTTTTTTCTAATATAAGCACTTAATGCTTACATTAGAAAAACTATAAAACACTGCTTTAGATTCATCTCACAGATTTTACTGTTATATTTTAGTTTTTTTCAGATTAAATTATTTTTTAAATTCTCCTGAGACTTCCTCTTTGATCCAAGGGCTACTTAGATGATAGTATATTGTTTAATTCCAGATATTTGGTGGTTTCCCAGATATTTCTGTTATTTATTTCTAATTTAATTTTATTAGGATCCAATAATATATTTTTTCAGATTTTTATTATTTTAAGTTTATTAAGATGTGCTGGGCTTCCCTGGTGGCGCAGTGGTTGAGAATCTGCCTGCCAATGCAGGGGACATGGGTTCGAGCCCTGGTCTGGGAAGATCCCACATGCCACGGAGCAACTAGGCCTGTGAGCCGCAACTACTGAGCGTGTGCGTCTGGAGCCTGTGCTCCGCAACAAGAGAGGCCACGATGAAGAGTGGCCCCGCTTGCCGCAACTACAGAAAGCCCTCGCACAGAAACGAAGACCCAACACAGCCAAAAATAAATAAATAAATAAATTTAAAACAAATTCTCTAAAAAAAAAAAAAGAAATGGATTCCTTTAAAAAAAAAAAAAGATTTGCTGTATGGCATGGAACATATGGTCTGTTTTGGTGAGTGTTACATGTGTATTTGGAAAGAAGTATAACCTGACATGGTTGAGTGGAATATTCTGAATGTCAATTAAGGTGGTTGAAAGTGTTGCTCAGGTCATCTATGTCCTTATTAATTTCCTACCTACTTGTACTATCAATTACTGAGAGGAGTTTTGAAGTCTCCAACTATATTGATGGATTTATATATTTTTCTTTTCATATCATTTATTTTTGCCTTGTGTGTTTTGAAGTTCACTTGTTTTAGATGCATACACATTCAGTGTTGTTCTGTCTTGAGGAATTGACATCTGTTATTGTCCAGGGTCCCTCTTTGATACAATTCCTAGTTTTGAAGTCTACTTTATCTGAAATTAATATAAACACTCGAGCAGCTAGTGTTTGCATGATACATCTTTCTCCATCCTTTTACTTTTAATATATCTGTGTCTTTAAAGTAGATTTCTTATCACTAGCATATATATAGTTGGATCTTGCTTTTTAATCCACTCTGACAATCTCATATCTTTTAATTGGTGTGTTTAGACCATTTCCATCTAAAGTGATAACTTACATAGTTGATTTAAAATCTTCAGTAACTTTTTTAAATTTTTTGGCTGTGCCGTGCACATGTGAGATTCTAGTTCCCCCACCAGGGATTGAACCTGCACCCCCAGCAGTGGAAGCGAGGAGTCTTAACCACTGGATGGCTTGGGAAGTCCGTTCAGTAACTGTCTTTAATCCCACACCCCACATTCCTAAAGGTGAGACAGATACACTCCCTGTTATTCACCTTCTTCTTCACCCAGTTTAGATTCCATGGGCCATCACTATAATCATCCCCTTATCGTTTGCTTCCTGACCTTCCTTGCAATATTTCATCTCTGCCTAGTCAGCTCCTATATATACCTGTATAGCTGTTTTTACCTGGAGAAAAACAGCTGTGCTGTTACTGTGAACTGATAACCACTATTCTGAAGTGGGCCTTTAGCACCTAGCTAAAATCTTATATCTCTCTGATCATTTCAGTCTTCCACTCTCTGAGGTGACTGTTGCACAGCTTACTTGCCTCAAATCTCCAACAGCTTCTAATTCCTCACAACTAATGAACTAATTTTTTATATTGAGAGATAGAAGCAAGGAGCACTAAATCTTTTCATTATCAAATTTATCTTCCTACCTGCATCTGGTGTTATATACTCTGTCTTCCCTCTCATCTATTTAAGGACTTTACTCCTATCTTTCTCCTGCATTGTTAATTTCCCCTTTTTTACTTTAACATACAAACTGGGTATTACAGCAAGTCCCCTACATACAAACCTTCAAGTTGCGAATTTTCAAAGATGTGAACATGCATTCACATGTCCAGCCTTGTAAGTTCACGTGTCTGGCGTACTTTGTCACGTGTGTGCATCCTCTGCAAGTGGTTGTGTTTTTGTGTACTTTACAGTACTGTATAGAGTACAGTAGTACAGTATCTTTATTTCAAGCCCAGGATGTCTGGAAGCAAGCATAAAAGCAGCAGTGATGTAGCTGGTACTATACTTTTCAAGGTACTGTACTGTAAGATTAAAAATGTTTTCTTAGTTTTTTATGTTTGTTTTTTTATGTACTATTTGTGTGGAAAGTATTTTTAAACTTGTTACAGTACAGTACTATATAGCTGATTGTGTTAGTTGGGTACCTAGTCTAACTTTGTTGGACTTAGGAACAAATTGGACTTATCAACGTGCTCTTGGAACAGAACTCGTTCATATGTAGCAGACTTACTGTATGTCTCCATCTTAAAGAGAAAAAGGAAGCCTTTATAGGCTCTTACCCCATCCAGTCTAGGAATTGAACTCATGCATGCAACTCACCTGCATGCTTTTAACCGTTATGTGGGACATTTCAAACTTAGGTTTAAAAACAGAATCCTGGGAATTCCCTGGTGGCCCAGTGGTTAGGACTCCACACTTCCACTGCAGGGGCCTGGGTTCTATCCCTGGTCAGGGAACTTAAGATCCTGCAAGCTGTGCGGTGCGGCCAAAAAAAAAAACCAATCCTCTTCCCTCTCCATTACCACCCAAATCTGCTGCTTCCTTCATCTTTCCTTAGGTGGTTGAATGGTACATCATTTATCCAGTTGCTCAAGCAAAAACCTCCCAAATCATCCTTCATTCCTTTCTCTGCCTAATGGCCCATGTTCATTAGCAACTCTTATTAGCTCAACCTTTAAATATATTCTGGCTCTGATTTCCACTTACTGCTGTCTGCTACTTTCCTAACCAAGCCACTATCACATTTGCTTCGACTATTAAACTTGTAGGTGTCCCTACTTCCACTCTTGAGCTCCTACAGTCCATCTACTACACAGCAGCCAGATTGTTATTTTTTAAAGTAGTACTTACCTGCTCAGAATGGCTTAATTTAGAATAAAATCCATGATCCTTACCATGTCCATAATATGACTCTATGTGACATTACCACCCCCTCTGCTCCTGACTATTCCTCCAACCTTATCCCTTTCTCTCCCTTGCTCATTCTATACTAGATGTACTAGCCTCTTGGTATTTGTCAAACATACCAGGCTTCTTGCAACCTCAGGTCTTTTGTATAGCCTGTTCCCTCTGCTTGGAATGCTTTTCCCCCAGATCCTCACATGTCTTGCTTAATCATTTATGTTGCTGTTCTAATGTCAGGCCTTCCCTGACCGTCCTAACTAAACAGCTTTTACTTCCATTCATGCCTCCTCCTGCCTGTTTAATTTTTCTTTATGGTGCTTTATGGCACTTACTATTAACCCACTTTTCAATTTAGTTCAACATGAGGATTGGGATTATCTTACTACCTTATCTCCAGTTACCAGAACATTGCCTGGGACATAGAAGAATATAGTAGTTCAGTCATCAGTAAGCACTTGTTGAATGAATGAATGAATAGAAATGTAATAGAGCAGTGGTCCCCAACCTTTTTGGCACCAGGGACTGGTTTCATTGAAGACAGTTTTTCCACCGGGGGTTGGGGGGTGGTTTCAGGATGATTCAAGCGCATTGCATTTATCGTGTGCTCTATTTCTATTATTATTACATTGTAACATGTAATGAAATAATTATACAACTCACCATAATGCAGAATCAGTGGGAGCCCTGAGCTTATTTTCCTGCAACTAGATGGTCCCATCTGGGAGTGATGGGAGACAGTGACACCCGACGTGTGTTGCTTATGTCCAGTCTACTCCGTAAGATGCAGCTTAATTGTCACTTGCCACTCACTGATAGGTTTTGATATGAGTCTGCAAGCAACTGATTGATTATGGTCTCTGTGCAGTCAAACCTCTCTGCTAATGATAGTCTGCATCTGCAGCCACTCCCCAGCCCTAGCATCACCGCCTCAGCTCCACCTCAGAGCATCAGGCATTAGATTCTCACAAGGAGCGCGCAGCCTAGATCCCTCGCGTGCGCAGTTCACAGTAGGGTTCACGCTCCTATGACAATCTAATGCTGCTGCTGATCTGACAGGAGGAGGAGCTCAGGCGGTAATGCAAGCGATGGGGAGTGGCTGTAAATACAGATGAAACTTCCCTCGCTTGCCTGCCGCTCACCTCCTGCTGTGCGGCCCGGTTCCTAACGGGCCACAGACTGGTACCGGTCCGTGGCCCGGGGCTTCGGAACCCCTGTAATAGAGGATGTCTCAATCAGAAAAACAAAACCAAAAGGCAGTTAGAAAATAGAAGCAAGAATATGAGGAATGGACCAAACCAGAAGGAAAACAGAATAAACTCCACCAAGAGAGAATAGAGAAATGAGGGGTTCTATTACCAAAGAAATAGTACAAGAAAAATGTAGAGCTGAATGACACAAATTTCCAGATTGAAAGACCCACCAGCTCAGTGTAGTCAATCAAAAAATGACATATCTTTGTCAAACTTTAGAGCACTGGCAGAAGAAAAGATCCTTAAAAGCCCCTTGAAAGAAAAGAAGATCAATAACATCAGATTTATTTAAAACTACACTGTATTCTAGGAAAGAGTGGAGCAGTTTTTAACTGCTAGTAAAAATTATTTTCCATCTAAATTTTCATTCAGTTGTTAGTCATTTATTAGGATGGAATAAACTTTTTAACATTCAAAGATTCAGAAATTTTACTTATACATGCCATCTTAAGAAGTTGCTTGTAGATAGGCTGTAGCAAATTGGAGTATATCAAAAATAAAGATACTTGGGGTCAAAGAAACAGTGGAATTAATCCAGAAGAGTAATACAAGAAAGACCCATGATGACAGCACAAAAAGAAACCCTTTGTTAGAGCAGGACAGAGGGCATTGAGAGGGCTTTTTGACTCTTAGAAAAAAAGACTTGATAAAATATTAGATATAGAGACAGATTGCCTTATTGCATAACCTCATTTATTCTTTCCATGTGAGTGGAGCCCCTGATATTGCACAGTTCATGTCCCACATGGATGAAGCAACTAGAAATGCACAAGAGAAAGACAAGTGTAAACTCGAGTACAAAACCCACAGTAATAGGAATAGCTAACATTTTTTGGCTATATACTAAGTACCAGTAATTGTTCTATGTACTTTTACATGTATTAACTGTATTTAATCTGATTTTATTTTATTTGTTTATTTTTTTAAAGAGGTATTTTTTAAAAAAATTTATTTATTTAATTTATTTATTTTTGGCTGCATTGGGTCTTCGTTGCTGCGCGCGGGCTTTCTGTAGTTGCTGCGAGCGGGGGCTACTCTTCATTGTGGTGGCTTCTCTTGTTGTGGAGCATGGGCTCTATGTGCGTGGCTTCAGTAGTTGTGGCTCTCGGGCTCTAGAGTGCAGGCTCAGTAGTTGTAGCGCATGGGCTTAGTTGCTCTGTGGCATGTGGGATCTTCCCAGACAAGGGATTGAACCCGTGTCCCCTGCGTTGGCAGGCTGATTCTTAACCACTGTGCCACCAGGTAAGTCCCTAATCTGATTTTAAAACAACCTTGTAGATCCTGTGCTCATTTTACACATGAGGAAATGGCAGAAAGATAAAATAACTTCCTCAAAGTTAACACTGTTAAGAACTACCTTATTCAGGGTTTGAACTCCAATATGGGCTGCAATATAGCAATTAAACTACACAACTTGGTACTTTATGAGCAACATTTGCAAGGCAGTAAACACTGATAATCGATTTAACCAAATGTAGTGATAAATCTGAATTGCAAGATGAGGGGGATGGCTCTTAGAATGTCAGATTTTCATCTCAGAGCAGATTGTAGATATATCCAGAATTTATAAACTAAGAAATAGTATTCAAAGTACATTATTTTAAAATATGACGGCAAATATCCAAAGAAATGGCCGAGAAAGCTTATCTCTAAAGAGTAAGACCAGAGATTGAAAAAGGCTGGGCAAAAGACTGTTATTTTCACTATAAGCCTTTTGTTTCTTTAACTACCATTTATTTATTCTTTTCATAAAAATATGTTTATATTAAAAGAACTTCCATTTTCACCCTATAGTAATGTTTCTCTAAGTACACATTGTACTTTCTGCCTCTGTGCATTTAAAATTACTGTTTCTTCTTTTGGATACGATTCTCTTCCTTTTCTAGAAATTGAAATCTTATCCTTCAAGTCCACCCCTAAATGCCACCTCAGATCTCCCATAGGACTCCGTAAGCGTTCTAGTACTTATGTACATCCTACCTTATATCCTTTTTAGTTGTTGACCCAGTTGATTGTAAACTCTTTTCTTTTTTGGCCGAGCTGCATGGGTTGTGGAATCTTATTTCCCCGATCAGGGGTTGAACCCAGGGCCACAGCAGTGAAAGCGCTGAGTCCTAACCACAGGACTGCAAGGGAGCTCCCTGTAAACTCCTTTTTTTTTTTTATTGTAAACTCCTTAAACACGATCTTGTTACTCTCATGACATAAAATAGGCACTCAGTGAATGTCAAATGAATTGAATTATGTGTGTACTGAAGAAATAAATATCAAGAGGAGCAGAGAAAACGGAACTAAGGAGGCACCATCAGCAACATTAAAGGCATCAGAAAGATGGAGCAGATTTGAGCTGGTCATTTCATATGGACAATATTTTTGGCATTTTGTTGTTTTCTTGCAATCTCTGAGCAGTTTTGATCACATGATAGGATTAACAGCTAGTCTAGAAGTTACAGTGGTGAGCTAAAACTTCCGAAGTTTGGCTGTTTAAAATAATTACCAAGTAGAGTCAGGTGAAGGTTTGCTTTCTTTTGAAGATATGATAAACTTGTGCACAGATACTTCTTTGTGACAAAAGGAGAAACGCCAGTAGGGAGAGAGAAATTGAAGATGTTGGGGAGATGGAAAATACTATCTTTTTTGTGGGAAGAGTGGTCTACAGAACATGTGTGGATTCTATAATCAAGAAATACATTAGATATAAAATGCTGTAAAATGTATTATTACTGTTTTGAAGGAATTATTGTCTAGAGTGTAGATTGCTGTAAATATACCCTGTAGGAAGTAGGGAGAGTCATAGAGGTCTTTCAGGCAATCCCTCTTGTTTTTACTAGTGAGAAACTCAAGTTGAGCTTTGACTTGCCTAAGCTTCATATATACATTGTTAATAAATCATGTAGCTGAAATTAAGACTACCTCCAAATCCATGTTCTTTATATCTTCCAACCCAGTCTGAAATAGCCTGTCTCCCTGCTGATTAAATCCCTTTTTAACTAAATGTCACTTTTCTGAAACTCCCTCTTACATCTCTCTGAACTCCCTCTCATTCAGACACAGTAAATTTTTTCGGAACGCTTATAGTTCTTTGTGTAAACTTTTATTATAGCACACATCACACTGTATTAGCACAGTTTGTTTTAATCTCAGTCTTTTCCTCCTTAACGGTTAGAGTCATGTCTTTTTTACCTGTAACCCTAGCACAGAGACTGGCAGAGTACTGGTGCTCAATAATGTCTTCCGATGGGAATTCTTATTATTATGAACCATTTTGATCTGTGAAAATGGTACCAAAGGTGCTATTTATAAGCCATGCCAAAAATATTCAGGGAGTTTGTGTTTGTGGGCAAAATTTTGGAAATAAAAGACATCTAAATAGCCAAACAGAAATGTAAGATGTCTCAACTCAAAAGGCCCACAGGACTTGGGTAATTCTAGGCCTTAGTGATCAGATTCTAGGCCTCGTGAAAGTCAGGTGAAGCGCTATTCTAAGAAATGATTTGGAAAAAAAGGGAAAGTGAATTGAGTATAAAATAGCTCTGTTTATAAGGGCCCTGTATCATATATTTCTTTTAAAGGTCTGTTTCTACTCTACCTCTTTCCCATACTTCCTTTCATTTATACCTTGACAAGCATCAAAAAAGATTTGAGGCAAGTTTTAAAAGCAAGTAGAATAAATTAATGGTAAAATAATTGTATTAGGGTCAAGGAGAGGAGAATAGAGAGTCAAGAGCAGAGACATCCCAAAGTGCTCATTCCTCTCAGTGGGCCCAAACCAAAGTGCCATCGGTGCTGTGTCTGGTTCCGCATTTTGGATCTCTGGGTAACATCTATTTCTCTTCTTACTCTGATCCTGTCTAGATATTACGTAACCTGTGGACTAAATTGAAAAGTTAACTGCAAAACATCTCGTATATAAAACAGCGTAGAAGAAAAAAGTGGAAAATAGATTAAAATATATAAATATATATTATTTAAATTTTTATATAGATTACTAAAATATGTTATATAAATCATATAGCAAGAGACTATAGTTCATTGCTGCAATCTTTAGATCTGCAGCTGGTCATGAGGCAGTAGTTGACAGATATTACCATTATGATTTTCCTATATCTATTCCAAATTCACCTTGCATTTCGCTAGCACTTTGATAGATTGAGTTTTTTTCATTAGGATATTATTCTCCCTGGATTCCTCCCATACCCCCTCCCTGCCACAGTTGTGGAACAGTAACTCATTTACCTATTCGATAATATACATCAGTCATTCCAGTCACTATAACATTTCTCTGTCAGTGATGTACCCAGCCTCTTCAACACCTGTAGTGCATCATTTTTTAACATCCTTTATTCTACAAAATTATTTCCAGTGATCATTGAAATAATAATAAAACAGTGAAAATTTTCTTTAATTGAACTTCATATATGTATAATCATTTAAAATTTTAGAGTAAAAAGAGGAAAAGTAATAGATTAATAGTTTTAATTTACATTAATATATTTTTTGAGAAAAAGGAAGAACCTACATATTAGTCTGATGTACAATGAATATTGCAATTTTTATTTTTTGAATCTTCTCCAAATTTATTAATATTGTCAAAATTGATCTTTCTATGTTAATGTTCAAAAAAGATTATACCCAGATTTGTAATTTATCCTTACTCATAGATGAGTGAAGAACACTTTTTGTTTTAAATTTGAAAAGTATTGAATGAAGCAACTTATAACAAATTATAGGAAAAGTCTTAAACATAAGGATAAGTGTGTCAGAAATTCATAAAGTCCCATATCACAGAATATTCCAGAAATAGCAATACTGTCAGTGTTTTTGCTTTTCAGGGTTGATTGTAGTGACTTCAACAGAAAAAAAATGAAAACAAAAACTCCAAGTTGTCATGTAGAATGGCAAATTTGCAGTAATTGAAGTTCAGTTTCTTTATTTGGTTATTTTAAATCTAGGGGCTTCAGGCTTCTGCCTTCTGCCTAGAATGTAGAAAACTGTGAAGAGGGTGGTTCCCACCCTAAAAAGAAAAGGCAGATAAATCCACAAAGTCGTAACTTTTCTTGAACCCATCAGAGAACTGAAGTAACCCAATGGCCTGAAATCTAAAGAAAGGTGCCTGAGACACAAGGGGAGTGTTATGCCTACGTGCAGGCACTTCTACACGGTCCTCCATCGGCACTCACAAGGAACACTTGGTACTGGTGGAGACCAGAGATGACTTTCTTGGTAGTGCAGGCCTGGGGGAGGTGAGCAGTTGCTGCTATGGAAAAGAAACCAAGCCCTGCCTGAACTCATCTCTGCTAGGTAAAAGAAGCAGTATCTGCTTGAGAAGGAGAGCAACCTTTCACCCCAGAGTACAGGGGAAGATCAAATGAGGCTGGAGAAAGAAAAAGAAAAAAATCCCTGTCCCGTGGGGAAGAGGAAGAAAACTATCCTGGAACCAGGCCATTAGAGCCTCCTACTGCTGAGAGGGGGTCAGGAGCATTGAGGAAGCCCCACCCCTTAAATGTTTTCCTGCCTGCTGACCCAGTTTCTGGTGAGGCCTCTTCCTGGATTGTAGATCGCCACCTTCTTGCTCTGTCCTCACGTGACCTTTCCTCAGTTAGTGCAGGTGGAGAGAGAATGTACAAGTTCTCTGGTTTCTCATCTTATAAGGACACTAGCATTGCCAGAAGCAATGCCAAAAATAATATCATAGAACTGGTCCTGTGAAGGTACAGCCTCCACTGCCAATGCCTGAGGCACCCCAGCCAGCCTACAGCACCGATACCACCAATTCTGGATGTTGGACACTGCTGCCCCCCACTTCTAGGGTGGAGTGGTCCCCATTCTGTAGTGTCACAGTCCACATCTCAAAAGCGGGTTATAGGTGTTTGGTTGACAGCGTCCAGGTCAAATGTCTGAGCCCTTGGTGCAAGGGAGGCTGGGAAAGTAAGTGTTGGTGTTTTCAGCTTCTACGGAGGGAAATGGGCTCTGCCTCGTGGGGTGTCAGTTGTGGGGTGGGGGTTCCCCAAACCCAAAAAGGGCATTCAGTATGCTGACTGTCTGAAAAATGATGATGAGGTTTTACTTGTAAATGTGGCCTCTTTGGGGCTGAACGGTATGGAAATGTGAGGAAGTGGAAACTTTCTCCCTGGTTCAAGAAAGATTGATTAACAGAAGTGGAGTGGTTGGCCCAGAACCTGGAAAACAGACGCAGCGAGCAAGAACGAAGTATCTGGGTGTCTTTGATCGCTGCCTGAGGATGTTCTGGCCGTAGCTGGGGCTGCCGGTCTGCTTGAGTGGTGACAGCAGCTGTAAGCAGGTGAGCATTCCTATGGCCAGGAATAGGAATAGGTTTCCAGGAATAAGAAACCTCATTCTGTGAGGTTTTCTCCATATATTACCCTCATGACTGTGAAGCAGTTATTTTACAGGTGAGAAACCTGTGTTGTGAAAGGGCCTATGAGATTTCCAAGATCTCACAGTGCCGGGTACATCAGAACAGAGGTGGGTTCTGCAGGCAGGTGCAGGTAATAGAGGCTGATCGTGAAGATGACCCAGCCACCTCTTCTTGTAGAGTCTACACTTCCCAGACCTCATTCAACTCAGCTTCCCACAGAGACTTCCCAAGCAGAGAGAAGGAAATAATCAATCATTGTGAACATGCTGGCCTCTGGTTTACACATAGTCTTTTGTGTAAATAAAAGACTATGTTTAATAGTCTTTGGTTAATAAGGCCAGTCCCATGGAAGAAACTGTTTCCAGACCCTCCTAACTGAGAACAGGAGTAACCCCAGCAAGTAACCCTCTGAGAAGTGGCGCTCACTGATGGGAAGGTGGTGTGCCTGTAAACTCAATTATTATTAATAATGGTGCTTTTGACATAATGTGGGTTTAACAATCTGGTACTTAAGTAGATGCTGCTTTGTTGTGTATAGTTAAACATTTTTTGAGAAGATGTCTCGTTTATCTTAAACTTTAAGGTACAACTTACATATCATAAAATACACCCCCCCTTAAAATGTATAATTCAATAATTTTCAATAAATTTACTGAGCTGTGTAACCATCACTATGATCCAGCTTTAGAACATTTTCATTACTCCAGTAAGGTCCCGTGAGCCAATTTACAGTTAATTGTTGCTCTCAACCGTAGTCCCAGGCAGTCACTAATCTACTTTCTGTCTCTGTAGATTTGCCTTCTCTGGATAGTTCATATAAAAGGAAGCATACAATGTATGCTTCTTTATGTCTGGCCTCTTTCACTTAGCAGAATGTTTCTGAGCTTCATCTGTGTTGTAGCATGATCAGTATTTCCTTCCTTTTTATTGCTAAGTAGTATTCTATTATTTATAAATTTGATATATATGGATAGATCACATTTTGTTCATGCATCCACCAATTGAATGATTCTTGTTCAATTTTACCTTGATTTCCTTAGGATACTGTCTGCTGAATGCGTACATGGAGGCAACAGAAAGCAATAGGTGCTATCATCCCAGCTGCTCCCCACCATCTTGTATTCATTATCCTTCTCTTTCTACTTTTGTATTTCACTCACCATCAAATTCCAGAGAGGTTGTGGGCCTCTCAGAAACCTGGTGGAAAAGTTTAAGCAGGAAGCACTGAGTTGTGCAGTCAGACTATCTGGGTTTAAATTTCCATGTTCTTGCTGAGGCTTGGGCTTATTGTTTTAAACACATCTCTGAGCTTCAATGGTATGTGTAATGGAGATGAACATAGTAGTTATGAGATTATTGTGAGTATTAAATGTGCCAGTGTATGTAAAGATCCAAGCTTTTGATAAGTTAGTAATTTATTAAGTATTAGCTTTGGGTGTGGGATGGGGGACTAGAGCATAGACAAAACAAACAGCCTCTTCTGGGTCTCACTTTCTTTATAGCTAAAACAGAGCCAGGACAGACTAGGCAATGAAGGACCAGCACACTCTGACCTGATGGTTACGGGGAAAGGTACTAAGTGGCCAATTTCCAAGGAGACTGACTGAATCTTGCCCCATGAAAGGAAGGTGCTCTATGGAGTAAGGAAAATAAAAAGCATCTCAGTGGTGCTGAACTTTATGAAGTCCAAGGAAGCAACTTTTAATTTGAATTCCTAAGTAGGAAAATATTCTGGTCTTCTCCACCTAATCATCCCATTCCAAGGTGAATGAAGGCCTGTGCGCCAGGCTCGCATCCTACAGTGTGAGGCCCCTTCCCCACCTGGGCTTCTCTGAGACACTTGCCCTTCTGAGTATCCGGGAGAGCTGGTAAGGCCTCCCACACCTGCTGGACTTTGCAATTATTTTAAGGCAGATTTCCATCATCACTTGGTTCCTGCCACTTGATTGACACTGTGAGGTACTCAACCCAGGCCTTCAAGGGTTCCTGCCTGAATTTACAGAGCAAAAGTTTCTTTGCATCTGATAGATTTGTGCTCTCATGATTCAGCTTTTCTAAGGGGAAGAAAATCTATTGTTGCAATGCCAGCCCTTTCTGGGCTTCTCTGCTCAACTATTATTGTTAAAAAAATATTAATTATAAGCGGAGATATTAAAATGAAAGTGAACACAGCCAGAAAGCTTTCTAATCTGCTTCTTTGCACTTTCACAACCCTGTTCTCCCCAAAGCCAAATGGCAGTGAAGGCCATGGGTTTGCACAATGGCTTTCTTCTTCTTTTTTAAAATTTTATTGAAGTATAGTTGATTTACAATGTTCTGTTAATTTTAGCTGTACAGCAAAGTGATTCAGTTATACATACATATATATATTCTTTTTCATATTCTTTTCCATTATGGTTTATCACAGGATGTTGAATACATTTCCCTGTGTTATATAGTAGGACCTTGTTTATCCATTCTGTATATAATAGTTTGCATCTGCTAATCCCAGACTCCCAATCCCTCCCTCGCCCTCCCCTTGGCAACCACAAGTCTCTTCTCTATATTTGTGGGTCTGTTTCTGTTTCACACATATGTCATTTGTGTCGTATTTTAGATTCCACATATAAGTGATATCATACGGTATTCATCTTTCTCTTTATGACTTACTTTGAATAGTATGATAATCTCTAGGTCCATCCATGTAGCTGCAAATGGCATGATTTTGTTCTTTTTTTATGGCTGAGTAATATTCCATTGTGTGTGTGTGTGTGTGTCTGTGTGTGTGTACCACATCTTCTTTATCCATGTGTTGATGGACATTTAGGTTGTTTCCATGTCTTAGCTATTGTAAATAGTGCTGCTATGAACATAGGGGTGCATGTATCTTTTTGAATTAGAGTTTTTTCCTGATACATGCCCAGGAGTGGGATTGCTGGATCATATGGTAACTCTATTTTTAGTTTCTTAAGGAACCACCACACTGTTTTCCATAGTGGCTGCACTAATTTACATTCCCACCAACAGTGTAGGAGGGTTCCCTTTTCTCCACACCCTTTCCAGCATTTATTATTTGTAGACTTTTTAATGATGGCCATTCTGACTGGTGTGAGGTGATACCTCACTGTAGTTTTGATTTGCATTTCTCTAATAATTAGTGATGTTGAGCATCTTTTTATGTGCCTATTGGCCATCTGTATGTCTTCTTTGGAAAAATGTCTATTTAGGTTTTCTGCCCATTTTTTGATTGGGTTGTTTTTTTGTTATTGAGCTGTTTGTATATTTTGGGAATTAAGCCCTTGTCGGTCGCATCATTTGCAAATATTTTCTCCCAGTCCGTAGGTTGTCTTTTCATTTTGTTCATGGTTTCCTTTGCTGTGCAAAAGGTTATACGTTTGATTAGGTCCCATTTATTTAGTTTTGCTTTTATTTCTATTGCCTTGGGAGATTGACTTAAGAAAACATTGGTATGATTTATGTCAGAGAATGTTTTGCCTATGTTCTCTTGTAGGAGTTTTATGGTGTCATGTCTTATATTGAAATCTTTAAGCCATTTTGAGTTTATTTTTGTGTATGGTGTGAGGGTGTGTTATAACTTCATTGATTTGCATGCAGCTGTCCAACCTTCCCAACACCACTTGCTGAAGAGACTATCTTTCCTCCATTGTATATTCTTGCCTCCTTTGTTGAAGATTGACCACAGGTGTGTGGGTTTATTTCTGGGCTCACTGTTCTGTTCCATTGATCCATATGTCTCTTTTTGTTTCAGTATCACACTGTTTTGATTACTGTAGCTTTGTAGTATTGTCTAAAGTCTGGGAGGATTATGCCTCCTGCTTTGTTGTTTTCCTTGAGGATTGCTTTGGCAATTATGGGTCTTTTATGGTTCTATATAAAATTTAGGATTTTTTTTTCCAGTTCTATGAAAAATGTCACGGGTAATTTGATAGGAATCCCATTAAATCTGTAGATTGCTTTGGGTGGTATGGCCATTTTAACAACATTAATTCTTCCACTTCAGGAGCATGGGATATCTTTCCACTTCTTTGAATCATCTTCAGTTTCCTTTATTAGTGTTTTCTAGTTCTCAACATATAAGTCTTTCACCTCCTTGGTGAGGTTTATCCTGAAGTTTCTTTTTTCTTTTTGACGTGATTTTAAAAGGGATTGTTTGTTTACATTTCCTTTCTGACATTTCATTGTTAGTGTAAAGAAATGCAACCAATTTCTATATGTTAATTTTGTATCCTGTTACCTTGCTGAATTCGTTGATCAGTTCTAGTAGTTTTTGTGTGGAGTCTTTAGGGTTTTCTATATATAGTATGTCATCTGCATAGAATGACAATTTTACCTCTTCCCTACCAATCTGAATACCTTTTATTTCTTTTTCTTGTCTTGATTGCTGTGTGTCTTTCTTCTATTTTCCACTTAATTGTGGAATATTTGTAATGTCCTTCATCCTTCCATAGGAACTGTAAAATTTAGGTAGCTTTGACCTTCAAAACACAACGCCAAAATTATCAGTAAGAGAGAAATCACGCATCAACTGAAGATCAGGCCTTTGGACAACAAACACTTCATTGCCATTTATGTTACCATTGTGATGAAAAGGTGGAATTAGGAGACTGCAAATGATGTAATAGACTTCTAGAAAGAGGCAGGCCCTGCTACACATAATTATAAGCTTCCCTGGGCAGGCCAAGCTTCCAAATGGGCAATGAATGCAGAGACCCTGGACTCCTGGGCCGATTCTATGTACAGCATTTAAAAGAGCCTGCTCGTAGAATGGTCATAAGTAAGGTAGTTTTAAGGGTACCAGCCTTCTGCCTTTCAGCTCTTAACCTGCGGTGGGTGGCAAAGGGGCAGGTTACTCTTTTGTCTCTGCACCTGACCTTTCTCTTGGAGGATACACTCCACCACACATGCCAGGTGAAACCGGATGGCAAAACTGTCAAGACCTTCCTGGGAGGGAAAGGGTTTCAGGCGTTTTTTTGGGTTGGGTGGCCACCAGCGTGATCTCTCAAAAAGGCTCAGAATAAAACTAAAATGGGTGCTTTGAGGGGTTGCTGCCTGGGTCCCCATCAAAATTTGATCCTTGGAGAAGCTCACTAAATCCCTACAGTTTGTCCAAAGAAGCCACAGGAATTATCAACACACCAGAATTTATGCTTGAGATGGGGGTGTACTCAGGATGGTGGACAACCAAGGTTTGGGGGCTGGGACCAGGTATTCCAGAGTCTGTGAATAGAGCAATGTTTTGTACAAGGGAAGTGCTCAAGTGGTGTTCATGCTGCTGAAAGAGCCATCTTCTAATCTGTCCCCAGCCCACCGTTATGGTCACCTCCTTCCAGGGGGCCCTCAGTCTGGAGAACTGACTCCTGCATCAGGTCCAGCTAATCCGGAGGTGGGTGGCTTGCTCAGCCCAATCACTTTAGGGACCTACGTGCTCAAAACAGTTCTCAAAATTAACACTTCTCTAGAAAAGGTAAGGATTTTCTGCTTCTACAGCATCTATGAGGTCCAGGCAATGGACACCTGAACAGCCATATATGCCCATGTTGTGCCATTTGCTTTATATTGCTAGTCCTTCTAAGGCACCCATCTTAGTGTTTTAATGCCAGCCCCTGCCAATGAGCCCAGTCTGTACAGAATGGTTACCTCCCTTACACTTTCTTACTGGCTTGCACAGATCTGGACCTTGAACTACGGCACTCCTGTGTATAACTGACCTCCAGTTGATTGTTTTTCAAGCTTCTCCCGGAAGAACGCATACAGTGCTGTTTCTTAAAAGGATGCGTGGTCTTTGCTAGAGAAAGGAGTAACTAGAGAAGGAAGGGGAGGAAAGTGCCTTAAGTTGTAATCAGCATTGATTAAAAAACGTTATTTGAGAAACACCCCAAAATTTGAAGTCCTGATCACCAACTAGCCTGGCCCATGTTCCTTAGAAATGGTACTTTGTACATGTTCCTGTTGGACTCTGAAATGGGCACAAGATAAAATAAGTGAAGGTTATTATTACTCTTAAATGGGAATGAAAAGCTGGAGCTCTAGTTTACAGGCTGTTTGATTATGTACACTCATTTCCATTGATTTCCACTGTTGCTGGCTTGTAGCAAACTTTAAACTTCTTGTAGGCAAAGCCATCATTATTTAGGCACGCTGCAAAGCTCGTCAGACTGCTGGAGACTTGTTGGTCACCAGTGGTTTCTATTGACAGTTACTCATGTGAATAAAAGCATCCCAAGTGTGGAATGATAATCCCATTCAGGGTAAAATACATAACCAGTCATGATAGCTTCTCTTACTTCTCATTCTGTTCACCTCTTATTCCAGATACATATATGTAATCTGTTTGCTCTCTGTAAACTAGTTTTTGAACTAAATGTGCATGTCCAGAATTTGTGATAAATAGATGTATGTATCAATAGATAGTATGAATGGAGGGCCACTTTTAAGTTCTTAAACAATTTCTAAAATTTCCCAAATGTCCGTAAGAATTTATCATCTATTATTATGTTCTCCCTCAGTCACTGTAAGCCACATCAGAGTATGTAGTCAGGAAGTTCGAAGGTGGCATTTGATCCCTAATGTGCAAACTCCAGAATCTAAACAAAATATGCAAAGACATTTTATCAGCTTGTGACATACCAAGGGGGTTCATGAATATTCAGGGTTCCACACTACTATATAATGCTGCATTTCTTGGTTTTATTTGAAAGAATGCATATTTTTAGCATTTTATGGTAGGATTTTACACTTGTCATTTACACAAATTACAAGGTTCTCTTCAAGTCTTTAAAAATTTTTTTAAAAAATTCAGCCCATGTGCAGCACAAGAATATGCAAAACTACTTTACATTATACACACTTTTTATCAAAGGAGATACAAAATTCTGGCTTGTAGTTTTAGACAAATACAAGAAGCTTCAAACTAGACACAAAGGGGTAACATTAATTCTCAAATGTAAGTAAGTCTGCACTTTGTATTGTATTTCTCTGAGATGTGAATACCAAATTCCTAAGGGATTTTTACTTTTTCCTTTTTCAAAGGAAAAATGACAAGTTTCCCTTAAACAAGTCCCTCCCCATCAGCTCAGTCTATCATCCTACTCTCCCATCCCTTAGTGCCAGATACTTGCTTATATTAAAAAATCAGGGGTGGGCCATTTACATATGTATGTGGACCAGATCCTTTTAGCTAACTCCTCTCTTGCAAAAATCTAAGCAGCCATAACTGATGGGAATGGTCTGCTACATTATGTTAAATATGACTTCACACTAGGTAATCTAGACAGCTATGATGCTGGGTAATTAGTTAAAAGGAGATAGATGAGAGACAGAAGGCCCTACCAGTGTGCTTTTTATTGGTGGCAAATTGGTGGCCTTTAAGAATCAAGCTGTCTGATTCTACGAGAGCTTCAAAACCTAAACAGAACATGCCCACTGATTGCTTGAGGGACCTCTCTGATGCTTATGCATAGGTACTCTTTTTCAGCATGTCGGAGGCAATATTTTATACTTTCCTTCTAAAGGGTTATGAAGAGGCAATAAGGAAGAGTAGAGCTCTTTCTGCCCTTTCAAAGATATTATTTTCTATATCACTGGTATCCACTGTTCCCTAGCCATCATCCAATACTTAAATGTGTATGTATATGCATATTTAAAAGAATTACCCATCTTTCAGTCAGTCAGTATACAGCCAACTCTTGATTACCTATGAGAACATAAGTGACATTTACTACCAGAAAATTTCATTTAACATAATCTTTTTTTTTTTTTTTGACACAGCTCACGTTCAGTTTGTTTTACGTCTCACGTAGACTACAGCCTGTCAAGACCAAGTTATCACACAAACGTTTATGCCCTCGAACCCATGATAGGTGTGTGCAAGGACACTGAGCACATTCAGATAGGGCTTGGGGGAAGGGCTTAAAGTGGGGAATGGGGGCAGGTGATAACTCTGGGCGTGAGAAAGGACCAATCTCAAGTTCCTCCTGAATTAGCTCTTATGGTATGCCTTTGTTATTTTAATTTTATGATTACTGCAAAATCTAAAACCTGAGGCAGTCACTATTTTATATAGATAATGGAGAGTTGACTGTAATCATGTTCTTTGTTTCTTTATGACTTTAGCCCTTTTACATAAAAAATTTCACAAGAAAACATAATATAAAAAGATTAAAAAAGACTACCATATGACATCTAGAAGCATTTATTTTATGCAAAAAACTTAAATATGAATATGTGTACACAAAAAGTGCACACATTACCTATGCTGAACAATGCCAAGAAACAATATATTGATGCAACAGTTGTTTTCTAAAATAAACATAAAAACGGAGCGCGGACTGGCAGACAAAAAGCAAAGCACTTACTTCCCAATCGCACAATGCTGAAAACTGATGGCAATCCTAAACTCCTCCCACTGTCCTTACAAAGCTGCCAGAGTCCAACTATTTAAAAAAATTGCTTTTTTTTTTTTTTTTTTACATCAATAATAAAAATCTGGTGACAAACATTATAAAACCAAATGCTGGACAGTCTTTACTCCTTTAAAATTCCAAATATTCCAACATAATCACAGGAGTAAAAACCACTTTAAATTGATATGCTTTATGAAACAAACAACAATATGTACATTTATTGCAAATTATATTAAACTAAAATGGAGGGGAAATCAAAATATGAAGTGATACGAAATCAATAATAATTTTAATTATTTTCTCACTCTGATAAAAATCAGAAAGCAACATCTATAAAATTGCCACCACATCACTTTTCATAGCAGGGAACTGAAATCTGTACATCTCATTTTGCAGAAAAGTAGGCAGGCAGAAAGAATTATACATAAAAGTTTCCAAAAGGAAAAACAAAGAAATATTTAATCTGATTTCTTTTCTTCTAAAAAATTAATTCAGTAGACTTCTATTATTTTCTTGTGTAACATGGGAAATTCCTGGCTCTAAAATTGATGAATTCTCACTGTCAGTATAAGGACAATCCTGTTAATTTCTTTAAAATAAAGACTGCAGCATGGAAATTAATGGTGTATTATGCTGTTAAACTCCAGATATGCAGGAACTGGAACCAAGTGTTAAGCAATTTGCTTAATTATTGACTTTTCATAAGAAAAGTCTGGGGGGAGGGTAGAACAGAGTTGCTTTTAGCCTCTCTCTCAAGAGTTTCTGCTGTACATTTCCATCAAAGGACTTGTGGTCAAGTGAAAAAAGGAAGTAATAGCTTTTTTCAGTTTTCAAGGCAGAAAGTGTGTTTTGAAGTTAACTTCATTTTCTGTTCAGGGTCATTTTGAATCCAAGTTTTTGCAGAAGCTAGAGCCTGCTTCTGTTTGGCCTTCATTTTCTCCCTTTGCAAATGAATTTTCTTTTTACCTTGGGGGTAGAAGAAAGCAATGTTAGAAAAGATATAAACAGGAAAACAAACCATACACAGATTATTTCATTTCTATAGTTTAGTTATTATCTAAAATCTGAAAATATTTTTTCATTGTTCATGTGACACTTTAGTTGATTTAGGAATCTTTCCCTAAATTACATAATAACACAATACCAATGAAGAAGTTTTTATTTTCAACCATTAAGCATTGCTACCCAGTGCCCAATCTGTTTATTACTACAATAAAACACTAAAAGCTATTTGAAGTAATTGTGATTTTTAATTAATACTTTCAAAATTATGTAGTAGAAAAATTACTAGACACTATGGCAAATGAATTTAAAAGCAGCAAAATAAGTTCTGTTCTTTAGTGTATTAAAAAAAGGAGGAAAATTTAGCTTAATTCTGTTAAGAGAAATGCCCCACTGATCCTATTTCCCTAATAGGGAGGGAAAATTATGACCTCTGGAAGCGTGAAGTAGTGGGATAGGGTCTCTTTCTCTTCTCCCCTCACCTACTCCTCTCTGGGAGAAGGAAGAACCCATCTAATGGGTGAGGGGGTGGGGTAAGGAGAAACTGAGCATACTGGGATTTGGTCTTGTCTAGATTTGTTCTCCTTTGCCTCCAAAAGGTGTGTTCTGGTCTACCTGAGGTTGTTCAATTTAGGGGCAAGGCATGAGTTGTTACCTGGCCTATGTCATTCCACATTTGGGTGGCGGGGGGGAAGCGCGGCTTGTGGGATCTCAGTTCTCCAACCAGGGATCGAACCCGAGCCAGGGCAGTGAAAGCCCAGAATCCTAACCACTAGGCCACTAGGGAACTCCCTGTCATTCCACATTTTTAATCAGCCACATCAGTATTAAGACGGTTATCTCCTTTTTAACAATTCCAAACTTGGGAGAGAAAGATAAGGGGGCTGTTTACGTAATATTCCCAAACCCCAACATAACATATACCTTTTTATAAAGATAACAATGCTAACCAAAAAAAGCTAGTAAGTGATTAAGATTCTTACATAGTATTAAATTAATGTTATAATAGATAAAATTTAATAATATGATATCAAAGAATCCTCTACAAGCTGCCTGCTGCACCTTCAGGAAGCTTCCCTTTACTAGCTCTGAGTCCTCAGTATCTTCCTGGCTGCTCTCACAGACTTTTAAACGATCCAGATCACTGGAAGAATTTCCTGGACTTGATTCTATGTCCCAAAGTGAATCGCCATCACTTCCGAGCACTTGGCTTCTGAAAAATTTCATATTATTTTGATAAAAATTCACTTGTTACTGAAGAATATTCATATTAAACTAATACACGGTTGTTTAATACATGAGGAAACACACTTAGGGGATACTTTAAGATACAAACCCATGTGATGTGAGGAAACTCTCAATATACAAATAAGCACAGGAAATCCTCTGCTTAAAAAAATAAAAATTCCAAGATTCCTGAACACTCCAATATTAAGCATACTAAGCAAACCATATTAATCCAAAGATGGGAAAACTATAGTCTTATTTATAGGTAACTTCCTTAAATTCACAGTTTCCCCGTAAGTCCCAAGTTTAAGGACTGTGTCTCCACTGGTGTTTATTGGTATTTTCTTTTTTTCATGGAAGAATTTGGCCTCAAAGATAAATAAAACAAACTCAAAAATCAGCAGACCTATAAAAACACATTTTCAATGCAAAATATTTGGAATTGTTTTCCATTTGAATAATAATTCAAAAACAAAGGAAAAACAAGTAAATAAACAACTGAAATGATGATGAATCCTCCATTCCCAAACTCAGGAAGCCAACATTAAGTGTCCAGTTGTTCAGATACTATTTCCCGACTACAGTATACAAATGGCTGATTTTCATAAATTTACAGGGTAAATTCAAGGAATTTTCTCAAAAGAAGTAACAATTCCAAATGCAGCCCAAAATATAAACAGGAACATTTATTGGCACACACACACACACACACACACACACACACACAAAACCTCTGATGGAACAGATTTACTGCAAAAATCCAGAGGGATCTAAAAATCCTACAGTTAAGTTTACAAGTTAAAACGTATGAACTCCCAGATTAAGTAAATTCTATGCCAGGAAATTTCTGTACACAGTTTTTGTATTTTGGTGGAATAACATATCTATCCTTGAATTAATAAAGTATATAAGTAGGAGTCATACTAAAAATTATTATTTACCTAATGTCAGTGAGAGGACCTAGTAAGAGGAATTCTAGAGGGGTGTGCACTTGCTACACATAAGTGATTGCTATGGTATTTAAATGACTGTAGAGGCTACCATTTATCAAGGGTCCTACTTTTTATAGGGCTGAAGGATTAATGAGGTTACAAACATAAAGCATCTAGACTGTGGTTGGAATATACTAGGGCCTCAAAAATGGTTTTCATTAATTATTTAATAATAAAGTTGAAATAATCATACAATATGATGAGTATAAATACCAAGTAATAAAAATGGGCAAGTTTTCTGGAGGTGGTCCTAGTATACAGTGTAGACTGACTGCCTTGAGATGATCTTGTATTCAGACAGATCTACAAAGGAGCACATGGAGTAAAGAAGGGAGGGTAATGTCAGGAAAGGCTCTTTTCAGGTGTTAATGTAAGGACAGTTGTGATCAGCGCAGGAATTGACCATCAGGGAAGTGAGAAAGCAAGCAAGTAAAGTGTGTGAAGAATAATGCAAGGTAAAGGAAAAGACAGATGAAATAGTGTTAGAAAGCAGGGCCACAGAGAAGCACAAGGGTGCTGGGCCTTATTTCTCAAAGGCTTGCGTTCAAGCTTAAAATCCGGGGGTAAACTACTTTAGTGCAGTAATCCAGATCCAGATCTGGTTCCACAATGCACGGACTCTAGGCTACGCTTCAAGTTGCCAGGGCAATAAGTGAGCTGTTCCTACCATTCTGGGTTCATCTTTAGCTCAGAAATGCGGTGCTTGATGGCTCTCAGCTTTGGCAACCCTGTTTCTTCTTTTACTAATGAGATGGTTCAAAGTGTAATGATAACCTTAACAGGATGATTCAAGGTGTTATATTAGCTCTGTATTCAGAATTGTTCAATCATGTGGCTTTAACCTGTATCTGATCCTCACCAGGTCTCAGGAACATACAGGTGAGATGTCAATCATAGGTAAATACCTTCGGTTAATCAAAAGTTATGTTTAGAATCTTGTAGGAAGGTGAAAGCTATATAGTTTCCCATGAAATAAAAATAAAGCTGGCATCTTCAGGATTTTGACCACTCAACGTTTTCTCAAGTTGAAGGATAGTTAGAACAACAGCTGAGTCACAAACAAGAAACTTTTGTTTCAGTGTGCCTGTCTATTCCATCGCTTGGTGGTTACTACACCTTAAAACATTTCCTTTTACACATTAAGAGAAAAAAAAAAATAACAGAGTTGTGAGTGTTCATAGAGGAGGAACATAACCCCAGCTGCCACTGTTAGCAGTACAGTAAGGCGATTAATAAGGGACACAGCCTGGATTCAAAACCCTGTTCTGTGTAGCACTGGCCAGGTGGCCTGAGAAAGTAATTTTTTCAGGTCTAACCCCCTTATCTCTAACATAGGGTTGTACTTGCTTCATAATGATTGTTGGCAAGGCAAATATACATTCAACAACCTTTCCTTATTACCACTATTATTTCTACCAATATATATGCCAAGCACCATTGCAAATACCCCATACATTATTCTACCTAATATTCACTACGGTCTTTCAATGTTCTTATAGCATTAGGTGCTTCACTTAAGTTTGCCACTTGAATTCAAGAACATCTGATCTCTCTTGGTTTTTTCCCTCTCTGAAGCTAAAATACAGGGGCTTCTGTTTGCATGAACTCTGAAATAGGTTAAAAAGATGACTATAGTTGTTGTTTGGTTTAACCTACGATTATTTTAAATAAACTAGCTTCTTATGTAATAATTATAAATAATAAACTATATGCAAAGATTTTCCATTTCATAGAAACTACCACATATATAAACTACATTAGCTATTTAAAATATGGAAGTAAATATTTTCAAAGCATCCTCTGTTAAACTAGTTTTGTGTGCATGTATAGTTCCTGTAGAATTAAGACTTAATTTTACCTTAAAGTACAATATAGTGTGGACTCCAGAGTGACGCTGCCTGGTTTTAATGCTGCCTCCACTATTTATATAAGCAAAGGGACCAAAAACTATATGGACTCTCTCTACTCCTGGTTCTCTCCTCTTTATGAACTGGGGATAATGATAGTACTTACCCATGTAGAGATGTTTTAAGCATTTAATAGGTTAACAAAGAGCTTAGAATTGAGCCTGGCTCATAATAAGCATTATATTAGTGTTAGCTATTATTAATCTTATGTAGCAATTTTTTAAGTGAAATAAAATATATGTAACATAAATCACTGCCATTCATCTCTAGAATATTTTCATCTTCCAAACTGAAACTCTGTACCCATTAAATAGTAATGCCTATTCTCTCCTCCCGCTCTCCCTGGCAACTACCTCATGCTGTCTCTATGAATTTGACTACTCTCGTATCTCATAGAAGTGGAGTCATATAGTGTTTGTCCTCTGGGGTCTGGCTTATTTCACTTAGCATAATGTCCTTAAGGCTGATCCATATTGTGGCATAAGTCAGAATTTCATTGTTTTACATAGTAATAAAAAAATAATTCTTACACTTTTATCAATCAGTAGACCTAAAGTGAAAGTTTTCTGCTCTATTCTGGAATTGATAAGCTGGGGAAGTATATTCTTTGAGGGCAAGAACCTATCCATTTTGGATACTTTTGTACTGCCAACATCCAGCGCAATGCTGGCAGTTTATCTGTCCGTATTTGTTAGAACAAATGAGAAGTATAAGGAGCAATACTCATGTGCCTATAGTGCATTCAATCCTGTGCAAGAGGCTATCATGAGTAATAGAGTTTCTGGAGTAAGTTAGGTTTCCAAGCCGAAGTCATAATGCTAGAATTTAAGGGCAGAGTTGTATATTAGATTCAGGAAAGAATGGAAAAGACAAAAGGAAGCTTGGGAGAAAGTTTCAGAATGTCCTTCTATGTTGTGTTAGCCACGAATTAGTAGTCAATACTTCAACCAGAAGTTTCTGAAGTATGTGTGCAAAATCTTTGATCTGTTTTAGTGAAGTACAGTGTTATCATGAACACCAAATTTAACCATCTAACTTCACTGAGAATATAAAACCATCAAAGAATTCTGTATTTTGGATAACACACTGCTCAACTGATCTACTAACTGGCATACTTAAGACTTCTAAGGTGTCTTTTCACTCTTAAAAAAGATGTATTAAGAGTTTTAAAAAGGCCCAAGGCCATTTTTAATCAAGACCAGTCTCTGGCATGTAAGCCATTTTTGTTGGTTTGTTTAATGTTTTTGGGGCAAATGGTGTAACTAAAAGCAGAGCAATGGGTTTTACAATGCTCAATTTCAGAGACAAGGTTGGTTGCTACTGAAAATATTTTCAGGGTCCAAGTAAGTGCCTGGATATTTTGGTTAGATGGCAAAAGGACAGCACATGAGAGGTAAGGTCAGGTGGCTCAGGTGGCCTGGGTGTGATGATCAGTATTATGTGGGTGAGGAATGGCTAGAATTCTAGAAACCCTTAAGAGAATTCTGGCAATCTCCAACGAAATTTGTTCAGCTTTTCTATAACAAAATATATTAAGAGGTAAAGCAACTAGAATTCAAAACAATGGTTAAAATAATTACTGAGCATTTATTCTGTACAAGGCATTTTGTTAAGTGCTTTATATTTAATGACCATTTAATTCTTGGAACAGTCCTTTGAGGAAGGCATTATCATCCTGCCTTAATGATGAAGAAAAGGAGGCCGAGGTTAAGTATGTTGTTCCAGGTCAAAGGTCCAGGTTTGAGGAGAAAAATTATAAATTTGCCCCCAATACTGCCTTTCCTTACCACACTTTTAGTCCATAAAAGTAGAAGTGACTAAGTAGAAGAAACACCCATTACTTAGTCAGGTTTGGGCCTGGATCAGCTGCCATGAGATGTTGAAAAAGGTACTCATAGACACTTAAAATGTAAGAAAATTTAGTAGCTCAAACGTCCAAATTTCAAAAGTGGTAATTTTAAAAAATGTACTTACAAACACATATGCCTTAGCAACACTGTACTTTATAAAAATATTGAAGCAGGATGGTGAGGGTGTCCTGACATGATCAGAGATGGTTCTTTCCTAGAAGGAACTCAGAATCTTACAATCTAATTCAGGGGGGAGATGAATGAGGTATAGGTATATAAGGAAAAAGAAGCAGTGTAGAGCTAAGTTCTAATTGTAGACCAAGAAAGGAGCCAACTTCTAGATCTCCAATTGGGGCACCACTGTTACAGTGTGGAAAATCTGAAATGCCAACACAAACATGATCAAAGATGAGCAGCTGTGAGGTTACTCCCATTGGGGAGGGTGGGGGAAAGGTAAGGTGCTGACTTATGTTAAAATTTACTGTAACAAGTGGAATTAAAGAGCATGCCATGACATCTATCTATTCCACTCTGGGATCTCTGTATCAAAAAGGTAGCCATTTATATTTAGAAAACCCCATGCAACTATGTGAGGGAGACCAAGACAATGTTATCCTTGCTAATAAATAGAAACATCAAAAACCATATCCTAATTAAAAATTAACCAAAGAAAAAAAGGAGATCTCTCTTCAAATTGTTGTCCTGAAAGTTAAGAGATAAAAGCAAATGCCACCATAACTTACTCAGGAAAACCAGGGGCAGTTTTCACTCCCAAATGCCTAGGTGTTTGGGGGTGACTGGCAACTAGGATTAAAACAAGATGTCTAAATTAAAAGTTCAGAAAGAATGGTGTACGTTACCTTTGTAAGTCAATTTGTCTCTCTGCTGGTGCTGCCTTTTTGGCTATGTCTTGCAGTTTGGGTGCTTTGGCATTACCTGCTTCCAAACCTCCAGGGCTTTCCTGATTGACTGCGGCTCTCTTTCTTCCCTTGCTAAGAGGTTTATTTATATCATCATTTCTGGTTGCATTGCCCTGAGATTCAGACTTGGGTCGACGTCCTCTTCTGGGTTTTGAAGGGGCAGGTGGTCCTGATTCATCTACTTTCTCATCTGCTTTTTGTTGGATATTCTCTGCACCAGCTGCTGTTACTGTTCTTTTCTTTCCTCGGTCACTGCTGATGTTGCCCTGGGCAGCCTGATCAGAATTAATCTCCTAAAAGAGCAGAAAACAATTCTATGAACATAAATTCCTTAAATATCACTGATCTATACTAGAAAGAAGCATTCTGCAAGTATTTTAAAAGAGTTGGAATTCCAGGGCTTCTAATTAACTGCTTACATCCCATGAAGAATGTAAACTCCTTAAGGGTAAGGACTGAACGAGGTGCCTACCATAGTGCTTGGCATATATAATATACTCAATAAATGCTTACTAAAGTGCATAGGCAGTTATATAAGAGAAAACCTACTCAGTTTTGCTTTCACAGCCATTTTAAATGAAAAGGTCCTTTTTATTGTGGTATGCTCTTAATGTATCACTTTTCCAAAGGGGGGGATGTTTTCATAATTCAATGTTATTTTCTTTCTCTATGATGCATCTAACTATAATAATCTTTGTAGTTCTGTGACATGTGCCTTTAACATGGGCAGCTAGACTTAAATCCTTCCTTCCAGGATGATAAGCTAATGAGAATGACGACTTCTACTTCTTTT
This sequence comes from Balaenoptera musculus, assembly GCF_009873245.2. Classification (NCBI taxonomy): domain Eukaryota; kingdom Metazoa; phylum Chordata; class Mammalia; order Artiodactyla; family Balaenopteridae; genus Balaenoptera; species Balaenoptera musculus. The sequence goes on along the minus strand of NC_045789.1, from coordinate 75,937,953 downwards.
TCACCCTCTTGGGATGTGGAGAGTCGTGTTACAAAAATCATCATGAGGGAACAAGAGTAAGGTGGTCCACAGGATTTAAACTGTAAAACAATACAAAATGGATCAGAGAAAAGATATGCGAAGGCACCCTGGACAAAGATGGAGATTCCTGGGCAAAATAAGAAGGGTCAATAAAAACAACTAAGTGTGGTTAAACTTGAAGTAGAAACCATTCAACTGAATGCCTGTTAGGTGCAGTGGCTGCTGGGCATAGATTGGGGAACAAAACGGTTATTTTTCCTGTCCTCAAACAGATTAGCATAGTAGGTGACTGATTTTTTAAAGAGTAAACAAACATTTTGTTACAGATTACCCTAAATGCTAAGAGATTAAAGAAAAGGGCATTCAGAAAAAAAAAACAGAGGGAGCATCAATTTCTCATTGGTTCTTCTGGGGAATATTAATTAAACAATATCAAAGCAGGACTTATCACATGAAAAGTGAAGTATTTTAGACAGATGGAAGAGGCAGCATGAAGTACCTGAAGAAGGAAAGAGCTTGGAAGATTTAAGGAACTTGAAGTGATGTGAAACTGGTATAAGGTAGGAGAAGCAGGTATGGACCAGATCATGAATGCCTTATGGGGCATTTAAGAAATCTGATTTTATTCTAAGTGCTAATAAAAGTCATTGATGGACTTTAAATAGAGGACAAACATAATCCAAATTATATTTTAAGAAGATCACACTGGCTGCTATATTTGGTGATGAGATTGGAAGGGAGCAAGAATGTTAACAAGAAGGTAAAACTACTACAGTATCAGACGTTGAATTAGGGAGTTCCCTGGTGGCCTAGTGGTTAGGATTCCAGGCTTTCACTACCATGCCCTCGGTTCAATCCCTGGTCGGCGAATTTCCTGCAAGGCGCATGGCATGGCCAAAAAAAAAAAAAAAAGTTGAGTTAAACAAGAAGAAGATAATTTAAAAACGGGCAAATATGAACAGGCAGTTCACACAAGAGTACATCCAAATGGTCAACAAAAATACTGATCATCAGAGAAATATAAATTAAAACAATAGTGGGGCATTAGTTTTAATACTTTAAACTGAAAAAAATTCAAAAGAACTATAAAACCTGTTGTTAATGGGTATATAGAGGAAAAAGTACCCTGCTGGTAGAAATGTCAAGTGTTCTAATTTTCGAAGAAAACAATATGAAAATATCTAAAATCTCTAGTATATTTACTCCTTGACCTAGCATTCCCACTACTAGAACTTATTAGCCCCTAGAAACAACATCACCAGTAAATTTAATGCAACATTGTAGTGACAAAGAACAGGGAAAGGAAGATTTATGTGTATACAAACATGAAAATGATAACACTGTAGAGAAAAAATTGAACACACAGATAAGGCTGTTTAAAAGGGGAAAAAAAGACTATTAAAGCCATGCACATGATCCTATTTACACATTTATGAACATTATGTATATGTGCATATGTATAAAGAACTCATGCAAAAGCCAAATGAAGAGGAAATGGGAGTTGTCAGCTGTAGGCATGAAGAAATTCAAGACTCTAAAGGGCAACACTGGTGGTACTAACTGCCTGCTCCACGGAATGTTACTGTGTTATTTCTTCTTTTAACCACCTCCCTTATTCATTCTTCATATTACCATTTGATTTTGCTCACAGAGTAAATAATAGGAGAAAATGTTCTGATTTGTAAACATGCATATACAATTTGCTGGATAATTTTTATATACGTAACTAATAAATTGGTTTATGCATCAATCTTTTTGAGCAATTGGTTACCAAGAAACACTCTCTTAGATCTTTATCTTCTTTTAGTACAAAAGATAGTGTTTTGAGCCTGCAAGACTGAGAACCAGACCCTGGAAAGAAATGATCATATCAACTTATGGGAGATCTGACTGGGAAGCTATCAGGCTTTTGTCAAAATACAACCCCTGTCTGTTCAGGCAACAGTGTATCTGCTAAAACATTCTTTGGAAGTATGAAAAAGTTAAAACAGTGTTTGGAACAATATAATATTACAGATCAATCAAAGTAATATTTTGGCCCCTCAGAAATTAGAATTTAAATGTCCAATTTATCTTCTATACAATTCTACAGCAGAGGTTGAAAAGGTTATAGATAGATGTTTGTACTAGATAAACATTTGCATCCCTGTACCACCTCTTAATACATATTATAAGCATGTTTAAGTATCTGTGGCAATATGTGTATCTGCATCTAAGCATGATTATGTTCCATGTTTAATTCTATAGAAGGATCCCACAATATCTAAATCTACTGGTTTCTGAATTCTAAGAGTTTTGAAAGTGAGAGGTTCCCTGTTACCTGAATTTACTGACATACTGAAGTTCAGATAGCAAACAGCAAGAGTCTGGATAGTCAGAGACTGACCTAAAAAATGTACCCTTACCTATTCAGTTTGAATTCAGATAATGAGTTTGGATAGGAAAAGTTCAGCTACTGTGGAATAACTGTATAGTCCCATATTTTATGTACCTGAGGATAACTCCTAAAACATTTGATAATATCATAAATATATGGGGGGTAAAAAAAGTATGTCAAGAACATGATTCTATAGAAAAAGAAATAATAGTATTAGGTCATTCTTACTGAGGAAAGTTATCCTCCTACCAATGTTATACTCCTTTCTGTCCTAACAAAAAATTGTTGAGAATATCGGGGGCCACAGTTAAAAGATACACCATCAAAGAATGCAGCTGTTAAATAAAAACTCAAACATATTTTAAAAGGTCAGCTCATTAAGTTTAACTTAAAACAACAACAACAGAAACAGAGTGTTGATCCCTGGTGGGAGTCAATAAAGTTTTGAAAACAAGATCTCAAAAACACTTCAGTTCCTATTCTTTCAAGGTATTGGGAGAAGTACGGTGGGAGAAGGTGACCACAAACTCTGGTAAATGAAGAGAGTGGACATAGACAGAATCACTTCTGTAGAGTGGAAGCCCAGTAAGTATAGCAGGGGGTGGTATACACAAAGGTATAGTATGTAGTATATATTAATGTGTCGACCATGGGTTTCTTACCCCATCATAAAATTGTAGTAAGAATCTCCATGGGAAAAACCCACTTGTTAAATTTTAAAATTTACCTTATTCTTTACTGGGTCAATATTCTTTACAGGTGTCACAGAAATAATTCTCACAGGGTTCTCTTCATTTTCACTAACTCCAGTTTCTGCTGCCTCTGAACTCTGTTCCCTGTTGAAGAGAAATAAACCAAAGCTTCTTTATTTCACCACATGAATAGGAAGTGTACTCTCTCACTATACCATTAAGGAAAGACGCTTAGGCTGATTTAGAAGTCTGGCCAAGTGAAGTAACATTAACAAGACTCAGATCTTCTGTGGTTACAGACTACTGCTCTACTTTATCAAGTTTTGGATTTCCATCTTACCTTACTAATGTAAGACAGAAATAACTGCCTAAAACCACCAGATAGAAAGCTTAGTTGACAAGCAACAAACAACACAACTATTCTATAAGCCTATCTGTTGGGGGTGGAAAACCCTAAAACAAAGCAAAAATACAACAGATGGGGCTTCCCTGGTGGCGCAGTGGTTGAGAACCTGCCTGCTAATGCAGGGGACACGGGTTCGAGCCCTGGTCTGGGAAGATCCCACATGCCACGGAGCAACTGGGCCTGTGAGCCACAACTGCTGAGCCTGCGCGTCTGGAGCCTGTGGTCCACAACAAGAGAGGCCACGATAATGAGAGGCCCGCGCACTGCGATGAAGAGTGGCCCCCGCTTGCTGCAGCTAGAGGAAGCCCTCACACAGAAACGAAGACCCAACACAGCCCAATAAATAAATAAATAAATAAATAAATAATAATTAAAAAAAAAAAATACAACAGATGAGCGTAGAGTATAGTTTTCTCCAGTCTGTGTTCTTAATGCTCTGCAAGGGAAGGGGCTGCAAGAAGAGGCCATAGGGGAGGTGTCTGACCCCCACCATCTATGTAAACCACAGATGTTCCACGTTAATTTTTTTATATTTTGGGATTCTACTGCTAAAAATGTGTTTAAAACACCACCACTGAATTTATGCTTAAAATTTCACGAATTAGAATAAAATCTTTAAAAGCCTCAATATTTAGTGTTGGTAAGAGTAGGGTCAGATGGAAAGTTTTATGCAGTAGCTAAGACAGTAAACACTTGACATGTTAAACATGGAATCTTTTTAAAAAATATTTATTTATTTGGCTGTGTCAGGTCTTAGTTGTGGCATGCGAACTTAGTTGTGGCATGTGGGATCTAGTTCCCTGACAAGGGATCGAACCTGGGCCCCCTGCATTGGGAGTGCAGAGTCTTAGCCACTGGACCACCAGGGAAGTCCCAAACATGGAATCTTTAATAAGTGGAAAATGTTATTAACAATGTTATCTCTACTCATGCTATACTAATTTTGAGTTAAAAATTAAAAAGCATATAAATTAAATATTTAAAGAGTTACATTTTCAGTTCTCCTAAGTGTTAAATTTAAACACATACACACACTTTCATGTAAATTAGTTTTACTATATTACTAATTCTTACGTTTTTCCATTTAACTTTTCTACACATTTAGAATGCTAAACAGTTTCAAAATGTGTAGTACACTCTCAATTTCCATCATTAATTATACTAAAATTTAGCACTACTGTTTTTTACTAAGATGTTTCCTAAAGTCCATTTTTGTGATACAGTGCTTTAAGAAAAGAAACTGAAAGATGAACCAAGTAGTGAGTGATAGTAACAAAAACAATTGGAGAAAAAAATTGCCTTGATCGATTTCCGGTGGAAGGGTTCAGCTCTGAATTTACATTAATATTGCTTCCAGTCTCAGCTCCAGTGCTTCTAACATATGGTTTCCTTCCCGTTGCTGATAAAGGCTTGTTTACTGCACCTAGTACTCCAGCAGGTTTTGGCTAAAAATTACATATATGCATGTTATTTTATACCTTACTGAAAGGAATACATACAAATTTAGACACATGTAAGGGATACTGTTTCGCTTAAGGCCAGGAATTGTTGTTGCTTTGGAAAGTTAAATCTTAAATTTATTAGAAATGATAGTTCTGTAAAACTATATCTAAACATAATTACAAATCAAAAGCATTACCTCTACTTAAAAATGACTATGCAATATTTAATTATTCCTATTGCTCAATCAAAATAAAAAGTGTCCCTAAAACAGTGAAATACATAATAATTAAGACATAATAAAATGTATTACAGGTAAACTGAGTATATATAGTAATAGTTTAGACACTTTATAAAATATTAAATTTCCCTTTGCTCTTTTAGATGTCATATTACCTTTATAGAAATTAAATTATCTAACTTATTAGTACTTTAAAATTATCTTTATCTTACACATCTAAATTTATTATACCATTTTTCAGGGAAATCTGCTGTGTGAATTCTAAATAACTTGAAGCCTATCAGTACTGTTGAGAACACATGGTTGTAATTCTAAAGTGGTTCATGGCAAAAAAAAAGCCTGAGAGAACAAATGCTTTAGATGCTATAATCCACAACATGATCCCTAAGAATCAGGAACTATAAAATCCGAGGGACATTTAAAGGTTATTTCTAAGAATAGCAGAAGTAATATGCACATGAGATAAAGATCCCCCAATTATCTAGTACATTAATACCTTTCCTGTTAACAGAAGTACTCTTGTCTCTTCTGAAATATAACTCTTGTCATTACAGAAGTCCTATCAAAAAAACAAACAAAAAAAGTGAACATATTTTTATTGTCCATACAAGACTTTTCAAGGCATTCTGCTTTACAATAACAGTTTCATTTGTGCTAAGAAACATATCAAACCATCAAAGCATATTTCATGAACCATACCATAAGTCTAGTTTTAAAATTAACTCAGTGACACACAAGACTTAGTCAAATGTCAGATATAAATTACTTAAATCACATTTTTTTTTGGCAGCGCCACGCGGCTTGCAGGAGCCTAGTTCCCTGACCAGGAATTGAATCCAGGCCATTGGCAGTGAAAGCACGGAGTCCTAACCACTGGAATGCCAGGCAATTCCCTTAAATCACATTTTAAATAAAACACACTTCTATTCTTTCATACGGTTCAGGGCAAACAGTCTCCAGTTTATTCAATGAACTATGTTCTCCACTCTATTATAAAATTTACTTTTTAAAAATTTATTTGGCCGCACCACGTGGCACGCGGGATCTTAGTTCCCAGACCAGGGACTGAAGCCACGCCTCCTCAGTGGAAGCACGGAGTCTTAAGCTCTGGACTGCCAGGAAGTCCCTAAAATTTACTTCTTTGGGGCTCTCAAAGCATCCAAAATGGTACTATGCATATATCAGGCACTTAATATTCACTAGAAGAACCCCACACAGAATCTCAAGAAAATTATCCTTACTGAAAAAAAATCTGTTACTTTAATTAAAAATATTTTGTTTCCTAGAACCATAAGTAGACTGTCCAAATCATAAAGGTAAATACACCATCAAAATGTAATTAAGTCAATTATAATGTTCTTTGGCAGCAGTGATATTAACCAGTTAATAAATGAATTAAACCAAATGTGGACACTGATGATACTTCTGAAAGTTATATCTGTGTAAGAGTTCGATTTGATCCTGTGGTGCCTCTATGTGTTAATTATCCTGGGAATAGCACACGAGTAAACCACAATGGTCTCACGGAAGCAAAATGACTTACTACCATCTGGAAGTTCATTAATTTTTAAGAAATCGCACTTAAAAAATTATTTTTCTTTTATTAAGTTTACCTTCACACTAGTGTCACAGAAAAGAACAGAGGGCTTAAATGTGCCTATAAAAAGAAATAACACTTTTGGCATGTGTTCTAGGCAAGGCTGTATCTTTCTTTTCTTCCCCACAAAGGCTTTTATGTAGCTAAAATAAATGTTACATGAAGATATACTATAGCTTCACTTAGCTCACTATCTTAATATGCCTAGTTTTCTCCTGTCTGAATTTTTACCATATTAAAAGCAACATATTAGAAAAGGAAATGAGGAAAGCTGATCATTGAAAACAGAAGAAAACTGAAATTATTATTAAGAAGGCTAAAGACATTCTAAGTTTCATATCAAAACAAAAAACAATTAGAATTAGGTGTAGTGACAAACAGCAATTTAAATTCTTGATGATGTATGAAGATTCTATTTGGGTACTATTCCAGTCATGATAGCCCTGGGTCAACAATAAAGTAAATTTAAATTCAAGAGCTCACTCAGGAGTATTTATAAAGACCAGTAAATTCAATGAGAACAGAAGTAACTTTGCGGGCTTCCCTGGTGGCACAGTGGTTGAGAGTCTGCCTGCCAATGCAGGGGACACGGGTTCGAGCCCTGGTCTGGGAAGATCCCACATGCCACGGAGCAACTGGGCCCGTGAGCCACAATTACTGAGCCTGCGCGTCTGGAGCCTGTGCTCCGCAACAAGAGAGGCCACGATGGTGAGAGGCCCGCGCGCCGCGATGAAGAGTGGTCCCCACTTGCCGCAACTAGAGAAAGCCCTCGCACAGAAACGAAGACTCAACACAGCCATAAATAAATAAATAAATAAATAAAAGAACGTGAATTTCTTAAAAAAAAAAAAAAAAAAAGAAGTAACTTTGCAATCTTTATTATTCCTACCAAAACCAGGCAGAGTAAATTCTGAGTACTAAATCAAAGTCTGATTAAAATTCTTGTTGAAAATTTTAAATGCCTTATTTTTTCCAATTAAAAATATTAAGGATAGTTTTTTAAACAAAGCACAGGAAAGTTAAACTTTAAAATACCACCTTAAAGTGGGTAATAAATAAAAGGCATTCTTTTTGGAAAAGTTTCTTAATCCAAATTAGCTGGAAAAACTTAAAGAGCTTTAGTTAGCTGAAAAATTTACTTACATGGAAAACTTCATTTGCTGACAGCAGAATAAATGTACTATTTATTATTAATACCATTTATTAAATGCTTACTTTGTGACAAACTCTTAGAAACCTAGGTATATTAGTAATTGTTCACAGGTATTATCATCATCTGCATTTTAGAGATGAAGACATTGAGGCTTAGAAGAGTTAACATGTGTAAGGTCCCTCAAATTAGAAATGGTTGATTTGAATCCAAGTCTGTCAATTGCCAAGACCAATTCCATTCATTCTAACATTTTATTTCATATATAGATGTATATATATTTATACTCTACCAAATATTTTGTTTACTTCTTGTCTGAAAAAAATACTAACAGTGTTTTAATGAGATGAAAACAATTTAAGAAATTTGAAAATTCCTCTTACATATTAGAAATATCCAGAAGGAATAGCTCACATAGGAACACCACCACCAAGCTTGATTTGTATTCTCTACTCTGTAAGGTGAGAATGATATTTTTCAGGCTTTGGAAGACAATCTCCCATTTCTTGATAAACTCACAGAGGTATATATTTTTTTTTACTCTGTAGTCAAGACAGTCCAATACTTGCCACTAGGGTTGATAGTAACAAATTTAAATAGGTTTAGTATGGTAGAAAAATGAAGGGAAGAAAATTACCTTTTCAGGTTGTGTAAAAAATTTCATTGGAAGGACCGGATCCTTTGGTGAATCTGCATTGCACAAAGCACTTTTACTATTTATAACACACAGGGCCACATCACACACTGTATAAAGTTTCTAGGGAGGAAAAAAAAAAAAAATCACATATACCTTTCAGTAGTGAAAAATAACCACAAGTACCAATTCTAACCAACATATAAAATCGAATCAAAACAATAATATGGGGTTATTATTTATTCCTTGAACATTCTGCATTTGTATTTGGCATTTCTTCTTATGTAGCCTCCTAGTAAACAACAACAAAAAACCCTTCATCTTAATTTAACATGAATGCCAAGTATGTGTTAAAAACAACAAACCAAACTAAAGGAAACATACAAAAAGAATATCTACTTGTCTGTAACTCTTACTAAAAGTTCTTAAGACAGCATAGCTGTAAATTTTACTAGTTCTTATTCCTGTGCTCTGTAGAAGTTTTAATATCTTTTTCAAAGTAATAAACGTTCTTCAAATAATAGAACTCAATTTAATGAAATAAAGTAAAAACTAGGTATATAGTTTTAATAAACATTCTGTAATCTATTTTATTATGTAATAGGAAAAACAAGTGGGACAAGGGTCATAATATTTTTTCCTGTAATATCTTAATACCCACTGGCCTAATATATATCTTACTTCATTTGTCTTGGATTCATCTGGAGACTGGGCATCTTTTGTTAGCTTGATGTTCTCGGCCATCTTTTTCATAAAGGCATGGCTGTTATTTTCATTCTTTGTCATTAAAACTTCAAGCATGAACCACAGGCACCTAAATGACAAACATATTCACTTAGTAAAGAGACTGATTGTAGGTGCTTTTGCTTAAGGGATTATATAGCTTACTGGGAAGTTCTGTTGTCTGAATATAATGAGTACAATACAGAGAAAACTCTAATGATTAATAGAAATACCCTGTTAATAATATTCAATTCAAATAGAATCATATCACAAATAACAAATATGAACACACAGCTTAATATGAGAAAGCCTGACAGTTTCATGAGGCACACAAAGATTCATTCTATAGGTATTTAATAGACATTTAGATGATATAACGTGTATTAATATCCAGCAATGATAAGCAAACCAGCGTACAGCACAGTCTTGCCATTTTGACTATCTGCAAGCTATGTAGAAGATCTAAGATTGGTATGTAATTCAACTGTGACATAACTCTGAATTTCACATGCTATGAGGCTGGTGTGCATAGTAACCAGTAATTCAGCTAACTAGTTACATCTCAAACCATTTTTGCTGTTTTCTACTTGTTACTTTATATTCATTTAATACATAAAGTGTCTGAAGGTGACACCTGAATTTCTAAGTAAAAATGAATCCCAAATCAGGATGAACATTAGAATCACTTGGGGAGCTTACATCGACAAATCTAGGATCAAAGCCTATTATCAAGTTCCCATGATGATTCTCAGGCAGCCACCACAGACTTACTGTTTTACTCCATCAACAGGAGAGAAAAAACATTTGATGATAATCTATGTATACTTCTTTGGCTATAGTATATGTAAATGTCTTAAGAGATTACTGTAAGGGGGGAACTACATTATAGTTTGTTTTTAGTAGACCTGTCTTACAAGACATACTAAACTCAGTCCTTCGGGCTGAAATGAAAAAACAATAGATAGTAACTTGAAGCTGTAAGAAATAAAGAACATTGGGTAAAGGTAATCACATAGGTAATATAAAGCCAGCATTACTGAACTTCTGATTTGTAACTCCTTTTTAAATATATGACTTAAAAGGCAAATGCATAAAATAATAATCATATATATGTGAAATAAAACAATGTATAAAGATATAATTTTATCAATTAAAATATAAAGGGAGTGGAATAAAGTTGTATAAAAGCATACTGTATAAAGATACTCAAAAGTACTGCATGCTAGATAGAACCAAAAAGTATGTGCCAGTGATTTCAATTTTAACTGACGACTTCAGTACTTTTCCCACATCACTGTTGCCTCTCGCAAATCTAATCCCTTTTTCACATGACTGCCTTGCAACTGAAATAGGGCTAAAAAGGTTCCTTAACATAGACCTTGTGTTCTAGGCAAATACATACATCACTTTTTCACTTAATGAAAGTGCTTTCTGGGAAATCCCAAAATAAAAGTTATTAAAAAAAAAAAAAAAAGGAAAAAGAATTTGCAAATAAAATGTATTTATTAAGTAAACAGAAATTAGAATTGGAAGATATTTTAGGGATTATCTATTTCATATCCTGCATTTTATGGATAAGGCAACTGAAGCAGAGAAGTAAAGTTTTTACTCAGATAGCTGAGACTAGAACCTATGTCTCCTGAAAGAGCTACAGGAGGCAGATAAATGTTGATTACAACCTCAAATAAGATTAGGGATAAGGCTTCATGTCCCACATAGAAAAATCATAGTACTTTAAATACAAGCCGAAGGAACCAATTTAAAAGTGCAAAGCAAAAGCACAGCAATGGGAAAATAGACATTGCTTTAAAGTTTCTTGGAGGTCATTTGTAGACAATCCTAGGCTACTTCGTACTTGTCCACTCACCCTGCATCATATATAAAGTTCTATTTTACATAAAAACACTTCTTAAACAAGTGTTCTGCAATTGTTTACCTGCCTGTCTTTTCACTAGAGACAAATCTCTCTGTGACTGGTGTAACAAATCTAATTTTGTATTACCATAGACCTGCCACAGAGTATCTCGTATGTGTGTGCATATTTTTGAGGAATTATCTTTTGAGGTTGAAGTATAGTTTAGTTTTAAGGAGAGAAATTTTCACTACATGGCTTTCTAAATTATCAAACTGAAGTAACTGAAGCCCATCTTAATACAAAGGTAAAAATAACATAAAGACCAAATCAACTTATTTCACAGACTCAGCTAAAGCTAACTGCAAACAAACAGGAAACAAAGAAAACAACCAAATAGAACTTATTAGATAGGAACAATTTTGTAAGAGGAAACTTAACATTTACAATAAAAGAATAAAACCATAAGAATGTTTTTATTCTAATGGGAATAGTAAAAGGAAAAAATTTAGCATTTTTTAAAAAGGAAAAATAATTTTTAGACTTCTTAAAAATCAACATGACTTACTCTTTAACATCACGAAGTTGATCAACATCTTGTGATCTTGTAAAATCTGGATCATGGGCTAGCAGGTGAATCATATATGGAACTACATACTCAGGCAACAGCGATAATAATTTCTCTGAAGTGAAAACATTATTATTAACAATAGTAATAATAGCCTTTATAAAAATCCCTCCCTAATTTACGTTCTAACTGCTTCAGTTAACATTTTTTCCCTCAGTTACTTCTAAATTAGAGGCAAAATGACATCTAGATGATACTGAAATACTTTTTTCAATTTTGAAGGCTACTGAAGACAAAGGATAATTTAAGATTGAGTCCCTGGAAAAGCTAGGAAAGTAATTCTTTACTCTCTGACATCAGAGCAATGTGTTCAAATCAAGCCACACTGCTGATTCCATAAGAAAAAACGCAGTTCCTCCAAACAGTTTTATGCATTATAAATAGGACTCAAAAACGAGGATTTTAGATTTTACTTACATCTTAACTACAACAACAGCATTCTATAAAAGTCCCAGTGTTATTATAAACTATAATAGAAATATATGAAATAAAACCCTCCACAAATTGATACACTGACAAGATATATCTGCACACTGAGCACTTTGAAAGTTACTTACCAGTAGCCATGGGGTTCTGTTTAATGTACTCCCTGCGTATACTGATATTTTTTAGTAAACACTGTCGTGCATGTGCTCTTCTCTCCTTCACAGGATCTTTGGCACACAAGGCAAAGATCGCCATATACTCCAATGGGAGGAGTAACTTCACAAGTGCCTTATGTAGCTTCTGAGCAAATATCTGCCTTACTTGATAGCACTCATCCTACAGCAGCACAAAACGAAAAATACTTAAATAAAAGTATTAGTACTTTTAAAACCATGACAAAAACCCCTAGTTTAGTTTTTAAAATTTGGCAAACATTTACAAAAGGACAGTTTAAGCATTTTTAATGTCTTCATTTTTTTTTTTTAAAAAAAGATAATTATACTGAGGGAGTAAATAACTTAATTTTGGGGAGTTAACTGGTTAGAATAGTAATAATAGCAATTCCCTTTGTGCATACATCCATACAGCAAATGGATCTGTAATCTATAGAAAGTAAATAAATTTAACTTTGAAGGCCAAGTAAATGACAAAAATAAGATTGTTACTTACATTAATAACAAGCGCACAGAGCTGAAACTGTTCTGGGGTTATAATTTCATGGTAACAAGGTTCCTGAGCAAGCTTCATTATGGCACTACCAGCAGCTAATCGCAAGCGAGACATATCAGATTTACTATAAACAAACAAAAAAGAAATAAACATTTCCTATAACCATTATCATTCACAAAACTCTTTGATCCCTTTTTGACTGTTAAGGTCTTTAGCATAATTTATGCTTAAAATGACATAATGTATAAATATGGGAAAGTTACTTTGAGTCCTTCAATTCAACACAGGGCAGAAGGCTCAAATCATTGTGACTATCTGATATTAAATTTATCTGCCTTCATTTAAAAATTTTTAATTTATTATTTTATTCAGGTATAGCTGATTTATAATATACTAATTTCAGGTGTACAACATAGTGATTCAAAATTTTTATAGATTATACTCCATTTATATTTATTATAAAATCTTGGCTATATTCCCCATGTTGTACAATATATCCTTGTACCTTATTTTATACATAGTAGTTTGTACCTTTTAAGCCTGTACCCCTATCTTGCCCCTCCCCCTCCGCAACAGTAACCACTGGTTTGTTCTCTGTATCTGTGAGTCTGTTTCTTTGTTATATTCACTAGTTTAATTAATTAATCAATCAATCAATCAATTAATTAACTTTTTGGCCGTGTTGGGTCTTTGTTGCTGGATGCGGGCTTTCTCTAGTTGTGGCGAGCGGGGGCTACTCTTCGTTGCAGTGCGTGGGCTTCTCATTGCGGTGGCTTCTCTTGTTGTAGAGCACGGGCTCTAGGCACGCGGGCTTCAGTAGTTGTGGCCCACGGGCTCTAGAGCGCAGGCTCAGTAGCTGTGGCGCACGGGCTTAGTTGCTCTGCAGCATGTGGGATCTTCCCGGACCAGGGCTCGAACCCATGTCCCCTGCGTTGGCAGGCGGATTCTTAACCACTGTACCACCAGGGAAGTCCTCATTAGTTTCTTTCAATTTTTTAGATTCTACATATAAGTGATAACATACAGTATTGTCTTTGTCTGACTTATTTCACTAAGCGTGATACTCTCCAAGTCCATTCATGTTGTTGCAAATGGCAAAATTTCATTCTTTTTTTATGTCTGCCTTCATTTTTAGTTACACTCTAGCTCAGATCTTCCACCACAGCTAATCAAGTCTGCTTACGCTTACAACAGCACTAACTGCAACGCTAGCAAGAAACATTTACATTAGGAACTGTATTCCTCATTTTAAGAGGCATTCACATTCATCATAGAAAACTTGATATTAAAAAAACCTGAAAAATTAAAAATCACTTATTTAAAATCTATTGTTATTTCCCACAATTTTTAAATGCATACACATATTTACACAGACATAACAGAAATCAATCTTAAGCCTACAAATGTCTGATGAAATGGAGGGGCTACGAATTAGGAGGTGATTTGTACCAGAAAGTGGGTGGCATCAGACAAATATCTAAAAGGAAAGGATATGGAGGTGAGAGCCAGTCTCTCTCAGGTACTAGTCTCTGAGGCAGACTTTCCTTTGCAACAGGAAGTTTTCCAAGGGAATCTAGGGAGTCCAGGCACTCCCACCCACACCCAGTCAACTTTTATTACCTAAATTGTAAAACGTGACAGTGAGGTGGTGAAAGGATAGTCTTCTTACTTCAACCGCTATAAGGAACATAACATAGCTTTGATATTTTAAAGACTTTAGGAAATGTGGAAAGCTGCCCTGAATCCACAAGGGACTATTATTTAGCATACAGGAGGAGAAAACATGGCACTCTTGGACCACATGACCATCAAACTGAGCACGGGTAACAATGAGGGACCCTCAAATGGCTTCTGAGGCAAATGATTCAGGAATTAAAAAAATTAATGCTACTATTTGTGTACTTAACTCTGTAAGATGAGGAAACTGAGGCTTAGAAAAGTGACTTATGCAAGTTCACACAGCTAGTAAATGGAGCGTAGGTAGAGTTGAATGAGTTTCTGATTCCAGAGCCTAAGCTAAACTATGGGATACATAAAATCTAATTAAGATCTGCATAATATTTCATAACATGTGTGTTCCACAGTTAACCATTCCCCTATCTTCTGTGATGATAAAAAATGCTGGAAAGAACATGTTTGTACATATATTTTTGTATGATTCTTTTATAATTTCATGAGTGTAAAAATAAAGAGTCAAAAAAAAAAGTCAATGGATAACATTTTTAAGGACTTAGAAACAAAATGCCAAACTGTCCTGCCAAGACTGTGCCCATTTATATTCACAGGAGTTATGAGGGAACCCATTTCCCTGATCCCATGGAGTGATGATTGCTTAAAAAGCTTTTTGCTGATTTGACAGACAACAGGTTCCACTTAAATTAAAATTGTACTTATTGTATTTAGTGATGTCAAACAGTTTTTTAAAGGTAAACTGCTAATATATAATCTTCATCTTTATTGGGGATCCTATTTATCATTGATTTGTAAGAGCTCATTATTAAGCCTTTGCTATACACTGTACATAGTTTCCCCAAATTTAAAACTTCTCATTATCCCTACTCTTCAATCTGTTCATGCAAAGCTACCCTTGGCTTATTTTATGATAAAAATAATTTTTGATTGTTTTCCTCACTGTAATTGTGCATTTCCTATCTCCTCCACTAGAATGCATATTCCTTAGAGGGAGAGATGATTGTATCTTTAAAAGGCTTGGTAGTACCTGGCATGATAGTGCTGAATAAATACTGAAAGCATAAATAAATAGTTAAATCTATCCTCTAACAAGAATTTTAAAGTAAGAATTCATCACAAGTAGAATTTTTCAGTTATTTCAGCTGGACCCTAGTAAATAAAAAATTTGGCTTTTATTTTCATCTTAAAAGGAACAGAAAGAAGAAATGGTGATTTCACAGAGTTGAAGAGTGAACAGGTGCGGACATGGGACAAGTTTCTGGCACCTGCAGAACCTGGTACAGCCTTCTGCAAGCCAGCAGGAGGCTGCACCTCTTCCTTCTGTGAACCTGCACGGAAAGTTTTATTCCCTCCGTGGCATCAAGACACTCTACTTGTTCAGTCACTATACTAGGGTAAGTTCCTTAAAGGCAGGAACTGAATTTTATCTGTTTTTGCTGCAATGCTTTTCATAGTGTTTTGCAAAGAGTAGTAATTCAACAAATATTTGCTTAACTGATTCCAATATTGAAGCTAACTGTAACATTGCTATAGTGATTATGACTAAAAGTTTACTGGAAAAAGGTCAGTCTTTAGGAATGAAGAAAAATACACGATCATTATTCAGATACAAACCCCAAATAAGTATGTAAAATTTAAACACAAAGCACATAGTACAATTACAACAGTCAATATTAAGTAAATAATTCCTATGTAAGCTCTACCAACATCTTGAGCTAAAAAAACCTGGAAAGGAAGAAAAATCTCACCTGATCTTCTTTTGCTCTGTCAGGTCACCCTCACTAACCAACATCGCTGATAATAACCGAAGAGTTGAATTGGCAGATTTAGACTGGTTGTTTTTCATACCCAACAGCCACCTTACCAGAAGTTTAATTGCCTGTACCTACAAAATATTAACATGCTAAAAAAAGAAAGCAACTTAAAATTCCACTTAAAGGGAAGATTAATTTATGTTAATTAGATTAGTGAGATTACTTAGCTGCCGGAAGACATGTTTTATTAAACAAGTCTATAGGATAATAACAATGAGAACTAATACTTATTCTGTTTAATCTATGCCAGGTACTTTCCCCAGAGTTACACATGTATTACTTTATTTAATCTCCCAAACAACTCTATGAGAGAGGTATTCTTATTTCCAATAAATAAGGCAATTTAGACACATTACTGTGATAACTTGCCCAAGGTCTGGCTCCTTGAATTCAGACTTTTCACACCTGCAAAATTGCTTTTCAAATCATTTAAAAATATATTGTTTAAAAATAACTAAACTATACTGATTACAGTGATTAAAAATAACTATTTAGATAGACTGTAATATTTTTTGTAGTACTGAAAAACTATTTTGATTAAAAAACTAGGAGATTTCATAATTATTTGTAGCCGTAATTGCTTGGTGGCTTATACTCAAAAGATTGTTATGGAATACATGCAAGAACTAGCTAAAGAATGTAGATATTATTTACTATATTTACTGACAACCTGGATAAAGGAACTGATGGAATAAATGAGGACTATGAAGCTACTCAAGGTGAAACAGATTATCAATCAAGTAAGATGCTAATGAAGAAGTCTTGTTTTAAATCCCAAGACTACCCCTTTAAAAATTAGTTTTCCTGAGGGACAATTTACATCTATCAGAAGTTTTCAATATGACAGCCATCTGTTTTTGCCAAGTTAATATTCTTATGCCTGTAGACAGACATTGGTAAGGAGGCTAGGCCTGAGGTGCTTCTGAGCACCAATATTCTACAATCTCTATGTAAAACAGCCTCACTATCTAATTATCACTATCTAATTATCTTAGCAAGGCAGGAAGGTCTAAAGAACATGCTGACATATACCTATATGTAAATAACTCAATGACAACTACAATTTGAGAAACATACAACTTTTGATTTAAAAATAAAGTACCTCATTTAAAATGCTTATTAACTGTTAGGTTTAAAAAAAAAAGGGTATCTATAAATGTTCATTATCTCAACATAAAAGTTATTAAGACCTACACAAATTTACCTTTGCGAGTACTTCAGGGGAAACCTCTTCATCTGGAGACCATAATTTCCCATTCTTCTCACCTGTTGACTATAGACAATTGAATAAATTTAACTTTTAGAAAAAAATTTTAAATTTTGCTCATTAAGTTTTTCATGCTGAACAGTGCAGTGCTCTAGGAAACCCACAGAAAGTCACCAAGTAGGGACTGGAAAAGAAGAACAAAGTTGGAGGGCTCAAACTTCCTGATTTTGAAACTTAACTACAAATCTACAGGAATCAAGACAATGTGGCTGGTACCTACGTAAGTATAGACATATAGACCAATGGAATGAAACAGAAACCCAGAAAACCTCACATATATCACGTATATGGTCTACTGATGTTTCACAAAAGTGCTAAGACCAATTATGGGGAAAAGAGCAGTCTCCTCAACAAATGGTGCTGGAAAAACTAGACATAGCCACAAGCAAAGGAATGAAGCTGGACTGTTACCTTATATCATATATAAAAATTAACTCAAAAAAATGGATCAAAAATCTTTACTTAAGAACTAAGACTAAAAAACTCCTAGAAGAAAGTACAGGGGAAAATTTTTATAATCCTGGAGTTGGCAAATACCTGACAAAGGTCTAATATTCAGAATATATAAAGAATGTTTACAACTCAACAACAACAAATTCAATTAAAAGTGGGCAAAAGACTCAATATCTAAAGAACAGCCATTAAGCACATGAAAAAAAATCTCAACATCATTAGTCATTAGGGAAACAAATCAAAACCACAAGATACTACTTTGCACCTACCAGGATGACTATTATCAAAAAAAACCAGGAAAGAATAAGTGTTGGCCAAGATGCAGAGAAACTGGAAGCCTTGAGCATGGCTGCTGGGAATGTAAAATGGTACAGCCACTGTGGAAAAATGTCTGGCAGTCCCTCAAAAAGTTTAGCATAGAATGACCATGTGACCCAGCAATTCCACTCCTAGGTATATACCCCAAAGATCTGACTTTGGGGACTCAAATGTTCATATCAGCATTATTCACAACAGTCAAAAGGTGGAAAAAACCCAAGGGTCCATCAATAGAAGATAAACGAAATGTAAGTTACACATACAATGGAATATTATTCTGGCATAAAATGAAGTTCTGATACATACTACAACACAGCTGAATCTTGAAACCGTTATGCTAACAGAAATAAGCCAGACACACAAGGATAAATATTGTATGATAAGAGGTATCTAGAATAGGCGAATTCATAAAGCAGGAAAATAGAATAGAGGTTACCAGAGTCTGGGGGGAGAGAAGGCAATGGGGAGTTACTGGTTAATAGATACAGAGTTTCTCTCTAAGATGATGAAGTTCTGGAAATAGTGGCAATGGTTACACAACAATGTGGGTGTATATTTTAGGTGGCGGCTTGGGCCATTGTTGAGAGTTGCTTGGCTTTCCTGGGTTATCCTCTGTGTATACAGGAGGTACACATGTTATTAAACTTGTTTTTTAATAAAACAAAAAACACCCAACAAGAATGTGGGTGTATATAATGTAAGAGAACTGTACACTTAAAAGGGATAAAATGGCAAAGTTTATATTATTTATATTTTACTACACACAAAAAAAGAGAACTATCTTAAAATAGAATTTATCAACAATCAAGTCATCATCTAAGAAGTGTCAAATTTCACATTTGTTGCCAGCCACATCTATCAGTAGTGCAAACAACAGATGTATGGAGTAGGAAGTGAGGCTTTGGGCATGCTCTTGCATCCCTATCACATCCAAACGGAGGGAGAGAAAAGAGTAAGGAGTGTGCCGGCAAGTATTTTTTTTTTTAAGTTCCAATACTGAGTGTTCAAAGGCTATTGGACCGTTTAGAAGGACTAGATAAATTGGATAAATTAGTACTGCACTGAAAGTCATCCACAATGATCCAGCAGGTAGACTGATTTGTGTCTTCATTCAATAACTCTTTAATTTAGATCCGTTTGGTAAAGCAGTGATTCTTAATCAGACACGTGTTTCAGTAATCACTTGGGGAGCCTTTTCAAGCTATACCTCCCAAAGCTCCAACCCAATGCTAATTAATCAGTATGTGCGCACACATGTGTGCACGTGCACACACACACACTTCAATAACTAAAACAGAATACATAAATCTAGTGCCAAAAGTGCAATGTAATTATATTTCAAAAAGCTAGTCAAGTACAATTCCACTTATACTTTAAACAATATTTGATAAAACAAAATTCTAGTACTCTAGTTAACTGTCCTTCATAGTGTTTGACTTATATTTTTTACTTCATGATTCATCTATCTCATGTTCTCATTTTTTTCTTTCTTCAAGAAGTGTTAAGTTCTAGTAATAGCTACACAGCAGGATGTCATTTGGAAATTTAAGTAAGTAAATAAGGAGGTAAAATATGTAATAATTTTAAAGTAAAAGAGAATCATACAGAGAGAAGCAAAAGTGTTGTTTCTGTGACAAATAAAGATGTAAACAGTCTTAATCTTATGATTCTAAATTTAATTAAATGAGAAACTTACCCTGTCATTCATTAGCAGATCTTTCACAATAAAATTTGCTACTACAGATTTCATTGGGGAAGCAAATTGATCTGGTGCTAACATAGATATGTGGCCCAATGAAACTAATGGAGTTATAAGTTGTTCTGGTACATCAGCATTGAGACTCCTACTGAGTGGCTATAAAAATAAAACAGTCAAAATTACTAGTTTGTTTTATAAATATCTAGACATTGTACAGAAACAGTAAGTGTTCCTGAGTCCTCCTGAATTTATCATGCCCAAAAAAATCTGTTCTAATGAGATGATCAAAAGTAACTTCAATCATATTAGACACTTGATTCTTATTTCACCTACCAAAATTTAATAAGATTCAAAGAAGGTAAAAAAAGATAAAAGAAAAAAGTAAAGCCCACATATAAGGTAGACGTAAAAGCAAGAAAATTCCTGCATGGTCAAATCAGCATTATTTTCAAGTCATGTACAATAGTTTTGTTATGTTGTTGGATTTCTTAACCTGTGGGAACATTTTAAATGACCACAGATCATAAAAAATAAGAGTTCATGGGTTCTGTTCATATTGTATCCAATTTATGATAATAGGAATACTTATCCAGTAGTGGAATCAGGCAAAGGATCATACATAAGGAAAGGCAAACAGAACTAATTTTCAAGTAGGGTTGTCAGGAATTTTAAACTGGGTGGTTCAAAGTCATCTACTGATAGTTTCTCAAACTAAATGGACCACTGAGCCAATAAAGCTAAAATTAACTAAAATGTTGTAACACAAAACACACCAAACATCTTTCAATGTGTAGTATTTGGTTATATAGTCTGATCTAAAGGCTGGGAATATCTAAAGTGCTGAATAAAACAGAGAGTCCCTGCTCCCATGGAATTTATATTCTCGAGTGGGATTAAATAGCTAAAAAAACAACTTTCTATCTTCATCAAACCACAGAGCATGAAAATAAAAATCAACAACACATCCTATGTAATTATATATACCTCAAAAATCTGTGCAAGCTGTACTTCTTTATTTGTGAATATGGCATGTATACAGTGAACGGCCTGTTTTGCTTGGTGGGGAGTACCTCTCTTTGCTTTCTGATGTAAGATGGGAATTAAGGTCCTGCAAAAAATAATAATCAGTTAAAAAAAAAAAAAAAAAAGCCCATAAACCACAAGTAGTTCTTCTGGTTGTCTCCCACTTCATCTACAGTAACTATTTGGATGTATGCTGGTAGAAAGCCTCTCTTCTAAATTACCTGATCTATAAAAAGATTTAAAACTCCTTCCCTGTCCCCAAGTATAATCCCAGAAATACAATGCCTCAAAAAAAAGGGCTACTACAGAAGACAATTTTCATTTTAAAGCCACCTCATGAATATGGAGAAATAAACAAGCCACCCTTAATTTATAATCTAAAATTGCCCCATGCCATATTTTTACATTTATCTTCTGAGAAAATACTCCTAAATTTTCCACTTCCCTTTCACAATTCCCTTCAGTTATTTTTTTTTTAATTTTTTTAAGACTCAAGTGTTTTGTTTTTGTTTTTTAAATATTTATTTATTTATGGCTGCGTTGGGTCTTAGTTGCAGCATGCGGGATCTTTTGTTGTGGCTTCTCTCTAGTTGTGGCGCATGGGCTCCAGAGTGCGTGGGCTCAGTTGCAGTGTGAGGGCTCTCTAGTTGTGGTGTGTGGGCTCCAGAGTGTGTGGGCTCTCTAGTTGTGGCTCACAGGCTTAGTTGCCCCGTGGCACGTGGGATCTTAGTTCCCTGACCAGGGATCAAACCCGCGTCCCCTGCATTGGAAGGCAGATTCTTAACCACTGGACCACCAGGGAAGTCCCCTGTTCAGTTATTTTAAAGCAACCATGGGGGAAAAAAAAGTAGCAAAAGGCCAAGTTACATTAAAAAACAGAAATTAACATACTAGTGAAAGAGACTATGCAAGGATATAGACAATACATAGGTAGAAAAGTAACAAAAACTTCTAACAATTATTTAGTACTTGTGCCAAGCACCGTTCTAAGTGGTGTTTTTAAAACAAAACAAAACAAAACATGGATTAATTAAATCAATCCTCACAATCACCCAAAGACTATTATTATGATCATTAAACAGATGAGAAAACTAAAGCACAAACATATTATTTATGTAAGCTTCTTAAGGTGACAGAGATAGGAAATGGTGGAATTGAGATTTAAAGATAAACATTTCTGGGGACTTCCCTGGTGGGTCCAGTGGTAAAGAATCTGCCTTCCAATGCAGGGGACACGGGTTCGATCCCTGGTCAGGGAACTAGGATCCCACGTGCCGCGGGGCAACTATGGAGCCCGTGTGCTGCCAACTACAGAGCCCATGCGCTCTGGAGCCTGCGTGCCACAACTAGAGAGAAGCTCATATGCCACAACAAAGAGCCCACGTGCCGCAACTAAGACCCGACGCAGCCAAAATTAAAATATAAAATAAATGAAATAAAGTAAATATAAAAAAATAAATAAAATGGAAATTGTTTTTTTTAAAAAAAGATAAACATTTCTGTTCCAAATCCATGCACTTAACCACCACACTGACATTGAAGATTTACAACAATCTTTCTATAGGAGAATATGGAAATACATATTACAGTCAATGCATTAAAATTGGCATACACATCAAATAGATAAAACATTCATAAAAAATATATATCAAAATGTTAACACTCTTTCTTTTCCTTTATATTGTCTAAAGTTTCAGCTTTTTACAATGATCTTATAAGTAGTTTTTTAAATCAGAAGAAAATCTGTAAAACAAAACAAATATTTAAGGCAAGATACTTGTCATATATTTAATGCAATGAGACTACTTCATAAACGTCAATGATATCAAATGCAATGGTGACAAAGGGTCCTCTTATAATAATGGGAGGCTAGACATTAAGAGCAATGCACCTCAAAGAAAAAACTGTAACATATGCTGGTCAGTGTAAGTCTAATTTGATATTTATGAATATGCCACATTTCTCTCCCTGCAGTTTAGAATAATGAGAAGGATTTTCATGCCCAAATAGCTTCCTTGACTAAGCACTGTTTAAGTCTTTCTTTGAAATTCATTTATCAGGGGAACAGTTCTTGTAAATAACCCCAGTTAGTAACAAAAGAAGATACAGTGTTGATCAAATTGTTGTTAAATATATTATTAATTCTTCTTAGCCTAATGAATGGATGATGCATAGGTCAAGTTTAACCTTTCTCCTTGTTTTTCTAGTGTGCTACAATCCAGTGATGCCACCAGTGTTGTTACTGAGGTCTGCAGTGCTGTGCTTCTCTGCTTTTTCAGTGATTCTCTCCTTCCTTCCCCATTAGTCTTAAGAACAAGAGGTTTTAGTCCTTGTGTCCAAAGTTAACTCTTCCACTGCTTCCTCTGGGATAGAATTCCTTTAAGAATAAATCCTTTACCTTAAAAAATGTATAGGTTTTCCCACCTTGAAAAACTCACAAATAACTTTATCCTACTGTGTCAATGATTTTTTTCTATAATGTACAAATATAAAATTATCATTTCTAGACTATAAACTCCTTAAGAGCAGGGACTGACAGTGGTAATCTTTTATATTAGCCAGTACAGTGCCGACAATGAAGAGAATGTACAATAAACGTTGAGTTATTTCTCAAATTAAACTATTAGCTTACAAATTCAATAAAAACTTCAGGAGTCATGAGTCTTCTTGTCCTATTATTACCCCGTGAGGAAAAACGGGTTTGATTTGGATTTACCCCATTCTATTTACATATATATAATAACATCCAATTATAATAGCTATCAGCAATGTGTTCTTCCTCCAAAAGACATCAGCACAATTTTGATCCTAAGGCAAGCTCTTTAAGATGCCAAAGTAAAAATACCAAAACATACTTCATTCTTATGAGGAGGGGGGAGGTAGTCTAGAGGGAGAGACAAAAGCACCATGGTCAACAACTAAGCAACTAATAAACATTTTATTAAGCACACTACTTGATTATCCAATTCTTGGGTGGGATATGAAGGTAGTAGCTATTGAATTGGAGTTGGAGAGAAAAAGATAAATTAGGAAGATATATTAATCCTAAGTTCTAAATTCTGTGCTAACTTTTGATTATTAATGTTAATATTTTAAAATCATGTTGTTTAAACAAAGTTTCAGGTTGTTCCTCTGCCCATATTCTAATGGTGGAGGAGGTGTGTGAGGCCGAGAAAAGATGAAAACAAAGGATACAGTAAAGCAGCTTCTAAATAAAAGTTGTCTTTCTTCTCTCCTATCTTCCTAAGGGAAAGGGAAACAATGATCCTATGACTCCCAAACTTGGAAAACTTTTGTGTTTACCATGAGAAAAAAACATACTCACGATCGTATCTGGGGTAGGTCTGTTTCTATTTTGTGGCCTGTATTTCTAAAAATTTGTATAGCAGCTTCTGCTACCTTGTCATCTTCCATTCTGAGGCACTGTAACAGGGACTCATATGTCTCTGCAGAGTGGAACGAGGTAGGATGTGTGAAAGACAGAACCTAGAGGAATAGATATAACTTTGTAAGTACAGACGATGGTTTTAATCCATTAAAAGAAGAGAACTATTTTCTACTACAAATAAAATTTTAAATTATGGGCTGCATATGCTAGCAATACAATTAAGATTATATCTTGCAGTCTCCCTTGAAGTGAGTTGTGGCTAATGATTCCTGATATACAGCCCTTGCTATATTTTCTTCTTCACCTCTTAGTCTATTCTGATACTGGGAATGTGGAAAATGTGGCTCCTTTTCGTGGAGTGATATTGTGATGCGAACAAAATGCTAACACTGAGCTTTATTTCACTGGCAAAAAGATACTCTATAAGGAAATATTTTAAATGAAATCCATCACAAAAAGTTCACTCATCATAACTAAAAACAAAGAAGCCATTATTGGGAACTTTTAATCACGATTACAAACATATAAATAATTATTCCCTTTATTTATTAAGACATAATAAGTTCCAGGCTATCCTTAAGGAATTTACAGCAAGTTAGATACATGTCTACGAAGTTTACCTTCCATGAAGTAGAAACAATTTAGTTAGAATATAGGCAGTAAGGGCTAAAAGTAGAAAAATAAGGAGGTGGGGGGAATGGAGTATGTAAGCCCTCATTAACTTATTAAATAAGCTTTTTTTTTTTCTTTTTTTTTGGCTGCATTGGGTCTTCACTGCTGCACGCAGGCTTTCCCCAGCTGAGGCGAGCGGGGGCCACTCTTCACTGCGGTGCACGGACTTCTCACTGCGGTGGCCTCTCTTGCTGCGGAGCACGGGCTCCAGGCGCCCGGGCTTCAGCAGTTGTGGCTCACAGGCTCTAGAGCGCAGGCCCAGCAGTTGTGGCGCATGGGCTCAGCCGCTCCGCAGCATGTGGGATCTTCCCAGACCAGGGTTCGAACCCCTGTCCCCTGCATTGGCAGGCGGACTCCCAACCACTGCGCCACCAGGGAAGCCCAGCATTTTTTTAATGTGTTATGAAGTGGAGAAAGTGTCTCATTTGGTAGGGTTTACGGTGATAATATTTAGTTATGAGGTTTTAATTATTCATAGAAAAATGGAGATTTAAATTTGAAAAGTTGAATCAAACAACCTATTAAAAACATTTGCCTTAAAGATGACTTTACTCTTAAAAGTATTTAAACATATTACTCCATTACTAAAAATATAAAGTCTTTCTCATGAAGAATCACATCAGTTCTTTCCATGAAATGATATTTAAGGGAATTCCCTGGCGGTCCAGTGGTTAGGACTCCATGCTCTCACTGCTGAGGGCCCAAGTTCAATCCCTGGTCAGGGAACTAAAATCTCACAAGCTGCTCAGCACGGCCAAAAAGAATAAGAAAAAAAGATATTTAAGACCACTGCAATACAAACCCATCACTCTCTTTTCTGTCTAATGTCCATTGCACTGGTTTGTTTCTTCTCCTTTAGTTCATATGTTGTAATGATATAAATGTCTCTTAGCCTTTATTTATTTTTTTATCATTATTTTTAATAAATGTATTTATTTTATTTATTTATTTTTGGCTGCATTGGGTCTTTGTTGCTGCACACCAGCTTTCTCTAGTTGCGGTGAGCGGGGGCTACTCTTCGTTGCAGTGCACAGGCTTCTCACTGCAGTGGCTTCTCTTGTTGTGGAGCTCGGGCTCTAGGTGCACAGGCTTCAGTAGTTGTGACACACAGGCTCAGTAGTTGTGGCTCTTGGGCTCTAGACCGCAGGCTCAGTAGTTGTGGCGCACGGGCTCTAGAGTGCAGGCTCAGTAGTTGTGGCACATGGGCTAGTTGCTCCACGGCATGTGAGATATTCCCGGACCAGGGCTCAAACCCGTGTCCTCTGCATTGGCAAGTGGATTCTTAACCACTGTGCTACCAGGGAAGCCCATGTCTCTTAGCCTTTAATTTCTTCTCCTCTTTACTCCATCTAACGAAAGCTCTATCAAGTGCTGTATCATTTTAAAAAGCAGGTTAAATGCCCTTGATGGTACCTTTCTGCCCCAATGGCACTCCACAATCTAGAACCAACCTTGTCTTCCATTACTCCCCAAAGCAATACTTTTATCTAGTCAGACTACACTCACAACAATCCCTAAAACATGCCAAGAATTATTCTCTTTGATGATGCTGTGGTCCCCCTAGATTAAATCATGTCTCTTACTAATTGTTCAATTCTCTTAATTCTTTGGCATCTATTATGTTTACCAATTGTTTAAAAAATTCCCGATCAGATAGATGATGTCTTATAGTAATTTCCTGTGAACAGTCCCACTACCCCAGAGGCAGGTTATTTGAAAGATAAGATCATTTAGCACATACTGTTACAAGCATAGCAGGCACGCGAATGATGTACGAAACAGCAAAACCCATAAAATTATTATTTTATAATGTAAAATAATTACATTATTATAATGTAGAAAACATGTTATTTTTATAAAATATGATTTCTATTACAAATTTTAATCTTTTGAATAGTTTCCAATGAAATAAAGCCTGACTTGCATATCCTTAAGGGGATTCAAATTATGACTGCAGAAAAGACAAACTGTTTCAAAAATACCTTAAGAAGTTCAAGTCCTGAACGAATAGCTGTATCTGGACTTACACCCTCCTCTTCATCATCTGCTGTCCCCTCTATTGATTTATTCATTAGTTTTACCAGTGCACTATTAAAGTAAGAAAATCTAAATTAGTAACACTACTCTATTAGTAATTATATCCTAATTACATTGTAGTAGACATACACAGAATCTAAACAACAAATTCAAATATCTTCTGGAAGAAAAAGTTATTTTGTGATTTTTTAAACTTCACTCTCTACATAACAACAGAGCTTATTTTTAGCTTATCTGCCCCACCCATGTATAATAAGAGTAATTCTACTGAAAAACAACAAAACTAAAATTAAACAACACATGTACTGGAAATATATTTTTATAAGTATAAGCAATGTAATATTCATACCCATATATAGAGATCATTTGCAATTTTAAGAAAAACAGTAAAGATGGCAGTTGCTAAATGGACAAATGACAATGCACTCAAAGCAAAAAAACATAGCAAACACTCACATGGACAAAGGCATTAATCACTTATAATTAAAACTGAATCGGTAATTCCATTCCTAGAGATTTACAACAAAGAAATTTATAACAATTCATGAGAAGAATCATGCTAAATATATCCATAAACATTCATCAATTAAAAACTATTTAATTGTCCAACATTATTGAATTAGTTTTTCAAATATACCTAACCACCACAAAATGGAATATTACCTGGTCAACATGATACTATTTTAAGTAAAAACAAACATGACCTTTGTTTTTGAAACTTATTCTTCATCAGTAAACTGAAGAAGGATATTAAACTTTGAGGATATTAAACTATTACAGCAAATGGCCTAGTACAGGCAAATATTCAACAAATTTAGCTTTCACCCTACCCCAACACAAACCTCTTCCCCATTAGGAGTCATTCCTTATTCACCTCCACCTCCTTCAGCCCTAGGCATCCACTAATCTACTTTCTGTTGCTATATACATTTGCCTATTCTAAATATTTCATATAAATGGAACCACGTAATATGTGGTCTCTGTGAGTGACTCCTTCACTTAGCATACTGTTCTTCAGGTTCACCCTTGTTGTAGTATGTATCAGTACTTCATTCTTTTTAATTCTGAATAATGTTCCAATGTCTGCATGTAAGACATTTTATTTATCCATTCAGCAGTTGATGGTCCATTTGGGACATTCTATTTTTTGGCTATTATGAATAATATTGCTATAAACATTTATATACAGATTTTGTATGGGCATATATTTAGGAGTGGAATTGCAAGGTCATATGGTAACTCTATGCTTAAGTATTGGAGGAACTGTCAAACTGTTTTCACAAGCAGCTCCACCACTTTACATTCCCACTAGCAATACATGAGGGTTCCAATTTTTCTACATCCTCACCAACTCATCTTTTTGGTCACAGCCATCTAGTGGGTGTAAAGTGGTGATCATTGTGGAGATACATACATAAAACATTGCCATCTCCACAAAAACCTGCCTTATGCCTCTTCTGTGGTCAATTCCCTTTTCCTACCCTGGCAATAATAACTGATCTGCTTTCTGTCACTATAATTTTACCTTTTCTAAAGTTTTATATATTTTACATATTTTGCGTCTGAAAACTTTTATGTGACATAATACTTTTGAGACTCCTCCATGTTGTTGCATAGAAATCAGTGGTTCGTTCCTCTCTGTTGCTGAGAAGTATTTTGTTGTATGGATATTCCACAGTTATGTTTATCCAATTACCAACTGATGGACTTCTGGGTATTTCTATTAAAGACACAAGTAAAGCTGCTAAAAGCAGTTAAGTATAGGTCTTTATGGGAAGTATGTTTTCTTTTTTTTTTTTAATGATGTTTTCTTTTCTTAGAGTTAAATGTCTAGTATTGGGATTCCTGAGTCGTAAGGTAATATATGTACATTTAATGTACAACAAACTGTTTTCAATATCACCAACACATGGTTAGCTAAGTCTACATACTCACCAATACTTTGTATAGTCAGTATCTTTAATTTTAGCCATTCTAGTGGGTGTGTAGTGGTACTTCTCACTCTAATTTGAATTTGCATTTCCCCAATGAGTAATAATGTTGATTGTCTTTTCTTGTGCTTATTTACTATTTGTATGTTTTATTTGATAAAGTATCTGTTCAAATTTTTGGGCCATTTTAAAATTGGTTCGTTTGTCTTATCTCCCCATCTGTGGCTTGACTTTTCTTTTTCTTAATGATGCCTTGCAGAGAGGAAAAAAAAAAATTAACATTTCTCTCATTGTTTGTACTCTTTATGTCCCATCTAAAATCTTGCTCACCCTATATTTTGTTCTAGAATTGTTACCTCTGACATTATACATTTTAAAAAAAATTATTTCCAATTTGAGAAAAATATTCTGAATTAAGCTTTCTATTAGAAGGAAATCCCATAAAATGCATGAATTTATTAACACGATTACAAACGTGTTTGATAAAATTTATAAATGTATCTGACTACTCATAATAGAGTCTGTGCATGCATTTATTTAATAAGTATTTATTGACTACCTACTGTGTGTGAAGTCTTAGGGTCTATCCTGGAAATACAGTGCAAAACAAGACAGGCATAATCTCTGCTTTCATTACAATGTGGGTGGGATCACCCTTATGAGTCAAAAAGCTATTTGGGTGAGACAGACCCAAATCTTGAAGCCAGAACTATAGTCCTCCTCTTGTGAAAGTATTCTTCCTCATTTCTAAATTAGATAAATAATATACACTCCATATACTTCACAGGGTATGATGAAGCAAAAGATCATCACCAATCCAAATGCATGTTCAAAACTGCTTGGGAAATTATCCATGGGTCCGTTTCTCTCCTATCCTGTATAATAACTGTTAAAAATCTTTACCATTCTAACTCAGGTCTATTTTTTAAATCCTTCCACTGAGCAGACTACCTCACTGTTAACATAAAGGAGGACAATGGAGGCTTTGAATGAAAACTATAATTTTCCATATCCTATTTTCTAACCTCCTTTAATGCGATAGGGGAAGATTTTCTTCTTCCTGTTCCATTTCTTTAGGGATGGTGCTCTATCCTAGTTCTATTCCCCTTACCCCATCTTCAACCTCTCTTCTTTCCTTTTAGTACTTTTTAAAGGTATTTAAATATTCAAAATCCCTTCATTAAGAACAAGAAAAGACCCTTCTTCAACCTTACTCTCTTTCCATCAGCTCATTTTTCTCCTTTACTTTTTAGAGCTAAACTGTCTATACTAGCTGTCCCCAAATCCCAATTTATCTCCTATAGCAGTTTAGAAGGGTGATAAGGTATATATCCCTTTGATTTTCTCAGACCTCAAGATGGCCAAGTGGGATCTAGTGGGCTCCTACTCAGCTAGGCCAGTCACCTCTAGACTTGAGCAGTTTTCTCTGCTCAAATACTGTAATTTTCTTTGTGTACCATGATGTGGTGTGGAAGGACTATCCTATGCCCTTCTCAATCCATGGTAATCTGGATTTGTCCTTGCTAACCCAAAGAAACTATTCCGAGCATTGTAGTGTTTTTCTATTTTCTAAATTCAGTGGATATTTGAATTTACTATTTTACTCTGGGCAGTGTCTGACCCCTGACCTCTTTTGACCATGCCTTCTTAAAAAACATCTTTTAATTTAGTGAATTCCTTTTCTTCTGCCAGACTTTTAATTGTTAATTTTCCTCAGGATTCAGTCCTCAACCTTTCTCTTTCTAAATTTTACCCTCTCCCCAGGTTTCAATCATTATTACAATCACTACTTCATTTTCAACCACTATCTACAGACCAATAACTAACTGTAGCATGCATATGTGTATTTGTATGTACATAAGTCTGGGGGAAATATACTAAAATAAATAAATATATTTTTAAAAGTTATATTTAGAATGATTTTCTACTATTCCCAATGCTTCCTTCCCAAATCCTTCATTATGGCTGAAGTATATGCAATTTTCTTAATAATTCTTGATTCCTTTTGCCTTTGTTCTTTTGTGTCTGCTATTTTTCTTCCTAGAATAGCTATTAACATTCATTTAGCACTTAACTACGTGTGAGGCATTATGCTAAGTGTTCTACACACGTATATGTTATTTAAGCCTCTCAACAACTTCACTGAGTAGTAATTATTATTGTTCTTATCTTAAAGATGAGTAATTTAAATAACCTGCTCAATGACACAGGGCTAGTGGCCGGGTCTGCTCTTCTCCTGCAATCTTCACCTGGCTGATCTCTATAATTCCTACTGATCATTCACTACCCATATTATGTGCCATCTATTTCAGGAGCCTTTTCTAATAACAAATCCATTTCACACAATTCAGGTTAGGTAACTCTCCTTCCCCAATTGCCCAATGTACTTTACAAATCACTCCTCTAAAGGTATGTTCAATGAATAAATAAACCCTCTGTTTGCAATTTATATTCCATGAAAATTTGGTTACATGGAAGGAATCTTATATGACATATACTTCTCAGTAAAATTAATAAATTGGAATGTTGCATAAAATTAGTGTCTTAGACATCCTAACCATAAGTTAGTTCGTTTTTCTGAGCCCAAACAATCATGACACTACTGAAAAAACTGAGTTTTTGGTCTTTTAAGACTGGTGATCAAACACTAGCTTATTATAATTTACTGAAGTAATGAAACTCTGTGAGGCCTCATGGAGACAAATACCAAAGGTTTCCTGATGCCAATTATATGTCTCTTTCAAAATCAATATGCAAAGGAAAGAGTGCCTACCATTTCCTTGATTTACCCCATTAAAACCAAACGGTATAGAGCAAAGGACACTGACACTGAAAATAATACATCTCAGTTTAAGTTATGGTTTTTGCTATTACCCAGCTGTAAAAAACCACCTGGTCTCTCTCAGAACCTTAGCTTTCTTATTTGCAAATAAGGAAATTAAAAGATAAGGAGATCTTAGTTAAAAAAAACAAGAAAACTCCACAAAAAACCCCCTACAAACATCACCATTACGAGCTTAATTGTGTACCCCCAAATTCATTATGTTGAAGTCCTAACCTCCAGTACACCTCAGGACGTGACTGTACTTGGAATGAGAGCCTTTAAAGAGATAATTAAGGTAAACTGAGGTCAAATGGGTGGGGCATAATCCCAAATGATTGGTGTCCTTATGTGAAGAGGAGGTTAGGACACAGACATGTGAGGAAAGCAAAGAGTTATCTCTGCATCCCATGGAGAGAGGCTTCAGAAGAAATCAAACTTGCTGATATCTTGAATCTTGGACTGCTAGCCTCCAGAATGTGAGAAAATAAATTTCTGTTGTTGAAGTCACACAGTCTGTGGTATTTTGTTATGGCAGCCCTAGCAAACTAATACAATTGGAATTTCAATACAACCAAAGCAGTGATTCACATAAGATAAAATAACTAACAGCTAGAACCAGGTCTCCTAATCCAAAGAAAAGAGAATCAATAAATGCTATTTAGTTACCCAACATGAAAAGATATGTAGATAATCTACTGGAAAAATGGTTAGTGCAAGGGAAAAGTATTCTCAGAAGTTTACAACAGAAAATCATTAGAAACAAGTGAAATGCATGAAATTATGGGAACAGTTAATTAAAAACAATAGCTGTCAATGTCTATTATGCTAGTCTGCTTACTTTTTGCATATTATCACTAATTTTCACATTCATCTAATAAGATGTTATACCCATATTAAAGTTAAAAATAAATTAAAAACTCAGATAAAGTAGAGCCAAAAAACTGGTAAGTAATACACGTTTTGAAAGCAGATTAGTCTAATGGCAATCTTGTGCTACCTTCAAAATATTATTCTGTTTTTCACATATCTCAAGTGAACAGTAATATAATACATACTAAAGAACACTATGTGGCCATGAAAATTGTTAAGAAAACTCAAAGGCTGATGATAGCCTATAGATTTAAAATTTTCTTCCTTCTCATGTTCTAGGTTTTCTTTAATGAGCACATACAAGCTAAAAATAAACACAAGAACTCTTAAAAAAATCAAAAGTAGTGAAGCAAACCAAAGATCAAAAAACGAACTTTGGTTGTTCTTTCAACTTCAATGATATATGCTCCTGCCTTTAAAAAGGTGTACAGGAAACCTTTTTAGGTCTCTTGGGGACCCAGAATTTAAACTTACAACACTGTAGTTTCAGATTATATTCTATTTATGAGTGAATATATTTCCTAGCTTACCTGATGGCTTCTGAATCAATGTGCACAGGTGCAATTCTTTCCAACAGAAATTTGACCATTTCTAGAAAAGGATTGGTTGGCTGCTTAGGATTTGCAAGTTTCCGGGCTATTTCTCTCTATAGAAAGGAAAAGAGTTTTTACGGTAAGTACCATCCTCTTTCATGTTTTTCAAAATAAAAATGATCACGGGCAACAAAAGCATTTAAAGATTAAAAACCATCAGACGTAAAAAAGCCCTTTTCCTGCTTTACAGCCTGACTAAAATGATATACTCATTAGGCAATCACTAGAAAACCTGGACTGTAGAGAAAAGAAAGGGGGTGACATGGTATGATTTATGCCTTTTGTCTCATATTTCTCCCATAAAATTAATACCCTGTAAACAATCTTTTTAATGCTCTACTTTTGAAAAAATTAAAACAATTTATACTTTCATGGGTTTCATTGGTTTATTTCATAGTTTGAAAAAATACTTTTATTTCAGTCAACAATTTGGTTTTTTTTTTAAAGAGGGGAAGACTTGTAAGTGTATAAAGTTTTTCAGCTCTGGAAGAACATAGTTGAGTTCAAAGACGGTGGCATTACATCAAAGAGCTCCTACAAAGAAAAGATATTACTGCTGGAAGTTTCTAAAGAATATAAGGACTTAATGTTTGTAGAGACTGAGTCCTCCAAAGACAAGGTTAAATTTACAATGTGCTGGGCATTGGGGTAAGAAATTTACTTTAATAACAAGGCTTTTAATTGATTATCTCTGATGAATAGGTGTAAAATGTTAGCTGACAAGATAAAGCACATTAAAAGTGCTTTCTGAACTATAAAGCAATAACAAATGATAGTCACTCTATTAATTTTTCATAAAAAAAATTTTAAGGATATTTGTCCAAGGGGATAAAGGAGAAAGGAAAAAAATTTCTATTGTAGTTTCAGTAACATCTTGACACAAATTAACTATAAAGGTCACATTAAATTAGATACCACCCATATTTGTTATTAGAGTGTAAATCCAAAGAACTGAGATTCTGAAGAAAACTTATTAGTCACTAGGAGATGCTTGATTTATTTTGCAAGCTGTAATTAATCAAGCAAAATTTCAGCATTTGAGAAAATAAAAATATTTTAGGCAGTGCTTAGGCCTTATATACTTTGCTCTAAACCACAGATACACATTTAAAATCAACTTAAATACTCTACTATCTTTTGAAATCAGACTTATTTTGTGCAGGTCTCCCAAAGAGGCGATTTTCCCCCACTTTGTATAAAATTTAGTTGCTTTAACATAAGATAAAGTCAAGTGATTGTCTAACAACAAATATGCCACTGGAAAATTGCTAGGCAAACTATACAGTCAGTACTAAAAAATGGAAAAACTAGGCATTAGGAAAGAGTTACAGTAATACATATATAAGCATAAGAAAAATAAAGGAAATGCTAACAGGAAAAAGAATAAATCACATTTAAGCACAGTAATAGCACTATATAAAATACACCAATGCATGTAAATAATATTAAGGCACAGTTTTAAAAACCTGACATTTTGGTATTTCCATATAACAATCTTACATTTAAGTAATCCTTCAAACCATATTTTATGTATGTAATATTTAGGTCATCTCTTATAACAATTATTTTAAAATAATATATGTCATAATCAGAAGTGATACTGGGGATAAGCAACAAGCCAAATTAGTATGTGGCAAGTAAGCAGCAACAAATAAACAGTTTCCTTGTTTTCTTTACACACTCTAGAAAAAAAAAGGGGTACTCACACATACTTCCAATACACAAACAGAAACATCAGATAAAGATGTTTTACAACTGAAAAGTAGTTGAGAACTACTTCTGAGAAGTAACCATATGTAATCCTTTTAGGAAATGACAGCAGAAAGAGTAAAGAAAATTAATTCTTTCTATATTCCTGACAATGCTTCAGAAATTTTTGATCAAATCTATGCTATCACTGCAGATTGATATCTACTAGTTACATAGTTACTAGTTACATAGTTACATAAGTTGTTTAGAATACTTAAGCACTCTTAAGGTATATCAAAGAAATAAGGAAATAGCCCCTATTCTCAAGCAGTTTATAATTTACTAATTTGTTATTACAAAAAAATTTTTAAAGCTTTAAAAAACGCTGCATCTATGTATCTCCTTTCTTTTTCATACATACCTGCTTTCTCATTTTGACAATAAAAAATACCTATTTGTTTAAAAAAAAAAAAAAAGTGGACTTCCCGGGTGGTGCAGTGGTTAAGAATCCACCTGTCAATGCTGGGGACACTGGTTTGATCCCTCGTCCGGGAAGATCCCACATGCCGCAGAGCAACTAAGCCTGTGTGCCACAACTACTGAAGCCCACGTGCCTAGAGCCCATGCTCCGCAACAAAGAGAAGCCACCGCAATGAGAAGCCCGCACACCGCAACGAAGAGTAGCCCCCATGTGCCACAACTAGAGAAAGCCTGCATGCAGCAATGAACACCGAACACAGCCAAAAATAAATAAATAAATTAAAAATTTTTTTAAATTTAAAAAAATAAATAAAGTTAAAAAAGTATTCTTTCACATACACGGTATTTCCTCTTGTATAATTTACTGCTTTCCTAGCTAATAAAAATGATTCCTGAGGGACTTCCCTCATGGTCCAGTGGTTAAGACTCCGTGCTCCCAATGCAGGGAGCCTGGGTTCGATCCCTGGCCAGATCCCACATGCCACAACTAAGAGATCCCGCATGTCACAACTGAAAAAAAAAAGATCCCACATGCTGCAATGAAGGTACCACATGCAGCAACAGAGATCCCATGTGCCAGCAGTGCAGCCAAATAAATTAAAAAATATATATTAAAAAACAAAGGCTTCTGCATTAAAAAAAAAAAAAATTCCTGAAAGGATTTATATTATCAATATTTTTCTGCAGCTGGAATCAGTAAACTAGATAAAACACATCTCTCACAAGAAATAATTTCCAAAGGTTTAACTTTCATGTTAGTGACCTATTCTTTTGGATTCCTGGGCCCAATTCCAACATGGTGAACAGGGGCGGGGAGGGGGGGGTGTCCCACCCACCACCAACAAGCAATTCTCTGCACACAAGCAGAGCATACTAAAATTCAATCTCTACCCCCCACCCGCCCAACTCTCCCACTTCAGATGCCAGTAGCAAGCCCAGGTTTACCTGTACCTCTAACCAAATGACTATAAATCAGAGGTTCCCACAACCCCCATCCTTTCCTTGGGCTCAATTAATTTGCTAGACTGGCTCACAGAACTCAGAGAAACATTTTCTTACTACTACTAGATCACTGGTTTATTATACAAGTATATAACTCAGGAACAGCCAGATGGAAGAAATGCATAGGACAAGGAAAGGACTCAGAGCTTCCATGCCCTCTATGAGCTTGCTACTCTCTGCAAATCTCTACATGTTCACTAAACCAGAAGCTCTCTGAACTGTGTCCTTTTGGGGTTTTATGGAGGCTTCATTACATAGACATGATTGATTAAATAAATCATAGGCCATTGGTGATTGAAGTCAATCTCCAGCCCCTCTCCCCTCCGAAAAGTTCCAACTCTCTAATCACATGGTTGGCTCTGATGGCAACCAGCTCCCATTCTTAGGTGAGTTCCAAAAGTTACCTCATTAACATAACAAAAGACACCTTTGTTACTTTCATCACTTAGGAAATTTCAAGGGTTTTAGGAGCTCTGTGCCAGAAATATGGACAAACACCAAATACATATTTCTCATTAGAAATCACAATATCACACCTGTGTATCGCTCTCATTAAACTATAGAAAAGGTTATACTGGGACTTCCCTGGTGGCACAGCAGTTAAGAATCCACCTGCCAATACAGGGGACACCGGTTCGATCCTTGGTCCAGGAAGATCCCACATGCACCGAAGCAACTAAGCCCGTGAGTCACAATTACTGAGCCTGCGCTACAGAGCCTGTGAGCCACAATTACCGAGCCCGCGTGCCACAACTACTGAAGCCCACATGCTCTAGGGCCCGTGTGCCACGACTACTGAGCCCGCGTGCTGCAACTACTGAAGCCTGCGCACCTAGAGCCCATGCTCCACAACAAGAGAAGCCACTGCAATGAGAAGCCCACGCACTGCAACGAAGAGTAGCCCCCACTCGCCGCAACTAGAGAAAACCCGTGTGCAGCAACAAAGACCCAACGCAGCCAAAAAAACAAACAAAAATTATATTAAAAGAAAACAGGAAGCACTCTATGACTGTTACTAAATAGCGTTAAGTTAGCATCTCTCTCTCCTTTTGTTTTTTTCTTCTCGACCTCCTCCAGGAGATGTAACTATGCTAATACATACCAACAAGGCCTGAATCTCAGATTCTAAATATAACTGCTGGAGGCTACATATACATCATTATCTTCTCCTATCCCTAAAGTATCTCCTGTGATGTCCAGTCACCCAAACTAGAAATAAAGCAGTCATTCTTCACATACTGGTCTAATTCCTACTCATCCTTTAAGATTCAACTCAGGAATGACTTATTCTAGAACAAGCTATTCCCATTTCCACCCCTGCCTGGGATGGCTGCTGTTCCTTTGTGTTATCAAAGCGCATGATTCTATCAGAATATTTAACACACTGTATTCTCTGTTGAAATATTTGCCTGCCTCTGTCACCTAAACAGCAACTTCGGTGACAGAGCATGTATAATACAATTTACTAAATTATGTAATGAATTATAATGGTGTAGGCTTGACCAAAGGACAGAATATAATTTGGACTTCTGAAGACACAATGCATATCCAAATAATTCCGTAAGGAAGGTTTTTCTTTAAAGTATAGTCCGTGAACTACTCATCAGAATAACTTTTTAAAAAATATTTTATTTATTTATTTATTTATTTATTTATGGCTGTGTTGGGTCTTTGTTTCTGTGTGAGGGCTTTCTCCAGTTGCGGCAAGCGGGGGCCACTCTTCATCGCAGTGCGCGGGCCTCTCACTATCGCAGCCTCTCTTGTTGCGGAGCACAGGCTCCAGACGCGCAGGCTCAGTAATTGTGGCTCAAGGGCCCAGTCGCTCCGCGGCATGTGGGATCTTCCCAGACCAGGGCTCGAACCCGTGTCCCCTGCATTGGCAGGCAGACTCTCAACCACTGCGCCACCAGGGAAGCCCCAGAATCACTTTGAGACTTTGCTAAAAGATGGAGATTCAGGACCCCACTCTAGACCTATTTTAATAATTCTTAGTGTTTGTCATGTATATGTAACATTATAAGAATTACTATTTATTTACATCTTATAGGGCAGTGCAGGGGGCCCTCTAGTAGGGCGTACATAAATTTTAATTTTATCTTATTCGTTTAACAATCCAATGAGGTTGATAATATTTATAGGTGAAGAATATGAGGCTCAGAAATGCTGAGTAACTTATTAAAGGTCAAATTGGTAGTAAATGCTGAAATTCAGACCTAGGACTGTCTCAAATGCTGAATTAACAATATTCCTGGAAAAATCTTAAAATTTGGGAACCATGGTCATAGGAAGATGCTAGAGGATAAAATAGCAAGCAGAGCTGAAGCTATGGCAAATAAGTGGTCCTCCACTAGAACCAAGGTGTGGAAACTCAAAACGTGAAGTCCAAAGAGAAAGCAAATCTATACAGCACATATTTCAATACCATTGCTCACCCTCTCACTATACCATCATGTATACTCGCATTAATCTACAGTATGTGTCTATTCATATTCCTTGCTCAAAGTACTTTTGCTAAAATTTTTTAGGAATGGAATTGAAACAAAAGGGGAAAAAAATATCAGATCTCCACTCCTACTAACTCTGTTACTGAGGAAAAAAGGAATGTGGATATTAAAGGATATGTATAACTAATAACAATAGCCTTTGGGGAGAAGGACAAAATGATACAGATGTTCTGGGAAACAGCAAAACTATTCTAACAGTGGTTGTTTTCCTGAGCATTTAAAGGGTATTACAAATCCTACTTTACACATGAGAACATAGAGATAAAGTTAAATAATGTGCTCAGAATACACAATGCTAATGTAAGCTAAGAGAGAAATTACTGTGAAACCATTTACCAGGGAGATTAACCAAGATGGCGGAGTAGAAGGACGTGCTCTCACTCCCTCTTGCGAGAGCACCAGAATCACAACTGACTGCTGGACAATCATTGACAGGAAGACCCTGGACTTCACCAAGGAGGATACCCCACGTCCAAGGACAGAGGAGAAGCCACAGTGAGACGGTAGGAGGGGCGCAATCAGAGTAAAATCAAATCCCATAACTGCTGGGTGGGTGGCTCACAGACTGGCGAACACTTATACCACAGAAGTCCACCCACTGGAGTGAAGGTTCTGAGCCCCACGTCAGGCTTCCCAACCTGGGGGTCCGGCTACGGGAGGAGGAATTCCTAGAGAATCAGACTTTGAAGCCTAGTGGGAATTGATTGCAGGACTTTGACAGGACTGGGGGAAACAGAGACTCCACTCTTGGAGGGCACACACAAAGTAATGTGTGCATCGGGACCCAGGGGAAGGAGCAGTGACCCTGGGGGAGACTGAACCAGACCTACCTGCTGGTGTTGGGGGGTCTCCTGCAGAGGCGAGTGGTGGCTCTGTTTCACCGTGGGGATAAGGACACTGGCAGCAGAGGTTCTGGGAAGTTCTCCTTGGCGTGAGCCCTCCCAGAGTCTGCCATTAACCCCACCAAAGAGCATGGGTAGGCTCCAGTGTTGGATTGCCTCAGGCAAAACAACCAACAGGGAGGGAACCCAGCCCCACCCATCAACAGTCAAGTGGATTAAGGTTTTACTGAGCTCTGACCGCCACAGCAACAGGGAGGGAACCCAGCCCCACCCATCAACAGTCAAGTGGATTAAGGTTTTACTGAGCTCTGACCGCCACAGCAACAGTCAGCTCTACCCACCACCAGAGCCTCCCATCAAGCCTCTTAGATAGCCTCAACCACCAGAGGGCAGACAACAGAAGCAAGAAAAACTACAATCCTGCAGCCTGTGGACCAAAAACCACAGTTACAGAAAGATAGAGAAGATGAAAAAGCAGAGGGCTATGTACCAGATGAAGGAACAAGAAAAAAACCCCAGAAAAAACAACTTAATGAAGTGGAGATAGGCAACCTTCCAGAAAAAGAATTCAGAATAATGATAGTGAAGATGATCCAGGACCTCGGAATAAGAATGGAGGCAAAGATTGAGAAGATGCAAGAAATGATTAACAAAGACCTAGAAGAATTAAAGAACAAACAAACAGAGATGACCAATACAATAACTGAAATGAAAACTACACTAGAAGGAATCAATAGCAGAATAACTGAGGCAGAAGAACGGATAAGTGACCTGGAAGACAGAATCGTGGAATTCACTGCTGCGGAACAGACTAAAGAGAAAAGAATGAAAAGAAATGAAGACAGCCTAAGAGACCTCTGGGACAACATTAAACGCAACAACATTCGCATTATAGGGGTCCCAGAAGGAGAAGAGAGAGAGAAAGGACCAGAGAAAATATTTGAAGAGATTATAGTCGAAAACTTCCCTAACATGGGAAAGGAAATAGCCACCCAAGTCCAGGAAGCGCAGAGAGTCCCATACAGAATAAACCCAAGGAGAAACACACCGAGACACATAGTAATCAAAGTGGCAAAAAATAAAGACAAAGAAAAATTATTGAAATCAGCAAGGGAAAAACGACAAATAACATACAAGGGAACTCCCATAAGGTTAACAGCTGATTTCTCAGCAGAAACTCTGCAAGCCAGAAGGGAGTGGCATGATATACTTAAAGTGATGAAAGGGAAGAACCTACAACCAAGATTACTCTACCCGGCAGGGACCTCATTTAGATTTGATGGAGAAATCAAAAGCTTTACAGACAAGCAAAAGCTAAGAGAATTCAGCACCACCAAACCAGCTCTACAACAAATGCTAAAGGAACTTCTCTAAGTGGGAAACACAGAGAAGAAAAGGACCTACAAAAACAAACCCAAAACAATTAAGAAAATGGTCATAGGAACATCCATATCGATAATTACCTTAAACATGAATGGATTAAATGCCCCAACCAAAAGACATAGACTGGCTGAATGGATACAAAAACAAGACCCATATATATGCTGTCTACAAGAGACCCACTTCAGACCTAGGGACACATACAGACTGAAAGTGAGGGGATGGAAAAAGATATTCCATG
The DNA here is from genome assembly GCF_009873245.2 of Balaenoptera musculus. NCBI lineage: Eukaryota > Metazoa > Chordata > Mammalia > Artiodactyla > Balaenopteridae > Balaenoptera > Balaenoptera musculus. The sequence goes on along the minus strand of NC_045789.1, from coordinate 75,896,378 downwards.
CAAATGGAAATCAAAAGAAAGCTGGAGTAGTAGCTATACTCATATCAGATAAAATAGACTTTAAAATAAAGAATGTTAAAAGAGACAAGGAAGGACACTACATAATGATCCAGGGATCAATCCATGAAGAAGATATAACAATTATAAATATATATGCACCCAACATAGGAGCACCTCAATACATAAGGCAACTGCTAACAGCTATCAAAGAGGAAATCGACAGTAACACAATAAAAGTGGGGGACTTTAACACTTCACTTACACCAATGGACAGATCATCCAAAATGAAAATAAATAAGGAAACAGAAGCTTTAAATGACACAATAGACCAGATAGATTTAATTGATATATATAGGACATTCCATCCAAAAACAGCAGATTACACGTTCTTCTCAAGTGCGCATGGAACATTCTCCAGGATAGATCACATCCTGGGTCACAAATCAAGCCTCAGTAAATTTAAGAAAATTGAAATCATATCAAGCATCTTTGCTGACCACAACGCTATGAGATTAGAAATGAATTACAGGGAAAAAAACGTAAAAAAGACAAACACATGGAGGCTAAACAATACGTTACTAAATAACCAAGAGATCACTGAAGAAATCAAAGAGGAAATAAAAAAATACCTAGAGACAAATGACAATGAAAACACGACGACCCAAAACCTATGGGATGCAGCAAAAGCGGTTCTAAGAGGGAAGTTTATAGCTATACAAGCCTACCTAAAGAAACAAGAAAAATCTCAAGTAAACCTTACACCTAAAGAAACTAGAGAAAGAAGAACAAACAAAACCCAAAGTTAGCAGAAGGAAAGAAGTCATAAAGATCAGAGCAGAAATAAATGAAATAGAAACAAAGAAAACAATAGCAAAGATCAATAAAACTAAAAGTTGGTTCTTTGAGAAGATAAACAAAATTGATAAGCCATTAGCCAGACTCATCAAGAAAAAGAGGGAGAGGACTCAAATCAATAAAATCAGAAATGAAAAAGGAGAAGTTACAACAGACACCGCAGAAATACAAAGCATCCTAAGAGACTACTACAAGCAACTTTATGCCAATAAAATGGACAACCTGGAAGAAATGGACAAATTCTTAGAAAGGTATAACCTTCCAAGACTGAATCAGGAAGAAACAGAAAATATGAACAGACCAATCACAAGTAATGAAATTGAAACTGTGATTAAAAATCTTCCAACAAACAAAAGTCCAGGACCAGATGGCTTCACAGGTGAATTCTATCAAACATTTAGAGAAGAGCTAACACCCATCCTTCACAAACTCTTCCAAAAAATTGCAGAGGAAGGAACACTCCCAAACTCATTCTATGAGGCCACCATCACCCTGATACCAAAACCAGACAAAGACAGTACAAAAAAAGAAAATTACAGACCAGTATCACTGATGAATATAGATGCAAAAATCCTCAACAAAATACTAGCAAACAGAATCCAGCAACACATTAAAAGGATCATACACCACGATCAAGTGGGATTTATCCCAGGGATGCAAGGATTCTTCAATATACGCAAATCAATCAATGTGATACACCATATTAACAAATTGAAGAATAAAAACCATATGATCATCTCAATAGATGCAGAAAAAGCTTTTGACAAAATTCAACACCCATTTATGATAAAAACTCTCCAGAAAGTGGGCATAGAGGGAACCTACCTCAACATAATAAAGGCCATATATGACAAACCCACAGCAAACATCATTCTCAATGGTGAAAAACTGAAAGCATTTCCTCTAAGATCAGGAACGAGACAAGGATGTCCACTCTCACCACTATTATTCAACATAGTTCTGGAAGTCCTAGCCACGGCAATCAGAGAAGAAAAAGAAATAAAAGGAATACAAATTGGAAAGGAAGAAGTAAAACTGTCACTGTTTGCGGATGACATGATACTATACATACAGAATCCTAAAAGTGCCACCAGAAAACTGCTAGAGCTAATTAATGAATATGGTAAAGTTGTAGGATACAAAATTAATGCACCGAAATCTCTTGCATTCCTATACACTAATGATGAAAAATCTGAAAGAGAAATTATGGAAACACTCCCATTTACCATTGCAACAAAAAGAATAAAATACCTAGGAATAAACCTACCTAGGGAGACAAAAGACCTGTATGCAGAAAACTATAAGATACTGATGAAAGAAATTAAAGATGATACCAACAGATGGAGAGATATACCATGCTCTTGGATTGGAAGAATCAACATTGTGAAAATGAGTATACTACCCAAAGCAATCTACAGATTCAATGCAATCCCTATCAAATTACCAATGGCATTTTTTACGGAGCTAGAACAAATCATCTTAAAATTTGTATGGAGACACAAAAGACCCCGAATAGCCAAAGCAGTCTTGAAGCAAAAAAATGGAGCTGGAGGAATCAGACTCCCAGACTTCAGACTATACTACAAAGCTACAGTAATCAAGACAATATGGTACTGGCACAAAAACAGAAACATAGATCAATGGAACAAGATAGAAAGCCCAGAGATTAACCCATGCACCTATGGTCAACTAATCTATGACAAAGGAGGCAAAGATATACAATGGAGAAAAGACAGTCTCTTCAATAAGTGGTGCTGGGAAAACTGGACAGCTACATGTAAAAGAATGAAATTAGAATACTCCCTAACACCATACACAAAAATAAACTCAAAATGGATTAGAGACCTAAATATAAGACTGGACACTATAAAACTCTTAGAGGAAAACATAGGAAGAACACTCTTGGACATAAATCACAGCAAGATCTTTTTTGATCCACCTCCTACAGTAATGGAAATAAAAACAAAAATAAACAAGTGGGACCTAATGAAACTTCAAAGCTTTTGCACAGCAAAGGAAACCATAAACAAGACAAAAAGACAACCCTCAGAATGGGAGAAAATATTTGCAAATGAATCAACGGACAAAGGATTAATCTCCAAAATATATAAACAGCTCATTCAGCTCAATATCAAAGAAACAAACACCCCAATACAAAAATGGGCAGAAGACCTAAGTAGACATTTCTCCAAAGAAGACATACAGACGGCCACGAAGCACATGAAAAGCTGCTCAACATCACTAATTATTAGAGAAATGCAAATCAAAACAACAATGAGGTATCACCTCACTCCTGTTAGAATGGGCATCATCAGAAAATCTACAAACAACAAATGCTGGAGAGGGTGTGGAGAAAAGGGAACCCTCTTGCACTGTTGGTGGGAATGTAAATGGATACAGCCACTATGGAGAACAATATGGAGGTTCCTTAAAAAACTAAAAATAGAATTACCATATGACCCAGCAATCCCACTACTGGGCATATACCCAGAGAAAACCGTAATTCAAAAAGACACATGCACCCGAATGTTCATTGCAGCACTATTTACAATAGCCAGGTCATGGAAGCAACGTAAATGCCCATCAACAGACGAATGGATAAAGAAGTTGTGGTACATATATACAATGGAATATTACTCAGCCATAAAAAGGAACGAAATTGAGTCATTTGTTGAGACATGGATGGATCTAGAGACTGTCATACAGAGTGAAGTAAGTCAGAAAAACAAATATCGTATATTAATGCATGTATGTGGAACCTAGAAAAATGGTACAGATGAGCCAGTTTGCAGGGCAGAAGTTGAGACACAGATGTAGAGAATGGACATATGGACACCAAGGGGGGAAAACTGCGGTGAGGTGGGGATGGTGGTGTGCTGAATTGGGCGATTGGGATTGACATGTATACACTGATGTGTATAAAATTGATGCCTAATAAGAACCTGCAGTATAAAAAAACAAACAAAACAACTAATACTAAACTTTCATTGGGTTATTTGTATGGAAATATGTTAATATAAATGTTTCAGACATTACATGAAATTTCTAAAAATCTTATATTTGTATTTGTATGGAAAAATCTTATATGTTCTGGTATAATGTTATAAGTAATAATCCTAGTTATTACTTTAAAATGTATATCTCAGAAATAACTAATTTTCTTGTCAACTGCATTATTATGAACTTTCATCAAATCTTTAACCGTGGTCATTTTTAAGTCTTTTGTCATTTACAGACAGTTCTGGGTGTACTCTGATGATTTTGCAAATATGTTCCTATAAAAGGGTTTCATCTTCAAGAAATTCATGGAAAAGACTCTGACAAGTACAGGTTTCTGGTAACTGACTGTACTGCTGAACTGAATGAATAAGCATTTTCAGAACTCTAATGAAAAACTGATGAACTCATAAAAGTGCTAACAAAAGATCAAGATGAAAAAAAAAATTAATTACATGGGACTGAGTGAACTGATGAGGATGAGTATAATTTTTGTGACTTTCTGTCTGAATTTAAAAAAAAAAAAAAAATCCCACAAGGACTCAGAGGCAAAGAATATACAAATCAATTTTAACTGCAAAGTAAAGGAGCTGTTACAGTGGAGGATTACTGGACTGAATGTCAATATTATGACATAGTATGAGTGTGTTTCATGTTTGGTAATTGCAATCATTGTTGCTTTTGTTGTGGTCATCCATGTACAATGCTTGGTGTCAGTCTATTTATCTCTTGTAAAAATAAAATACAGTGTGTGTGTGTGTGTGTGAAAAAAAAAAAAAAAAAAAATGAAACCATTTACCAAAGAAAATGAACTAAAAAAATACGAAGAGTAGAAATTTTCCCCTCTGGAGTAGAGTTCTTTTTTTTTTTTTTTTTTAATTAATTAATTAATTTATTTTTGGCTGTGTTGGATCTTCGTTTCTGTGCGAGGGCTTTTCTCTAGTTGTGGTAAGCGGGGGCCACTCTTCATCGCGGTGCGTGGGCCTCTCACTATCGCGGCCTCTCTTGTTGTGGAGCATAGGCTCCAGACGCGCAGGCTCAGCAGTTGTGGCTCACGGGCCTAGTTGCTCCGTGGCATGTGGGATCTTCCCAGACCAGGGCTTGAACCCGTGTCCCCGGCATTGGCAGGCAGATTCTCAACCACTGCGCCACCAGGGAAGCCCTGGAGTAGAGTTCTATTAGCCATTTGGTGGCCCACTTCTTAAATATCCTCAGAATAACCTCCCCTCCAAAAAGGTGTCATTACCATGCTCTTTCCAGTGCAAGTCCAGTCCTCATCTCCACTTTCCCGCTTCCTACAATCAATTCATCCTGAGATGTTTTCCTTACAATATCTGTTTCACATATACATTTTGGATTTGGAAACTCTTAGATATTTCTGTTCTGACAAATAGTAGGAATTCATGTTAGTACCATTTCTCAAACTCAAGCTCAAGTCTTATTTTTCTCAGACCAAAAAATACCACTTGATTGTTCATTCTTAAGGTCCACATTTCTTGAGCAGTACTCAGTTTGTACGTGTTCTTGCAAACAATGATGAAATGTATAGAAAGAGCACTATCGAGGGTCTGTGAGATCTGGACTCTACTTGCAGCACAGCCACTATAACCAGCTGTGAAACACTGGATGAGAAACTTCATCTCTTTAAAATTCAATCCTTACCTGTAAAATGAAGTGGTTAAACCAATTCTCTTTGCATTGTTTTCAAGCTATTTCATTCTATGATCAATTATATTAGTAGATGCCCGGCAGGATACAGTATTCTGGAACTAGAATTCTAAATGCCGAAGAAGTAAATGAAACCTATAAATGTTCTCAGCAAACCATCCTGTTCAGAAGTGCAAAGACCGAAGTATTCTGGGCACCTGGCACAAGCACATCCCTAGGCCCAGTGGAAGAGTCCACTGCTTCCTTCCCTAAACTGGCTTCCTCCCACCTGCTCCTGATTACTCCTCTTTTAAGATCCACTTAGAGACCCTATATCCCTACTAGACTGAAAAAAATACCTACTCCATGTTCCCAGATGACTTTGTATATACATCTATTATAGTCCTTATCCCTTATCACATATTTAAATAATTATCTTTCTAGAACAAAGTTAGACATAAATAATAAATAAAATCATAAAATGATTTTCTTTCTCTTATTCATCTCTGTAAGCCTGGTCGCAAGCATAGTGTTTGTCATATATGTGTAATACTATAGAAATACAATTTATTTAAATCCTAAAGGGCAGTCTAGGGCCATGTATCTATATCTATATAGGGTATCTGTATCTATCTCCTCTTAATAATCCTGTGAGGTTGTTAACATGTAGAGATGAGAAAAATGAGTCTCAAAAATACTGAACAACTTACTAAAGGTCTCACTGGTAGTAAATGGTTAAGATGAAATTAAACAGAAACTGTCTCATAAAATGCTAAATAAATAAATGGATGAATTTTTCCTTCCTGATATTGTCAACAATTGGTTTTCTATAAAATAAAGAGTCTAAGAATAGAATGAAGACAAAAGTCTAAATAGGAATTACCTTATCTATAAATGCGTATATGCCAATGTAACTATTGCTTATTTACCTAATACATGGGAGAAGAAAATACACACACACACACAACACACAAAAGCATTTAGAAAATTCTTATTTACCTAATGAATGTCTACTAAATACAAAGCATTTTATCTTGCTCAATTCCTAGGATCAATCTCCCTGGCTTAGTTCTCTAGTGTTTTTCCTGGAATTTGGCTGACGAGTGGTAAGTAAAGAGAACTAAATTGACCACAGATATACTCCTAGGTAATTCAGAGCTCACAATATTGTTAAACTCACACAAATAAAATAATCTATGTAAAGAAGGCTTTAATGAAATTTAAGTTTCTATAAGCAAAGCTAGGAGAACAAATATAAAAGTATAATTTACTAACCACACAAACATCTGCCTGTTTGCACGAACAGGTTGGACTGATTAACAACTCCAACTGAGACCGCAGTTTTTCATCATCACCGAGGACTTGGTTAAATTTCTTCACAAAATCTTGTGCTTTCCCAGGGTCAGGCAAATTCTCTATAAAATTAAAAGAGAATCAATACTACAAAAGAAAAACCACTAAACTAAAAGCAAGCTGTCTTAAAAAATAATCCTGAGGCACCAAAAGATAATCAGTCAATCTGGCTCTTAGAAATAAAATTATTAAGAAAAGGATTATTTTTTCTTACTTAGTATTAAATTGATAGTCCCCCTGGGTAAATTATTTGATGTCTACTATATATCTACGGAGTGAATAAACATACTCACTTGCTATGGTCATCAGTTTTCCAAACATGGCAGAAGAGTTAGCCTCAGACTGAAATTTAAAACAAAAACAAAAGCTGTCACATGTGCTACCAAATTTCGGTTAGAAAACTATACTCAGTATTGTACATTTTTTTAAGTTAAAAAAAAATCCATCACAATATACCCACTAGAAAATGGCTTACCATATCTACACCCTATGTTGATAACAAAGAACTATGGAGTAGCAACAACTATTAAGTTAGCACAAATAAAAGGAAAGGAGATGCCAGCAGGAAGTTATTTAAAAATTTTTAAAAGCATATATAACTTTCATAGGAAAATTATCTTTCCAGGAGAGTGAACAGAAGATAATGAAAACAAGTATCATATCAAAATTACTGTGAAACCATACACCAAAGAAAATTAACTAAAAATGCGGAGAGCAGAAAAATTTTCTTTCTGAATAGAGTTCTATTAGCTATTTTGTGGCCCATTACTTAATATATCACCTCCCCTCCTACTGCCCTTTCCTCCATTACAACAAGAGTATTATTTTATTATTGAATCTGCATGGTCCCATGAACCACCTGCTTTTGTTAAAAGTTTTGTTGGATCACGGTCATACCCATTCATTTATATGCTATCTCTGTTTCTGCACCACAAAGGCAGAGTTAAGCAGTCATGGAGACTGTATGGCTGGCAAAGCCTAAATTTTTACTATCTGGTCATATACAAAAAAAATTTCGACAACCCTTGCTTGGGCCACTGAGGGGTCTCTGTGTATGGTTCCCTGGCTAAGAACACCTATTCTAGCAAATATGTTTAGAAGTATATTAAGAGATTATTCAAATTTTTCTCCACCTTCCAGAAAATGTTGGGCAGAATTTCTTTGTTAATTTGACTTTGGCATATTCAAATGATTGATACCTGACTTGATACTGACTCTACAATAAAGGACCAAATCACAGAGCAAAAAACATTTATGACTTCTAATATAATTTTATATTAAGGTTTAATTCTAATGATTTGATAATTGATAAACTATAACTTCTTAGTGTCTAAATACTTGATAAGCTGGAAAACACCATTTCTTTGCTCATGCTGGAAAATAAAATTTTGTTATATTCATGTGAAATGCAAATTAGCTTGGATAACCACAGAAATTGTTTAACTGACATGCGGAAAATAAAACACATGAAATACTTATTGCTTGCTTCATTATATATGACTACAGAAAAATTAACAATGACTTAAACTATGAATTTAAGTAAAACATCATGAACCTACCGTAGGCTGCTTGTGCAAATCCAATAGTTCTCGTACATGACTTCTAAGCATGTTCTGACACTTCCACATTTCATTCAGAGCTCTGTAAATAAAGTTATAAATATGAAAAAAATACATAATATAACAATACTGGTAACTACTCAACCTTACTACTTTTCTTACACCATTCTTCTACATCTACCTAAAATTTTAAGCACCAGAAAATTTACTTATTAGGATTAACAGAGTTTAGTTTAAATTACTTAACATAAGGCTTCTTATGAGAGAAAATATTTGAGAAGTTTCTAAGGATGAACAGGATCTTGCCAGGTAAACTGAAGGAATTGAGACATTCTAAGCAGAGGCAGCCAGAATGTTCTGCTACAAAGAGAGATAAAATGTCATCAAAGCCCATGGCACATACAGGAAAGTGAAAAAAAATTTATAGGCTTGGAGCACAGAATGTGAGTGGGGGAGCATAAGGAAGCTGGAACATACAACAGAAAAGGATCAGACCATGAAGGCCTTTTTATGCCAGGCTAAGGGGGTATGCATGAAGTGGTGTAGACTATTTCAAAAAATGAATTTCTTAGAAATGATGTGGATTCAAAATGCTAAATTTAAATTGAGTTTCTTTATTCTAGACTCTTTTCTCTCCATGAAAGCAGATTTTCTTCTCTCACAAACCCACTCTGTAATTTCAGGTGCCCAAAAGACCTCTGGGAAATTAGTCTATCTCTACTCTTTGCCAAATATTTTGAAATATAAACAGAGATCAAGACCTTAGGCCAGGGGTTTACTACCTACAGTGAACATTATGAACCACTTTCAAATCCTTTTTTAAAATGATGGCTAATGTCTCCTAATAGGATGCACCAAGGATACGTTACTCTGTGGACTTTCTGCTGAAAGCGCATAATCTTGATCCAATGATGAGGAAACACTGGATGAATCCAAACTGAGAGAACATTCTACAAAATAACTGGCCTAGGCAATACTCTTCTGGAAAATGTCAAAGTCATAAAAGACAAAGACAGACTGAGGAATGGTTCCAAATTAAAAAAGACTAGAGACATGATAATTAAACATGCAATGTGTTATCCTAGAAAGGGAAAAAAACATCCATAAAGGACATTATGTGACGATTGAAGAAATCTGAATACACACTGGATTAGACAATATTTTATCAATGTTAAATCTCCTGATTTTCATAAGGCACTCTCGTTACATAAAAGAGTATCCTTGTTCTTAGGGCATACACACTGAAGTATTAGAGGTAAAGAGATCCAATGTCTGCAAACTACTATCAATGGATCAGAAGAAAATACATATATAAAGTATGTGCAAATGGCAAATGATAAAGCAAATGGTCAAAAATTATGAATCTGGCTAAAGGGGATATCACAAAGCTTTGTTTTATTCTCACAACTTTTCTGTAAATTTGAAATTATATGAAATTAAAGGCAATATATATATATATGTAAATGTAATAGCTGAGGTTCTTATTCAGAAAAATCAGAATTCTCAATGACAGGAGTTATTTAGTTTTTTAAAAGCTTTATTAAAGTGGAATGTCCACACATCCTAGGTGGCCTGGGATAGTTAAAGTTTACGCCAGTTGTCTGAACAAAATTATTACTAGTGCCTCCTTTCAATCTCAAAAATATCTCAGTTTGGACAATCAATCATATGGTTATTCTACATAGAAGTGATCTGGACATGCTCTCCTGACAAAGAACCAGTTCTTAGCTCTTAGGCTTAGTATGGTAAAGCTCCAATTCAGATCCCAGTCAACAGGTGAACAAAAGGTAATTTTGACATGGGGACTTCTTTGAATCCCTGAAACCATATTACTGGCTCAGTTGCCAAATATGCCTATGCATATAGGAATATTTTTGCTTTTAACTTAACCAAACTTATATCATAAAAATTTTCTCTGTAAATATTTATCTGAGGTTCTTGATTCAACCAGAAGAAGCAACAACCCTATCAAAAACAATTAATTAAATATGATAAAGTAACTTTATAAAATCTTCAAAAAATACTCCAATCATTTAAAAAGTAACTTACTTGACAGCATTTGGATCCAAACTAGCATATAAATAATACAAGCATTTCATTCTCTCTTCTGTTTCCAGGTTGTGGGGGACAAGATACTGAGCAAAGATTTTCTCTACCAACAGTCTACGAGGCAAACAAACAAAAAACCCAAGTAACAAAATTATTCTATTTGTTAGAAGCCACAGCCATTTCATATTTTATCCACCTCATGCAAAGATACCATACCAATGATGATACCTATGTGTGAAAATACAACGGAAAAGATCAGTATGTGATCAATGCTTTTCCTTGCAAGTATGGCTATTTTAAAATTTAGAGCTACGGCTGCTATTTGTGGCTTTACGTTTTATCAGTATGAAACATTTGTTCTAAAAGGGTTATATATTATTCCTAAGTACAGGGTGCTAGGCTGTTCTACCTGTCCTTCTTCATCAGTCTGGCGCTACAGCAAATTACTTAACATTACCCATAAAGCTATGATCTCAAGAATAATTAATTCGCAAAAAAAAATTTCCTTTGATTAGTTTGGCTCCTTCCCCATGTTGTCATTTAGTAAAATCAGGGGGCTCTTCCTTCATCTTCCTGAAAATTCAGCTTTTCTTATGCACATTTGTCTCCTTTCCACATTCTAAATTCCTCACCAATATTAAAATATCCTTCTTGCCAAGCTTATAATTATTATTCAACATCACTGGAATAAGAAAATTTAAGGGCTCTTCATTAGTCAATGAAATACATAATCAATGATGTCAAAGTAGTTAACTCAATAAAACACTGCAAAGTATTTTGCAAAAACCGAAATCATTACTATAATCCAACAGAGAATTGTAAGTAACATTCAGAAAATGAAAACAATGTAAGTTTTCATCTCAAGAGAAGAATTTTCTAACCATGTATGGGGACGAATGTTAAACAGACATTGTGGTGATCACTAGGCAATATATACAAATATAGAATAATTATGTCACTTGAAATTTAATGTAATGCTGTATGTCACTGATACCTCAATAAAAAAATACAGTAATACCTCTATTGGTACTTACAGTGTTGTAAAAAGGAAAAAATAACTAACAGTTATTAAATAGTGCTACTTTGCCAGGCAGTGAGCTAGGGGGCATTACATTCATTATTTTATTTAATCCATAAGACAATTCTGTAAGAAAGCCTTATTATTACTCCTTTTTAGATAAAATCAAGTACACAGAAGTTAAATCAGCTGTGTATGGGCACAGATCTAATATAACGGGCAGAATGAACATTTGGTCTCTGGTCTGAGTCCAAATCTCATGCATATTTCACTATTATTATGCTAACTCACAGTCTTGGCTGGAGTCTTATTTAAACATGGCATGTCTAAATATGTAGAAAGTGGTTTCTAAACTTAGAGAAACTAATTATTATGAAAAAATTAAATAGAAATATTTAAAAATTAAAAGCACTTTTATATTCAACCATTTTACCAACATATCAGACTCACTTGTCATCGATGCTATTCTGATAATATATATGCAAAAGTTTGTCCTTTATCCAGCTGACTTTCTCTGCAGCTTCCTTTCCTGCTTCACCATGAAGACAGTATTTCTTATAAAGCTGAGCCAGACCCATCATAGCTTCTTTTCTTACTCGCCACTAGAAAGTATAAAGTTTATTGGATAAGCTAGATACCAAACTTTAGTATACAAATCTGCAAAAATTACCATTTCTTCACTAGGTTGCACAATGAGATTTATGTGTGCATAGATTAGCATAATATTAATTTTCAAAACAGGCAGACAAATCACTTAACCAACAATTTTGATTATGTTCCTATTTAGAAATCATCCAGTGCAAATACTGCTAAATCACCTACCAATTTTTTATTTCCCTCAAAGCCAAGCAATAGTAAATCTTACAGAAGATTTCATTATATTCTGTCTAAAAAAAAATTTGGCCAAGTTTTAGAAGTGATTAAAAAATAAAAGAGAAAGCGTATAATTCACTCTGCAAACAAAAGCCCTATCGTCTGGAATGTTTTGTCCTAGTTACATCCCTTTTGATATTAACTCAGAATAAGAAGAGCAAAATTTAGTATCAAGATCTTAGAATTACAAAGTTGGGAAGCACCTTAGTGATCATCTTAAGTGAACTTCCTTACTCTGTAGATTAAAAGGGCAAATTATTTACCTAGTCACATCCTAGTCCGTGAAAGATTCTTTGGGACTTAAAGAGATTGGAATGGTTTATGAGGAGGAAAGAAAGGTGGTGAGAGGAGAGTGGACAGAAAAGTAGACTATAAAAATCTAGAGTTAGAACAATAGTACGATGTAATAATAACCACAAGTTATTTGTCTCAATAACAAATCAGAGTATACTTATCTTTGGCTTATTTTTTTTTTTAAATAAATTTATTTATTTATTTTGTGGCTGCATTGGGTCTTCCTTGCTGCACGCGGGCTTTCTCTAGTTGTGGCAAGCGGGGGCTACTCTTGGTTGTGGTGCGCGGGCTCAGTAGTTGTGGCTCGCAGGCTCTAGAGCACAGGCTCAATAGTTGTGGTGCACATGCTTAGTTGCTCCGCGGCATGTGGGATCTTCCCAGACCAGGGCTCGAACCCGTGTCCCCTGCATTGGCAGGCAGATTCTCAACCACTGTGCCACCAGGGGAGTTCCATCTTTGGCTTATTTAATACTTTCTTATAATTTTTTAGTATAATTTTCTCATTTTTATGCTATTTGGTAGATGAAATGAAATTCTGTTCCCATATAACAGGTAACAGATGTCTTTTGACATGTCTAACATGAAACGAAAGAATATAAACCGTGAAATCAAAGATTTAAGTCCTGTACCCACATTTTATAGAAAACAAAATTCAGAAAGGCTATACTCAAGGTCATTTAATTCATTACACCAAAAACCAGTTCCTAAAATGTCCAGTAGCTGTTATTCGAATTATTAGACCATATCATACAGTCTCAGTTAGCAAGAATCATTTATTCAACTCTTCCTGAAACTATAAACAAACACTGACAGAAGTAGGAGTGAACTGTTTCTAAAATGAGGAAGTAACACAAACGGCAATACCTGAAATCTGGTTTGGGAGTAGGGGGTGGGGGAGAGGGGGTAGTTAACAACTAACAAGTAGGGAGTGTCATTTCATTTAAATTAAAGCCAAGGGGAAAAAAACTCTCAGAGTTAGAATTACTGACACAGTTGAACAAGTTAAATGGTGTCTACTTTATGTATCTGTCTCCTACGACTATTTCAAAAGAACTTAAAGAATGCATCTTGCTCCTAAGTGTCTATCGACAGATGAATGGATAAAGATGTGGTACATATATACAATGGAATATTACTCAGCCATAACAAGAAACGAAACTGAGTTATTTGTAGTGAGGTGGATGGACCTAGAGTCTGTCCTACAGAGTGAAGTCAGAAAGAGAAAAACAAATACCATAAGCTAACACATATATATGGAATCTAAAAAAAAAATGGCTCTGAAGAACCTAGGAGCAGGACAGGAATAAAGACACAGACGTAGAGAATGGACTTGAGGACACGGGGAAGGGGAAGGGTAAGCTGGGACGAAGTGAGAGAGTGGCATGGACATATATACGCTACCAAATGTAAAATAGAGAGCTAGTGGGAAGCAGCCGCATAGCACAGGGAGATCAGCTCAGTGCTTTGTCTCCACCTAGAGGGGTGGGATAGGGAGGATGGAGGGGAGACGCAAGACGGAGGTGATATGGGGATATATGTATATGTATAGCTGATTCACTTTGTTATACAGCAGAAACTAACACAACAATGTAAAGCAATTATACGCCAATAAAGATGTTACAAAAAAAAAAGAATGCATCTTGCTGTATCTCTATAGCAAGATATTGCTTTTCTACCCTGAAATTATAGCTAAATTACATTGGTTTCAATAGGGTAGCAGATTTTCAACTATGCTTCAAATAAAATAGCACACTGCAAAGGCAACCTTTGTTGAAGATGTTAATAAGTAACACATTTAATAAGCCTGCCTTGCCTGTGTATCTCCTACTCATGGTTGACACTTTCTTAGCAACTGCTACTACTGTTCTTAGTACTCCTTTTCTTTATCAACCCACGTTTTTAACTGCATCCACATGGAGGAAATTACACAAAAAGAATAATAACTAAACATCATTTTGGCCCTTAGCTTAGCACAGCAATATGGAAACACCACTTTCATAGAAAGTATGATATTCTAAGACAGTTACTTTTGAAGATGCTAACTATAAAAGAAATAAATACTGGTGATCAATCACTATTCTTCTGAAGCTCATCATGTAAGTGAAAAGGTAAAATAAAACTTTAATTTAGCTGTTCTTTTTGTAAAGGTAGGCTAAAAAACCCATGCCTAAGACCTGAAAAGCTATAGAATCCAATGTATTCATTTGTAAAGATAATTAAAAGATACACAGGAAACATACAAATTATTAGCTTTTTATTTGGTATTGTATTAGTTTGACTTTCACACAGAAAAACTTTAAATAGAAAATAATTTCTATTGTATTTTGCTAACAATGTAAACACAGTAAATTATAAAAGAATAAAATTCCTCAGATTTTACCCGTTTGTCCAGTGTTCTTTCTCTTACAAAGCCAAGTAGCTGATCATTTACTAAGGCAAGGTCTCTTTTGGCAGCTGTTATTATAGTAACAATGACATCATGACGAATAGCTTCTTCTGGATCATGTGATCTAACTTTCAAGTATTCTGAAATCGGAGAAAAAATTAAGCTAAATGTTAGCTATAATATTCATTATGTTCAGAATGACAAAAAAAACCTAATGCTTTTAAGTTTATGTCCATACTGGAAGAATGATTGTAAAATGTGGCATAAATTAAAATTATTTAATTTTTGAGGTGACAATACCCTACATAATAACAAAATAAACTATACCACACTATTTATTACTGTAAAGTCACATCTTAATAAAATATTTTATATCAACTATTCTGGAAAAGTCAAATCGGCACCTGAAATCAAATCAGCACCTGATTTAATACAGTTTAGAATTTAAGTTAACGATACATATTAAAATACTTAAAAAATAGTAAAAATGCTTATAGCAAGTTTGCTGATAGGTATATATCTTCACATTACGCAACATAAAATAACATTCTGTGACTTCTAAAAAAAATCCTAAATAACTACGATACAAACAAAGTTATTTCCTCTTTTTTGGTAAACAATATTTTGATAGCAGTTATTTATTTGTTACAACCAAGTAAGTAGGTTTAAATGCTCTACTTCAAGTGAAGAATGAGGGATTCTAGTCTACTTCAGAAGAAATCATTTTCCCACCTATTATTAGATATGTTATTATATTTAATTATCACACAGATATAATGATTTGTGCCCAAACCCGGAGTCATAAGGAAGAGTCTACTTCCTCAAACTATGATTTCCAGAAAATTGCAAAGGATTACAATGTGAAGATTTCAAATGTAATATTATTGTATCAACATGAAATCCCTTACTAGTAGTCCATGACTGATAGAGACCTGAAAGAGTGCCAGAGTGAAACCTATTCAGAAACCGAAGCTAAAGTCAAAGGCCACAACTAAAATGTATTTGTGTGATTACTCTCATACTTCAATAAACCAGCTACCTTACCTGTGAGATCCTTTGCTAAATCTGGGTGATTCATTAAACAGTGACTCGCAAATTTCACACTTTCTAATCTCACAGGAACGTGAATGTCATTGAATCTACATAGAAAAAGATTGCTAATATTAGTTGTAAGGCAAAATAACTATTTTCAAATAAGGTATATCAACGCTATGTAGATAGCTATAAACAACAACAGTTACTGATTATAAGATGTGTTGGTTTATTAAAATGACAGTTAACTTGTTCTGAAGGAAGAATATAAAGTAAAAAGATACATAATTTCACAAGAATATTTTTTACAACAGGATTTTTTCACCATGCTAAAACAAAAACGGTATAAACACATCCCCCAACCCAAACTACCTTCACTGAAGAACCAAAAATTGGAGCTTAAAATTATGCTACAAAACAAACAAAAAATATTCAAAATGCACAAAATCTATTTGAAAGAAGTTAATAGGAGGAAAATACTAGAGGAATGTGAGGTAGAAAGCAAATCATATATGAGGCAGACCCAAAAATTCAAAGATAAGTACATAAAACACATGTGCCATATTGCCTCATAGCAAAAAAGTTTCATATGGCTGGGACCAACCTGTAACTGCTATTTTAGGTCTAATATATTGTAAGAACTTAATATGAAACTCAGTATGTAGATTCAGAACTGCATATAATAAGGATAAGCTGAGAAACTCTCAAGTTTTAAATTTATTGGGCAATTTTAAATTGAATAATGTGATTTTATTTTATTTACTTATTTTTTACCCCTTAATCTCCCTTACCCATTTCTTTCCTCTCCCAACCCTCCTCCCCTCTGGCAACCACCTGTTTGTTCTCCTTATCTATGACTTTGTTTCTGTTTTGTTATGTTTGGTCATTTGTTTTATTTTTTAGATTCCATATGTAAATGACATCATACAGTATTTGTCTTTCTCTGTTTGACTTATTGCACTTAGCGTAATACCCTCTAGATCCGTCCATGTTATCCCAAATGGCAAAATTTCACTTTTTTTATGGATGAGTAAAATTCCATTGTTTATGTATATACCACATCTACTTTATCCATTCATCTACTGACTGGGTACTTGGGTTGCTTCCATATCTTGGCTATTATAAATAATGCCACAATGAACATAGAGCTAGTGCATATATCTTTTCTGATTAGTGTTTTTATTTTCTTCAGATAAATAATAGTTCTATTTTTATTTTTCATCATTATTTTTTTTGGCCACACCGTGTGGCTTGTGGGATTTTAGTTCCCCCACCAGGGACTGAACCTGGGCCCTTGGCAGTGAGAGCACGGAACCCTAACCACTGGACTGCCAGAGAATTCCTAATAGTTCTATTTTTAAATGTTTGAGGAACCTCCATACTATTTTACATAGTGGCTGTACCAATTTACATCGCCACCAACAGTACACAGTTCTTTTCTCCACATTGTTGCCAACACTTGTTATTTGTTGTCTTTTTGATAAGTCTTCCTGGCAGGTGTGAGGTGATATCTCACTGGGTTTCGATTTGCATTTCCCTGATGATTAGTGATGTTCAGCATCTTTTCATGTGTCTGTTGACATCTGTATGTCTTCTATGGAAAAATGTGTATTCAGATCCTCTGCCCATTTTTAAATCAGGTTGACTTATGTATGAGTTCTTTGTATATTTTAGATATTAATCCCTTATGACATATATCATTTGCAAATATCTTCTCCCATTCAGTAGGTGGCCTTTTCATTTTGTTGATAGTTTTCTTCGCTGTGCAAAAGCTTTTTAGTTTGATGTAGTCCCATGTGTTTATTTTTGCTTTTGTTTCCCTTGCCTGAGGAGACACATCCAAAAGCATACTACTAAAACCAATAAGTGTGTACTGTCTATGTTTTTTTCTAGAAGTTTAACACCTAGAAAACTTCTAGAAAAAACCAGACAGTAGACACTAGCATGGACTGGACCATGATGTCTTCAGTCTCATGACTTATTTAAAAAACTTAAGACTCTGAACATTCTCAGATGTGAACTATTTATTCTAATGACATTATTTTAGCACACACAAAAAAGATTAAAACCTGTTATGTGGGTAAATAAGACAAAGCTTTCTTCATAAAGAATTTGTCTTACAATTTATTCTCCAATAAAGACAGCAACACAGGTACTAAAGACACAAACACATATCAAAGTTTTGATATGTGTGGTTTTAATCAACTGCACCACATTCACTAGCCTCCAAAATATAAAAGTTAGAATCCACAGAATTGTATGTTCTCTTACCGTCCAAGAAAACACTGCCACAGAGGACGATTCTGTGTTGCCAAATCGGAATCTTTAGAACCAAACAATTTAGCTAAAAGTCGAACAACAGCTAATCGCTCTTCTCCATCATTGCTCTAAGGGAAAAAAGAAAATAAATAAAGCCTGAGGTTTATTCATAAGATTACAAAAAGATAACATGAAACATTTCTGAGAAGCTACAATTTCATTATTTCTGCTTAAAATGATGAGAACTTTAAAATATCATGTTCTCTCATTTACTGTGCAGAAGTTGACTTGATTCCATGTTAGATCATCAGGTTCTTTGCTCTTATTTCATACACTCCCAACTGTTAATTTATGCCTACTTCACTGCTTGTTTGCAATCTGTACAGATGCTGTAGAAACATGAAGATAATCATTCAATTCTAACATTCCATAAGAGTTCTAGAAAAAATTCTGTGAAGGGAAGAGCTACAAATAATTCCTGCCCTAATCCTATAATTTGATCTCCAACATAAACCCATATCAGTTAAGCTTTTGATATGTGAATTTTTTTTTTTTTTTTTTTAATTTTTGGCTGCATTGGGTCTTTGCTGCTGTGCATGGCTTTCTATAGTTGTGTCAAGCGGGGGCTACTCTTCATTGTGCAGCTCGGGCTGTAGGTGCATGGGCTTCAGTACTTGTGGCTCGTGGGCTCTAGAGCGCAGGCTCAGTAGTTGTGGTGCACGGGCTTAGTTGCTCCGCGGCATGTGGGATCTTCCCGGACCAGGGCTCGAACCCGTGTCCCCTGAATTGGCAAGCGGATTCTTAACCACTGCGCCACCAGGGAAGCCCTAATATGTGAAGTTTTAATCAAGGTTCCCCTACTGACTGGAGCACATGATCCTGAAGAATGTCATGATTCAGGAAAACTCATTTTAATAGAAGAGCATGAATCTTAAGAGTATCTAAAAGGTCAGGTGAACTGAACACTACAAAAAAGCAAAACTTGATGCCCCCCACTGGACCAGTGAACTGGCTTCGCCCCGTGCTTTGGACCTCGGGCCTCACTTCTCCTCCAGGGACCCCAAGTGCTCCTGCCCCACTGGCGGCTCCTGCAGCTGCGCTGGCTCCTGCACCTGCAAAGCCTGCAGATGCACCTCCTGCAAGAAGAGCTGCTGCTCCTGCTGCCCCGTGGGCTGCGCCAAGTGTGCCCAGGGCTGCGTCTGCAAAGGGGCCTCGGACAAGTGCAGCTGCTTTGCCTGATGTCGTGGAGAGCCTGCCCCGGGTGTCAAAAGAGCAACCAGGACAAACCTGCATTTTACCATTTTTCATACAACCGGACCTGACGCTACATTCCTTTTTCTATGAAATATGTGAGTTGTAATAAAAGTTGTTGACTTCAGGGGTTTCCCTGGTGGCGCAGTGGTTGAGAATCTGCCTGCTAATGCAGGGGACATGGGTTCGCGCCCTGGTCTGGCAGGATCCCACATGCCACGGAGCAACTAGGCCTGTGAGCCACAACTACTGAGCCTGCGCGTCTGGAGCCTGTGCTCCGCAACAAGAGAGGCCGCCATAGTGAGAGGCCCGCGCACCGCGATGAAGAGTGGCTCCCGCTCGCCACATCTAGAGAAAGCCCTTGCACAGAAACAAAGACCCAACACAGCCAAAAATAGATAAATAAATAAAGAAGCTTTCATTAAAAAATAAAAAACAAAAAAAAGTTGTTGACTTTAAAAAAACAAAACAAAACTTAAAGTTATTTTTTGATAGAGGCCTATTTTCTTATCCTGAATCAATATACTCTATAAAAAGTGTTCTAGTTTTCACTAGTGATGTCACGTCTTAATATAAATTAAGTTATTCTGAAACCATATGGTGCATGGAACTTTTTAAAAGTCACATATTCACTAGGAAAATAAAGGCAATAATGAAAAGCAGTTGCTAATTTTTAAAGTGTTCAAATATAATGTGTGTCTAAAGCAATACCAGCAAGTCAATAAAAAAAATATTTATGGGAAAAGACAGTAAGTGAAAAAAGAAAAATGAAGACTACAGCATATCACTTTTTCCTTAAGAATGTCCTAACTCTCAGGGATAGGGGTTTTGTGGTTAAATAGGCACACTTACTAAACAAAGATAAAAATGAAAATTCAAGCTTGAACACTTACAACTACAAAAATGATTTTCTTTCACAAAGTTTTTCTCAAGCAATGTGACTACAATGCAGATTAGTGCTGCCTTTTGGTAAGTCCAACTGAGTAGCCAACATGATTTATTTTTTTAAAGAAAAATCAATCTATCCCTTAAATGTCAAACACTAGAAAAACTGGAAATTTTACTTTACTTGAAGGTGACTACTCAGTAGCTTAGTGATTATTTCAAATGTGACATTTCACATCTATGTAATTTAACTACTGAAATAAAATGAAATGAAAACTCGCTCCCACCCCCTGCCTTTCTTTTTCTAAATTTAAATTTTTGGCTGCATTGGGTCTTCGTTGCTGCGCACGGGCTTTCTCTAGTTGCGGAGAGGGGAGGCTACTCTTCCTTGCGGTGCACGGGCTTCTCGTTGCGGGGGCTTCTCTTGTTGCGGAGAACGGGCTCTAGGCACGCAGGCTTCAGTAGTTGTGGCTCGCAGGCTCTAGAGCACAGGCTCGGTAGTTGTGGCACACGGGCTTTTTTGCTCCACGGCATGTGGGATCTTCCCGGACTAGGGCTTGAACCCCTGTCCCCTGCATTGGCAGGCAGATTCTTAGCCACTGCACCACCAGGGAAGCCACCCCCTGCCTTTTTTGATTTTTAAATACGTTCTCTGAGTGAGGTTGGAATATGATGATAGTGCTGGTAAATCTTTTCTGGTGCAAAAATCATTTGGTGTCTCTGATGTACAGCTGTTATTAGTAATCTATACCAAAGTGAAAATTATCTCATTAAGATATTACCTAATACATTGTTTGAATACAAATTTTATATATATATATATATAAAATGTTAATTTAAATAATGGGTAAAATGAGAAATTCTGCATTAGTAATTTACGAGTGACTTTCTGAAAGAAATTCAAATGGCCACCTAGTTTTTATTTTTCTTCAACCTTAGCTGAAAAAGGTAACCACTCTGTTACTGCTTCTAATTACAAAGTAATTGATTCAGAACAATTCTCTGTAAAAATTTTCTAAAACCAAAATAAAGCAATTATGACTGTTTTATAATGTTTTAAATTGGTGAATAAATGTAAATGTCTGTCTATCTCTGCCTAACATGAAAAAAGTCTTAAATATAAAATGTGGCAAATTTTCTGACTATAGCAAAGCTGCTAAGTAGCACAACTCCAGAGTATCCCTTAAAACATAAGAGATAATAGCACTCTATGGACCCACACAGTGGATAGTGTATACAGGTGCATGCAGTGGCCCAGTATAAAGCAAAATCAAACAAACTGTTATGTTGAAGCATTTTCTCAAGTATTTTTAATGTCCTCAGAGGACTGTAACCTAGGACTTTTAACTATAAAAAGCTGTAGCTATATGATTCAGATATAACTACAGAAAATCGCCACAGCCATAAAAACTTCCTAGGCTATCTGCTTAGCACACATTGGTGACTCCAAAGGGGGCACCCTAATTATATATAGATAGCACCTAAACTACTCTGAACCTCAGGTCTCTTCACTTGTGATGAGAAAAGTAATACTGGCACAGGCTAGGGTTATAGTCAGAAGCAAATAACACAGGTGAGAGCAGCTGCTGTAAAACCATAAAATATTCCATTATTAGTATTATTTAGACTCAGTATTAGTTCAGTATAAAGTCTTTAAAAGGCACAAATTTATCTAAGAATACAGAAAAACATAAAAAACAATGGCCTTGGGTTATATATTATATATTGTATTAAAAGAGACTACATGGTTAGAAATATTAACTGACTATGGTGCTAATATTTTTAAAAAAGGAATTATGAAATCTATAAAAAAAATTCTTGTTCATGTACTGCTAACGTACCCCTATAAAAATATCAAATTGTATCAATGAAGAAGAGAAGGTACAAGATAAAGGAGTAATAAGGATGACTGTGGTAAAATGAAAAGCTCATAACCCATTTAAAAAGGTGCTACTACTCAGTTCCAGCCATTCTGTGTCATATAAAAATAAGGGTCCAATGTTGCGAAATCATCTGATTTTTTTAAAAGAAGAAAATGCATAATCTGGATTTTTAAGCAAAATCTGATTTTAAAATTCATTCATTCAATGTTAGCAACTTTTTAAAAAGAGAAATTCTTTGTATGAGATTTCAAAATAAAATTTAGGGACTTCCCTTGTGGCGCAGTGGATAAGAATCCGTCTGCCAATGCAGGGGACGTGGGTTCGATCCCCGGTCCAGGAAGATCCTACATGCCGCAGAGCAACTAAGCCCGTGCACCACAACTACTGAGCCTGCAGTCTAGGGCCCACGAGCCACAACTACTGAGCCCACACACCACAACTACTGAAGCCTGCACACCCTAGAGCCCGTGCTCTGCAACAAGAGAAGCCACCACAATGAGAAGCCTGAGCACCACAACAAAGAGTAGCTCCTGCTCGATGCAACTAGAGAAAGCCCACGTGCATAACTGAATCACTTTGCTGTACACCTGAAACTATCAACTATATATTGATAGTTTGATCAACAAACTATCAACATTGCTAATCAACTATACTCCAATATAAAATAAAAAGTTAAAAAAATGCATACCTTAACTAAATATAAGAAGATAAACTGAACTCACATTTTATTCTTTTACAGTTAGAGAAAAACAATATGATATATATTTTTCTCTTAAATGTTAAAGGGCTTAGAAATTAGTCAGTCCTACCTTCAGTTTGAATTCAAGCTGCGGCATGACAGATAATAATAAATGAGGATCTATAGCAAAAAGTTCCTGAATCAGATCAAATACATGTTCTGACAAATCACTTACTGACGATCTTCCCAGCACCAGGACTTGATTGAAAAACTACAGGAGATAAACACAAAAATAAAATATCAGTTTCATTTAAAAACTTGGATAGGCTTTTTATAAACATGTTAAAAGAAAACTATATAATTAGGCATTCCATATATAAGTGAAGGTGATGAAAAAGAACAGATGTTTAAATTACTAATATATATGATAGGACAGTCCACCAAAACAGAAGAAATAAACCTCTAAATATCAAATTATGAATGTTACACGAAAGAGATAAAAAGTAATTGAGTTGTTAGCTTTCTTTCAAATTAGGATGACAATCCTAGGAATCTTAACTTTCATTAAAACAAAACAATTTAGATAGTTTATGTAATTCATTATAGAGAATTTTAAAGAGAAATTTCCGTATAGCAGAGAAAATTTTTTAAAGTCTCAATCTTTTGGATTTTTATTTAAGCTTGAGGATTCTATTAGTTTAGTAATAAAGAATAATTGAAGGTGGAGGATGAGTTGTTTTTTTTTAAAATACCCAGAAAGTCAAAAACACTTTAACTCAGAGGACAAAGAGAAGGAAAATGTGATGATACAAAGGCTGATTATTTAAAAGAATTCTAGGGAAAAGAAACAAAGAGAATATAATATAAAAGCACAAATTAAAAGATACCTCCACTCCTTGCCAACACACATAAACTTAGAAAAAAAATATTAAATGTAAAAATGCTACAGAGGCAGCTGTATGCAACTGATTAGAGCATATGTTTTTGGTAGTATCATCAAATGATATATTTCTTTTGAAAAGCAACACACATTAAGAGTTAGAAAACATTAATATTTATTACACAGACCTTGAAAAGAGTAAGGAAAATAGTTTTAACAAAATTAAAAAGTATACATACACACACAAATAAGCACAGAACACAAATTCTGAAAGGATACATGAAAATCTACTGGTGATGCCTATCTCTGAGAATTAAGAATAGGGTATTCAGGGTTTGAAGAGAGACAATTTTCACTGTATACCCTTTTGTACTACTTGAGAAAACATTTTTTTTTACCACGTTTAAGTATTTATTTAGTAATATAAATAATACTAATAATTCATACCATTTAAATTAACAGACTCTCACTTGGGTTTTTATATGTAGAAAATAATTCAACGATAGATAAATGCTACAAAGATAGTTACTAAAGGAAAACACTGAAAAAATCTAAATGCGAGGCAAGAGAGAAATGATTAGGTACATTATATGTGAATTCAAAGGAACATTTATAGTCATTCTTATCATAAATTAAAAAAATCAAAATATGGAAATATATATATAAATGAAGACAATTCAAAGTTTTATATAGTATATGAAAAAAATAGGTAGGAGTGTGAGCAAATGTTCAATAATGAAATTGCTACATTAAGGTAGTAGAATTATAATTTCCTTTTTTTCCAAATTACTTTATTGATTTTTTAGTTAAAGAACAAAAAGAAAAAGAAAAAACTTCTATTCAATAAAGTTAAAAAAAAAAAATTCATTACTCTATAACAATTATTTAAGAGGGCAAACCAAAAAGGTTCAGAAGAATGGCCTAGAGACATGAAGAAGAAAATATATAGACAGACAGAGAGCCATAGATAAAGATGAAAGGAGAAAGTGAAAGAGATCAGCATATCCAGGAGATAAAAAGATAAATACAAAGGCAGTAGAAGAAAGAGTAGGAATTGTAGACAAATTTTCATAAAATAACATCCTCCCATCTTATGCCATTTAAAAATAATGTCTATAGCTTACAAAGTTATGCTGCATTTGGTTACATTTAGACATATCAGTTCTTTTATATATTTCTTATAAAAAGAAGAAACTGTTTACAGGCTAAATAAGCCTTTATGTGAAAGGTTTCAATAAATTAGCACAATGGATTAAGAACTATACAATTATGAAAAAAAATATAGGCAGAAATACATACATTGGCAATGCATGCCTCAATAGTCTGGACTGTCCTTTTCAATAGGACTTTTGCGAGGTCAAAGGACTGTTTATTTAAGTTCTGAAATGCAATAAAAGTATGCAAAGTTACAAATGAATTAGTGAATTTATGATCTAGATAGCAACATTAGAACACCAAAGTCTTCAAGTCCACAAAATATGAAGCAAAAAATATAACTGAACTCCATTCAAGGTTTTACCCAGTATCTGCTAGTCAAGTGGTCATAAATGCAGAAGTTGCAAATAGCACAACCATGAATCAAAAACTAAAATACATTAGATAATTAGCCAAAAGCCCAACCCTATATTAAGTTTAGTTTTACTAAACTCAAAATGGACCTAAGGCTTTTTGGTTTTGTTTGTTAACCAATTTGAACTGGCAATCACACCCATGTATCCTAAACAAATACACACACACACACACACACGCACACACCCCTTTCTAACCCACTATCCTCAGTATTTCACCATCTAATCAACGTCTGTTCTGAGCAAGAGTGGACCTGGTTAAGTGTTTCAGGTAAAATTCTCAGTCAATTATGTTTTTGAAATGCTAAATACTGTCTTCACTCCTCAAGATTCCCAATGCATGGTAACAAAGGGTCTGAGGAAGCCTGTAGAAAAGACATATATGTAATTTTTAAAAACCTACTGAAAATGGAATTCTTGTGTTGAAGAGTACCCATTAACATCTCTACACTTTGCAGTTTTAGACCAACCTGAGATTCACTGACCATCATCTCACACCTATCCCCCAAAAAGGCAAGGATATCCTATACTCTAGGTTAGTAGTCAGCAAACTTTTTATGCAAAGAGCCAGATGGTAAATAGTTTAGGCCTTATTAGCCAGCCATATGGTCACCGCTGCAACTACACAACTCTGGCTGTTGTAGCAGGAAGCAACCACAGACAAAATGAAAACAAATAAGCATGGCTGTGTTCAAATAAAACTTTATTTACATAAATAGGCAGTGGGTCAGATTTGCTCTACAAGCCGTAGCTTCCTGACACTTGCTCCAGGTTTTTATTCCATTGGCAAGAGGATAAGATTATCTCAAAATTAAGGCAACCTTGGAGGAAACAAATAGGTGAGGGAGATTAAGATACAAACTTCCACCTGAAAAATCAATAAGTCACAGATATGAAATGTACAGAGTGAGGAACATAAGTCAATAACTATGTAATATCTTTATATGCTGACATATTGTAACTACATTTAGGTGAGCATTTTGAAACGTATAGAAATATTGTGTAACAGAAATTAACATAGTGTTATGTAGGTCAATTATAAAAAAAGAGATCAGATTTGTAGTTATGGCGTTTGGGGGGGGAGGCAGAACTGGATGAAGGCATTCAAAAGGTACTTCCAGCTATGAGGTAATAAGCACTAGGGATATAATGTACAACATGATAAATCTAATTAACACTGCGGTATGTTATATATGAAACTTGTTAAGAGAGTAAATCCTAAGACTTATTTCATCCACAAGAAAAAAATTTTTTCCTATTTCTTTAATTTTATATCTATGAGATGATGGATGTTCACTAAACATTTCATGTTTAAATTAAATGAAATAAATCATTTCATAATATAAGTCAAATCATTATGCTGTATACCTTAAACTTATACAGTGCTGTATGTCACTTATATCTCGATAAAACTGGAAGAAAAAAATTAAGGCAACCTTTCTATTTCCTAAAAAGGTATATTTCCTACTCATTAAAAATAACCTCTAACTAGAATACAAACACCAAATACACTATTCCTCAAAAAGTTTTTCCTTTCTTATTTTGCCTGACATATACTCCCCCTATGCCATACTCTCAAAATTTTGACCAATTACAGACTCATTTGAATTAAAAAAATGCAAATAATATATAGTAAGGAGAAAAATTTATAATTGATTGCATCTTATTGTGAATAAGTATCATTAGATACATCTTCATTTAACATCTGATAATAGGTCACTGAACAGTCAGAGGAAAAGGGCAGATGAGTAAATATCAACAGTGGGGTAGGCCTGAGTCCACCCCAGATGGGGAGCTGGTGGGGAGCTAAGTCCTTCAGTTTCTTAGGGGGAGCTAGCAGAGAGAAACAGAAAAGGAAATGGAGAGGAATATACAGCTCTGAATCATCCTTTTCCCCTTAACATTAACCACACAGTTCCCGCTTCTGCCCAAATCTTCTTCTGAAAGTGCCTAAGAAAAATGTAGGACATGGGTTCTGAGAAGAAATACAAATTCCTACGCTCTACATCTATGTTACAAAGGAATAAATACATTTTCTTTTCCAAAACAAACAAACAGCAACTAACCAAGACAGTACTCCAATCCCTTGTAATTCCTAGATTAGATATGAGTGGTCAATCAATCTGGAACATTTTTAGTTTTCCAGAGAATAGGCAGCACTTAACTGAATGAAAATCTTCCACAATATAATATATTAATCAATATATCTTCTAAAGATAACAATAGCTATAAGACCAATATGTGTTACTCTATTTTATTTGGGGCTGGAGAATGATAACGGGAATAATTACATGGGATTGCAAATGGTGAAAAACAATTATTTTTCATATGTGTAGCACTACCATTAAATATTAACCTTTAATATCTTCACACTATACAGACCTTATGTGCAGGAATGAGGTTAATAAGAATGGAGTCCAATAATTCTTGAGTAACTCCATCACCTTCCATGATGATAGAACTCATCAAGTCTAGCATGTGCATTTGTACCTTCTTATTGTGGCTATTGCTTTAAAACAAGAGGAAGAAAAAAAGAAAAAAAAATTAGGCTTACAAAAGAAAATTAAACTTCTCAGTTTAAAACAACTATCTCAAATGTAAAAGGATTTTCACCTGATTGAGGGAACCATGCCAGTAACGGCAAAGAAACTTTGGCTGCTCTATATTTACTTTCTCCCTTTGTTGATTATTACAACAGCTACTAAGATATCATTGTAAAGTATTTTACAAAAAACAAAAACCTTTAAATTTAATTAAGCCCCTATACAATTACAATTCAAAGAGTGAGTTAAATTCAACTGAACAAAAATGTCAACTTCAAAGAAAGGACATCTTTGCTTACATGCCCCTGGATTTTAAAAGGTGATAAAATTTTAAAGAAACAAAAAAAATGTACAAGATAATGAAGGTAGGCAGTTTTTCATCCTTTTTATCCTCTTTGATCTTAATAATTCCCCCAAATAAGGCAGAACTATAAACACACAAAAAAAGCCTAAGTCAACACTTCTATATCTTTGCCGCTGGACTTTTTTTTTTAGTTCAACAATACTGAGAACTCAAAGTCTGATATAAAATGCTTACCAGAACTTATGACTAGAAGGTTCTGAAAATGTCATCCTGCTATCTCTCAAGGAATTTCAAACAAATGAAAAATCAATAAGGTAAAAAGCCAAGAATCAGTTTCAGTACTGCTTCCTTAGCCAGTATAGAGTCAATGTGGGCCTCCTCAATAAATATCTCTACTGCTGATACAAACTTACCCAAAAAGACTGGCTACAAAATTGTTATAAATTAGTAGAGCATCTAGGCTTCTCCCTCTCTGACTGCATCTTAACTGAAGACTTGACCTGTCCATTTTCACATTTATCAGAATATATATGCAAAGACACATCAAGATAATGATATAACTTAGTTGTACTACTACAGACACAGGGAAGTTTAAATTAAGACTAAACTAAATGTTATTTCATTTATGTATTTCTTACCTATAATTTTAAAAAAATTAGTTTGAAATAATGTATAATACACCTGTTGGACACTTAGTTGTAAAATCAAAGATGAAAAAATTTATAAAGTTCGTAGAAAAATTGTCCCATCGTTAGATACAGTTTTCTACAGTGTAGAAAGATACCCCTTTTGCATATCCTCTCTTAAATATCTTGTTTACTACAGGCCAAGATTGTGAAAGATCAATTATATAGTGGGATGTGTGTGTGTGGTAGGGGGTGAAGAAGAACAGATATTCAGCTTGATGCAAAAGAATGAAAAGAGTATATAGCTCTCAGATCCATATGCACTTGATGATAGGAAAGGAGTGAAGGAAAGAGAAATGAAAAATGGACTTAAAAATTTATTTCCACAAGTTCCAGCCCAAGCTTCAATAATGGGGGTAAGGGCTTCCCTGGTGGCACAGTGGTTGAGAATCCGCCTGCCAATGCAGGGGACACGGGTTCGAGCCCTGGTCTGGGAGGATCCCACATGCCGCGGAGCGACTGGGCCCGTGAGCCACAACTACTGAGCCTGCGCGTCTGGAGCCTGTGCCCCGCAACGGGAGGGGCCGCGATAGTGAAAGGCCCGCGCACCGCGATGAAGAGTGGCCCCCACTTGCTGCAACTAGAGAAAGCCCTCACACGAAAACTAAGAGACCCAACACAGCCATAAATAAATAAATAAATAAATAAATAAATAAATAAATAAATAAATAAATAAATAAATAAATAAATAAAGTATTAAAAAAAAAAACAATGGGGGTAAGATTTACCCTCCTACTTGAACAACTAAAAACCTGGACAAAACATAAGAAATAACAGTTTTCAGATATCAGACATTATACACATGCTGCTGAAAGAAGGGAACAATTTTCCCAGCTTACTTTTCCTACTTGGTAAAGTTTCCAGGCTTCAGTGTGGTAAGAGAAGATCCTAGCAAAGCCTAATGCTTTTCCTGAGTCTGGGGAGACTATAGCTTGCAGGGCAGAATACCAGAGGGGAGAGAGCTACTCAGAGAACAAGCTCACAGAGGGTACCCCCACCTCCCCGAGAGTCTTCAGGTGCTTAGTGATTAGCACATGCAGGTGAGGAAATTTCTTGAGTTTGGGGAAGGTACCACCTGAAAGGAGTAGAGGGAATAATTCCCGGAATTCACACAGGTCTTAACAATGTGCATGTTCCAACTACAGTGGAAAATCTTATAACTCACAGGGCATCTAACAGAGTAATCGGTAAACCCACATATCCAAGCAGCTCTATGAGCTCCATCCACAATGGGACATCATAATCAAACTGTTTAAAACCAGTAATACAGAGAAAATCTTGGGTGGGTAAAGAAAAAGAAGATACATTATTTACAGAGGAACAAAGATTTAAAATGACAAAACTTATCATTAGAAACAATGCAAGCCAGAAAAAGATGCAGGAAACATCTTTAACAGTACTGAAAGAGAAAAAAAAAAGTCTATTAACCTGAAATTCATACCATGAAAATAACTTTCAAAAATGAAGGTGGAATAAAAACTTTTTCAGACATATAAAAACTGAAATAATTCTGTCAACAGCAGCCTTGAACTATAGGAAATGTTAAAGGAAGTCCTTCAGAGTAAAGTAAAATAATACCAGATGGAAATCTGCATATATGCGAAGGAATGAAGAATACCAGATATATGGTAAATGTGTCAGTAAATACAAATCAATAAACTCCTGTATCAAAAGGCAAGTCCTTTATTTACTGATACCTCATTGTGAATTCTTTCAATTAGATAATTAGGTCAACAATAAACTTAGATCTTCAGAGTCAGTAAAGAAAAATATTGATAGGATTGTATGTAAAAGTAATAGAGGAAAGAAGTATAACTGCAGAGTGGGAAGCGGACTTAAGTGGATAACCAAGGTCACAAAATGGGAAGAATGACAAGTCAGGCATTTTTTTTTTTCATTTTGTTGATGATTTTAATATTAAAAGAAAAAACTGCAAATATGTCGTAGAATGCAAACAATGGCCACAAACTGTTCCCATCTCTGTATGCACAAGCCTTTAAAATGCTGCTCCGTCCAACAAAATATGCAGTCTAACCAACCTTTGAATGTGGGCTTGCCTATGTACCTTGCTTGGCCAATGAAATATAAGTAAACATGAAGTGTGCAGAGGTCTTAAAAAGTGCTTGTGTGGTGGGGTGTGCCCTTCTTGCTACATTTGAAACCCAGTCAGCATAAGAAGAGGTCTGAACTAGCCTGCAGGATGACGAGAGAGTGACACGTGACCCAGTTGTCCTATTACCTCAGCCAACTGCCAGATGTCCTGCTAACTGACTGCAAATACAGGAGCAAGTCCAGCCCAGAGAGAAAGAACTGACAAGCAGAATCATGAGCAAAATAAAATGGAATCTGTTTTAAACTACCAAGTTGTGGGTTACTTTGTTATGCAGCAAAAGCTAAGTAACACAAAGGTAAAGTTTATACATTTCATCTTTTATTTAAGGGCCTTCAGTTAGTTGCCACAGGAAGCTTTTTCTCATGCAGTTTTTTTATAAGCTTCTATCACTAGACCAGGTTGGTCCAGTCCTTTCCTGTTTATTCCAGGTTAGTTCTCTTCCTACCATTCTATCTAAGGAAAAGAAAAACATGTTAAAGTATTCATAAGAAATCTACAGGAAACTTTAGAAATGTGCTGTCCAATACAGAAGCTGTTATCCAACAGCCATTTGGCTATTGAAGATAAAGTCTGAATAGAGCCTTATGTTGAAATAATAATGCTTTTGGATAATGTGAAATAAAGTATATTATTTAAATAAATTTCACTTGTTTCTTTTTACCTTTCTTAATGTGGCTACTAGAAAATTTAAAATATATTTGACATATATTATGTTTGCATATAATGTAATGTTGCAGAACACATCTCATAACAATGCTTGGTTTACACACACACACACCACACACACACACACACACCCCCCCAGAATGAAACACTGGATTGAAATCAGTTTTGGCTCTCCTGTTCAGCAATTTGTGCCCCGGCAAGCCACCAAACTCCTCTGTACATGAATGCCCCTATTTCTATAAGGAAAGAGCAATGCTTACGATTTTTTTTAGCTGTAAAATGAGACGATATCAAAGTCAGTATACTTAACCGCTGAGCTATTATGCCTCCCAGCACTCACTAATGATACTTACAATACTTAAAATTTCCACGTCATAATTTAGTACTTCATTATATAATATAAGGTCTCATACCGCTTGCTTTACAAGAGTCAACCTATACAATTGATACCATAATTTAAAATGGTAATATAAGGACAAAGGCAGGTTTCAGACAACAGAATTTTTTATTTTCCTCTTTATGTTAACTCTTCTAAGGAAAACATTTCCTTTTAACTAAAAGATCTTAGTAAATGCACAGTACATGATACTTCAATACACAGAGCAAGAAAAAGAGACAGATGCTTAAAAAATAACTTACTTGATCACTGAGAAGAGAGTCCTAAAAAGCTGAATAAAAATTTCATTGCAATCTTCCAATTCAAAGCAGATGTTATATGATTTAACCCAAGCTAAATTCTTAAATAAATAAATAAATAAAATTATTTACACATACATAAAAGTTACACAAAAGCAAGCTCATTAATAAAATTTAATTTTTAGAATTATAAATCTATAGTAAAGCTTATAATGGGCCAACATACAAAATTACAATTGTTTAAACAGTCGTACTCTGATCTTTAAAAAGACGTATCTGCTGGCATTAACCTTCTCTAATTGAAAAATACTAAACTGTCAGAGGCTAGTAACACATATATACATACAAAATATAAGGCACAGTGAAAATTAATTCAACTTAATCTCTTTTGGGATTAGAAAAGAATAAAAACAGAAATATAAAAATAAAGTTTCAAATAATATAACAGCTTTGCCAGTAGAATATGCTTTATCTTTTCAGGATATGAGGAGCAAAAAAAAAAAAAAAAGATTGTAAATGACATTTTCTTAAGTGGGCTTCATATAAAACAAACAAAAAAAAGATTCATTTTACATTATAAAGTTACTATAAAGAATTTTCTACAACATGAAATAGTGTGATATTTATTAAATAAAATTTGTTTACCTCTAATAAATAAAAGTATCTATTAAACTGCGGGCTCTTTGTATCCTCCAAACCCTTTAATTGTCTGGTAATAAACAAAAATATGTCCTGTTTTAAAAAATGATAAAACATATTAATTTAGATACAAATATTTATCACTTTCACAATACACTAATAGTCTGTAATATATATTCTCCATTATAGACAATAAAAGAAAATTCTCCTTTAGCCAATGACTTGGGACTGGCCTAGTCCATTACTTAAAATATCTGGATAAAAGCAAATCACTTAAAATTATATTCTTTAGAAGCAAAAATAAAGATTATTACTGCCACAAATCTTTAGGCTTTCTCATTCTGAGAGGACCATAGGTTCTATATCTTGCTACCGTTCTAGTACAGAACTTCCACTTTATTCACTATCTTCATCTTGTATTATGGCAGTTATCTTCAGTTTAAGTACCTGGATATGAGTCTTCCATTATAATTTCCCAAATTAAATAGTAATTTTCAGTACCTAGTTTTGAATTTGATGAGTGACTACAAAGTTGTGTGGAACAAAAGCAATAATAGACTGGTCCAAGGGTTGTACTTTCCACAACAATAGTGCTCCATTTCTTAATACGCTTTCTTTAGAAGTTTTAACCCCAAATACTATCAATATGGAACAAACTGATTTTTAGGACTATTTAAAAGAAAGCAATCCAAACGATTAAAGTATAAAAGTATTCAAAATATGAAATCAGCTCAAGAGATCAACTCAAAAGAGGAGTTCCTCAAACATTTCAAACAAAGGCAGAACCATCAAGATGAGCATACAGTTTTGCATATAATATAACTTGCAGGGGAAAACAGTCATTTGAATGTGTAAATTCTGTTATGTAGTTGTTTTAAAAAGTGTCATTCATCCACCATCCCTTCAATTCAGCCATCTGGGCTTTGAGATGGATATTCCTGAAGGTTAGATATGAGCTGATAGGGACTAGTTTTGATCCACACCTTTTAATGCCACATAAAAATACCAATCATTTTTGTGGATACTCAATATTAATTGAATGAATAATTAATTAGTTTTAGAACTTATGATATAATCTTCTTACGGTCACAGGATGATTAAAATGAAACCTATGTTCCTAAGGGTAGTAAGCTAAACTATAAAAGTAAACCAATTTTGTAAAGATTGTATTTACCTTAAGTTTATCGTGGGAAGTATATGGAGCTTCTGGGGCATAGATTCTAAAGATGTCAGCCAAACAGCATGCTACAAGGAGACGCACATCTTTATTGGGATTCCTGAGAAAAAATTCAGATGCTAGATGCAAGGCTAGTGGGAGATACTGCTGTTTTTCATCTTCTGAATCCTGATCCATATCCATAAAAGTTTTGACTACCATCTGCAAAAATATACAGAAGAAAAATATAATCAACTCTTGATATTTAGAAACCAGTGGAGTATACATATTTAATCATCTTCCATTACAACACAGACTAGCAATCAGTTACCATCAGAGGATTCACAATCAATTTTTGTACATCTTCATTTAAGAATTCGAGTAAAGGGCTTCCCTGGTGGCGCAGTGGTTGAGAATCTGCCTGCCAATGCAGGGGACACGGGTTCGAGCCCTGGTCTGGGAGGATCCCACATGCAGCGGAGCGACTGGGCCCGTGAGCCACAACTACTGAGCCTGCGCGTCTGGAGCCTGTGCTCCGCAACAAGAGAGGCCGCGATAGTGAGAGGCCCGCGCACCGCGATGAAGAGTGGCCCCCGCTTGCCGCAACTAGAGAAAGCCCTCGCACAGAAACGGAGACCCAACACAGCAATCAATCAATCAATCAATCAATCAATCAATAAAATAAATTAAATAAATAAATAAATAAATAAATAAATAAATAAATAAATAAGAATTCGAGTAAAGATTACAAGCGTGAACAAATACCAACCTTTGGATTACTGATAGATACACTATCTGCATTTGTACCAGGTTTATGAAGAACTAAAGACTCTCGTTATTAATATTATATCTAGCCCAGGTAAAAAGTTCATGGCTTCATATGGATAAGCAAATCATTTGATATTTTACAACCTCATCAATTATGTTTCTTGTACATTTTATCATCAAAGCTGCCTTGATTTAGGCTCCTTAAAACTATTTCATTTCACACTTTAATGGGTTTTGCAATTCACAACAGAAAGCCATGTTTAAATATTTTTATGTAGTTGTACTTCTGATTAAAAGCCTTAATTATAAAATAACCTCTGTTCTTATTTATGGTTACAAAATTAACAAATGCACATTTTAGAATCACTCTAAAAGGCAAAAAAAGTATAATGAAAAAAATCCATAATTTATCAACCCCAGAAAATAAGCACTATTTACGTTTTTGTGTATTTTATGCTGGTCTGTTTTCTCTGTAAAGATGCATATAACCATATAGTCATTCCTTATTCA
This sequence comes from Balaenoptera musculus, assembly GCF_009873245.2. Lineage (NCBI taxonomy): Eukaryota > Metazoa > Chordata > Mammalia > Artiodactyla > Balaenopteridae > Balaenoptera > Balaenoptera musculus. Next base: position 75,860,889 of record NC_045789.1, on the reverse strand, counting down.
TTTATCCAAACATGATTATTTCCTCATGCCATCAAAATTTTTCTTTAAATAAATCAGACTTAACCTAACCAGTCACCATTCTCAAATACTGAAGTTGTACTTCTTTTTCTATTTTGACAAGACTTTTTATCGTAAGTGCTGGGTTTTTTCAAATACTTTTTTCTGTGTCTACTGAAGTGATATTTTCCACCTAATTCTGTTACGAGAGTAAATCCCACTGACTGGTTTTCTAATTATAATCCAATTTTAATGTATAACATACACTGTCCTAAAATATAGACAGGTATAGTATGAATGACCTAACCTGGAAAAAACAACACAGATGAGGATGACTGTAAATCACTATTCCTTATGAGCCTAAATACAAACGTCAGGAATGGCATCTTAAAGAACTGAATTCGGTGATTTTGTTATAAATGGCTTTGTGCTCATACAGAGCTTGGGGGTGGGGAAGGAGGAAGGGAACAGTAAAAGTGGAAACAGTCAACATGTAGAGAATACAGGAGCTCTCTACTATTCTTGCAACTTTTCCAAGTCAGAAATTATATCAGAAGCAAAAGTCAAAATTAAAAAAGAACACATTTACCACATGATATGGGACAAACATACATATATTAATAGTTGAAAGCTCACCAAATAAGACTTGTCTTTTAAAAAAAATTTTAACAAATAATGTTAAATATTAATTGGGGGCGGGGAAGATGTATTATTCTTTTTCTGATTTTATTTTTAAAAATTTATTTATTTATTTTTTAAATTTATTTATTTAATTTATTTATTTTTGGCTGTGTTGGGTCTTCGTTGCTGTGCGCGGGCTTTCTCTAGTTGCGGCGAGCGGGGGCTACTCTTTGTTGAGGCGCGCAGGCTTCTCATTGCGGTGGCTTCTCTTGTTGCGGAGCATGGGCTCTAGGCGCGCGGGCTCAGTAGTTGTGGCGCACGGGCTTAGTTGCTCCGCAACATGTGGGATCTTCCCGGACCAGGGCTCGAACCCGTGTCCCCCGCATTGGCAGGCGGATTCTTAACCACTGTGCCACCAGGGAAGCCCTCTTTTTCTGATTTTAATAGGACATATTTATCTGTGCATCACTAGTTTGATATAGAGATGTTAATAATATGGAAATAAAATCACATTTATAAAGTATTCTAATTCTACTTTAAAACCTTTTAAATCAGAAATGCATATGGCATAGTGATTTACAGTCATCCACATCTGTGTTGTTTTTCCCAGGTTAAGCCATTCATATTATACTTCTCTATATTTTATGACAATGTGTGTGGTGCATTCCCTTCTGAAAGTTTTGAATCCTAGCGAATTCCCAAGGACCAGATGTTCTTTTTAAAATTATTATTTCTTATTACACTATTATTACTTCATCCAGAGCTTTATTTCTTTTAACATGTTTTGAAATATTTGTGTTTATTCCACTTGATTTTAACATTAACATATAGCTGAGAAAAATGTTTTCCAGTTTTAGAAGTCATTTGTTTCTTTCACCTAACTCTTGTCAGGAAAAGAATTTTTATCTGTTTTGTTAACAGTTGTATCCTCAATGACTAGAACACAACTGGCACGTAGTGAGCTTGCAAACTTTTTTTTTGAAAGAACACTAAAATTCATGACCCGGAGAAAACCACAATTTGAAAAGATACACACACCCCAATGTTTACTGCAGCACTGTTTACAATAGCCAGGACACTGAAGCAACCTAAATGCCATTGACAGAGGAATGGATAAAGAAACGTGGTACATATATACAATGGAATAATACTCAGCCACAAAAAAAGAATAAAATAATACCATTTGCAGCAACACAGATGGACCGAGACTGTCATACTGAGTGAAGTAAGTCAGATGGAGAAAGACAAATACCATATGATATCACTTATATGTGGAATCTAAAAAAATGGTACAAATGAACTTATCTACAAAACAGAAATAGAGTCACAGATGTAGAAAACAATCTTATAGTTACCAGGGGGGAAAGGCGGAGAACAATAAATTGGGAGATTGGGATTGACATATACACACTACTATATATAAAATAGATAACTAATAAGGACCTAGTATGTAGCACAAGGAACTCTACTCAATACTCTGTAATGACCTATATGGCAACAGAATCTAAAAAAACAGTGGATATATGTATATGTGTAACTGATTCACTTTGCTATACAACAGAAACTAACACAACATTGTAAATCAACTATACTCCAATTAAAAAAAAAAAAACGAAAGCAACAAAGTAAAATGTTAAGATTTGATAAAGGTGAGTGGTAGGTACATAAATGTTTGTCTTATTATTCCCTATGAATGTCTGAAATATTACAAAATTATAAGGAGGCAATTTGATTAGGTAAAACGAACTTTTGTTTTTAAGGTTTGGGGTGCAAGTTTCCAATATGACTTGAGCTACTTGGGAGATTTTCCAGAACAGCTGTTTCAACCATGTTCCAACTTTGAGGTTCCTAGTAGCCCTGGTAGAGGCAACAAAAGAAGACAGCCAAAAGGAGTGGTGTGACAGGCACATGCCCAGGGTCTCTCAGTTGCTTGCTTCTCAGCAGCTGGCTTTTCATTAGCTTTATATATTGACCTTCCATATTTGGGCGGTAAAATATCCTAAGACTAAAATAAGTTTGTAAACCACTGCTACCCCTCATAAAAGCTAGGAAGCTTTGCAGGGGGTAGGATTGTGAGTTTGGGATTAGCAGATGCAAACTAGTTTATATAGAATGGATCAACAACAAGGTCCTATATCCTATATCCAAGGTCCAATATCCTGTGATAAACCATAATGGAAAAGAATATGAAAAAGTATATGTATAACTGAATCACTTTGCTGTACAGGAGAAATTAACACAACACTGTAAATCAACTATACTTCAATAAAAATTTCTTAAAATTCATGAAATGCCTTTTTAACATCTACTCTGATAATATACATTATGTATATTTTAAAAAATATGATCCATATGTCCCTACCATTCTGCAAAAAATTTCATCAGTTCTAGACACTCAATCAGTATATTATGTCTGTTGCTCGAAATTTGTTTAGAATTTCTAAGTAAATATAGTCTAAACATAGGTCTATAGCAGGGGTCACAACTCAAGGGGAGGGAACTGGAAATAACCACTCGGGAGAAATGGAGAGCACATGCCCCATCCAAAGACAAGAGCTGGTTTCAGCTAATTGTTGCCAGGTGAGAATGCAGACCTAGTACTGCAAAATCATTCAGTTGATCAGGACACAATAAAACGTTAAGTGAAATCATCTGACTTGAGAATTTCAGCAACTCCAAAAAGTTCATACCATTGTGAGGGACAAGCAAAACATGTCTATGTGGTCCTCAAATCAACAATTTGCAAATTGTTAGAAATATTTCAAAGGAAAAATGTCAGCACAGCCAACTTTTCAGGCAGACAAATTATTCTGAAAAGCTGTTTTGCCATTTCTTTTATACTTAGTTTTCTTTAATTAGGTATAAAAGATTATGAAGAAAATATTCAATAAACTGAACATCATTAAAATCCAGAGAGCCAGGCTTCCCTGGTGGCGCAGTGGTTGAGAATCTGCCTGCCAATGCAGGGGACACGGGTTCGAGCCCTGGTATGGGGAGATCCCACATGCCGCGGAGCAACTAGGCCCGTGAGCCACAATTACTGAGCCTGCGCGTCTGGAGCCTGTGCGCCGCAACAAGACAGGCCGTGATAGTGAGAGGCCCGCGCACCGTGATGAAGAGAGGCCCCCACTTGCCGCAACTAGAGAAAGCCCTCGCACAGAAACGAAGACCCAACACGGCAATCAATCAATCAATCAATCAATCAATAAATAAATAATTCCCATTTAAAAAAAAATCCAGAGAGCCTTCAAAATGTTAATGAGGATTTTTACAGCACATACTCCTAAACCATACTACAGAAAACATCAATAACATTTTCCACACCCAAAAGTAATGGTAAAGACAGACCACTTTAGAACCTACCAAAAGAAATTCATTCCCAGTGGGATGAAAATCAAAATTTGAAAGGGACACCTAAGAAATTTTTTAAAAATTAAGAGGGGGACTTCCCTGGTGGCGCAGTGATTAAGAATCCGCCTGCCAATGCAGCGGTCACAGGTTCGTTCCCTGGTCCGGGAAGATCCCACATGTTGCGGAGCAACTAAGCCTGTGCACCACAACTACTGAGCCTGAGCTGTAGAGTCCACGAGCCACAACTACTGAGTCCGTGTGCCACAACTACTGAAGCCCACGCCCCTAGAGCCCATGGTTCACAACAAGAGAAGCCACTGCAATGAGAAGCCTGTGCACTGCAAGGAAGAGTAGCCCCCACTCTCCGCAACTTGAGAAAGCCCACGTACAGCAGCAAAGACCCAATGCAGCCAAAAATAAATAAATAAAATAAATAAATTCATAATGAGAGGGACTTCCCTGGTGGCGCATTGGTTAAGAATCCGCCTGCCAATGCAGGGGACACAGGTTCCAGCCCTGGTCCAGGAAGATCCCACATGCCGCGGAACAGCTAAGCCCGTGTGCCAAAACTACTGAGGCTGGGTGCCACAATTACTGAAGCCCGTGCACCTAGAGCCCGTGCTCTGCAACAAGAGAAGCCACCACAATGAGAAACCCATGCACCATCAGGAAGAGGAGCTCCCGCTCGCCGCAGCTAGAGAAAGCCCTCACGCAGCAATGAAGACCCAACGCAGCAAAAAAAAAAAATTAAGAGTATCTTTATGATCTTGAGCAGGAAGGATTTCTTAAATCAAGACACAAAAAGCACTAGCTATGGATTGATTCTTTCCATAAATTAAAGTTAATGTGAACTCATCAAAGATATCACTAAAGTTTTCAAAAAGACATGCCACTTAATGAAAGTAGATACTTGTGACACGCATAACCAACAAAGAACCTATCTAAGTATATGTAAAGAATTCCTACAATTCAATAAGGAAGAGAAAACCCAATTGTAAAATGGACAAATGACTTGCTAGACTAAGCACTTTTTGAAAGAAACCCAAAGAGCCAAAAAAATGGGGGACTAAATCCCGTTGGTGGCCAAGGACATGCAAAGGAAAACAATGATAAGAGAAATGACATTTTAATAATACTGAGTTCTTGGGGCTTCCCTGGTGGCGCAGTGGTTGAGAGTCTCCCTGCCAATGCAGGGGACACGGGTTCGAGCCCTGGTCTGGGAAGATCCCACATGCCGCGGAGCAACTAGGCCCGTGAGCCACAATTACTGAGCCTGCGCGACTAGAGCCTGTGCTCCGCAACAAGAGAGGCCGCGATAGTGAGAGGCCCGCGCACCGCGATGAAGAGTGGTCCCCACTTGCTGCAACTAGAGAAAGCCCTCGCACAGAAACGAAGACCCAACACAGCCATAAATAAATAAATAAATAATTAATTAAAAAAACAAACAAACCACTATTTGTAAAAAAAATAATAATAATACTGAGTTCTCTGATCCACAAATACAGTATATGTCTCTACTGATTTAGGTTTTTCTCTTCCAGACTGACTGAATATTGGGACAATCACTGCATCCTTCTGGAAGGATACGCTCTATGTTGCCACACACTGTACATTTCCATCACAATGCTTATCTCACTGTGCTCTCTGCTTTCCTATTTATTGTCTCTGCTAGGGCTATGGCTGCACCCTGTTTATTTCTATACCTTCGGCACAAAGACTTTGGTTTGACATATACTCAATAAAAGTTTGTTGAGTGGAAAAAAATGTCTTCCAGCATTTATTATGTAGTTTTCAGTGTATTGGTCTTGTATATTTTGTTACTTCCAACTATTTACCTTTTTGGATGCTATTGCAAATTTTAAAAACTTTGCATTTTCCAACTGCTGGTTCCTATTACATAGATGCAGTCAATTTTTGCATACTGAGCCCTTCACACTGCTACACAGCTTTACTGGTTCTAGTAGCTTGTTTATGCATTTCTCAGGATTTTCTATAAATGCAATATCATTAACAAATAAGGACAGTTTAATTTTATCTTCTCTAATTTGTATGCCTTTTATTTCTTTTCCTTATTGTGCTAGCAAAACCACGATATTGAACAAAAGTGAGAGCAGACATTTTTGCCTCTTTGAGATCTTAGAAAGCATTCAGTCTTTCACCATTAGTATTAAGTTAATGGGTTTCTGTAGATGCCTTTTTATCAGGTTGAGAAAGTTTTACCTTCTATTCCTAAGGTGCTGTTAGTTTTTATGAAGAATGTGTTGTATTGTTTTTCAGATACTTTTCCCACATCTGTAGGATGATAACATGTTTTTCCCAATTTACACTAGTGTTAATATGTGGAAATAAATTGATTTAATTTTCAAATATTAAACCAAATTTGCACTCCTGGAATAAACCTGACATGGTGGTCATTGGGGGTGCATTGTGTTTTGCGTGTGTGCGGTGTTTTTTTTTGTTTTTCGTTTTTCCTATTTTTGGTTTGTTTGGTTTGGCTGGCTGGATCTCCCCTGCTAATATTTTGTTGTTCATTTAGGCTCTTGGTCTACAGATTTCTTTTCTTGTAATATGTTTTGCTTTGGTATCAAGGTAATATTGGCCATATAAAGTGAGCTGGAAGTGTTCACTCTTCCTGTTTGCTTAGTTTGTGTCGGACTAGTATGCTTTTTTCCTTAAGTGTTTAATAGAATTCATCAATGAAGTCATCTGGGTCTTTATTTGTGGGAAAGTTTTTAGCTGCAAATCTAGTTTCTAAAATCAGTATAAAGGGACTTCCCTGGTGGCGCAGTGGTTAAGAATCTGCCTGCCAATGCAGGGGACATGGGTTCAAGCCCTGGTCCGGGAAGATCCCACATGCCACGGAGCAACTAAGCCCGTGCGCCACAGCTACTAAGCCTGTGTTCTAGAGCGCTTGAGCCACAAATACTGAGCCCATGTGCCACAACTACTGAAGCCCGCATGCCCAGAGCCTGTGCTCCGCAACAAGAGAAGCCACCGCAATGAAAAGCCGGCACACTGCAATGAAGAATAGCCCCTGCTCGCCACAACTAGAGAAAGCCCATGTGCAGCAACGAATACCCAATGCAGCCAAAAATAAATAAAATTTAAAAAATAAGATAAAACCAATATAAGGTGGGACTTCCCTGGCGGTCCAATGGTTAAGACTTTGCTCTTCCACTGCAGGGGGCACAGGTTCCATCCCTGGTTGGGGAACTAAGATCCCTCAGGCTGTATGGAGCGGCCAAAAACAAAAACAAAAACAAAAACTGTACCCTGAGTGCCTAGCCCTTTGTCTAGCATAGAGTAGCTCCTAAGTGAATATTTCTTGCCCTTGAGCAGGAGTGATAATCAATCACAACATCTGCCAAAAGCTAAGTGACCAGTTATAGCCTGCAATGTATAATAGTTAAAATCAGTATAAAGCTATCAGGTTTTCTATTTCATCTTAAGTCAGTTTCGGTAATTTGCATTTTTCCAGAAATATATCTATTTCATTTAGGATACTGAATTAACTAGCATTAACTTGCTTATAATATGCCCTTATTACCCTTTTTTTTAATCAATTTTTTTTTTTTAAATTACACTATACTAGGTGTGCTTTATTTATTTATTTATGGCTGTGTTGGATCTTCGTTTCTGTGCGAGGGCCTTCTCCAGTTGCGGCAAGCGGGGGCCACTCTTCATCGCGGTGCGCGGGCCTCTCACTATCGCGGCCTCTCTTGCTGCGGAGCACAGGCTCCAGACACGCAGGCTCAGTAATTGTGGCTCACGGGCCCAGCTGCTCTGAGGCATGTGGGATCTTCCCAGATCAGGGCTCGAACCCGTGTCTCCTGCATTGGCAGGCAGATTCTCAACCACTGTGCCACCAGGGAAGCCCTTTACCTTTTTTTTTAAAGACAGGTTTACTGAGGTAAAATTACATAAAATTCACTTTTTAGTGTCCTATTCTATGAATTTTGACAAATACACAGTTGTGTAACCAACATTACAATCAAGGCATAGACTACTTCCATCGCCCTAAAAAGTTCCTTTGTGTCCCTGTGAAGTCAACCCTCAGCTGCTTCCTTAGCCCTTGGCAACCCCTGATCTGTGCTGTCTGGCAACCCCTGATCTGTGATATTCTGTGATTCCAGAATATCACATAAATGGAGTTACACAGTACATTGCTCTTTGGATCTAGCTCTATCCCTTAACATAATGCATCTGAGATCCATTCATGGTGTACATATCAGTAATTCATTCCTTTTAAGTGCTGAGAAGTATTCCATTGGGAATATAATTCCCAATTTAATTGGGAATTCCATTGTGTTCAGAGCCAAAGAAGACAGACACAAATGGGGAGCAGGGTAGATTAAAAAGGACACAAGGAAACATATGGAGGAGATAGATCCATTCATTTTCTTGATTGTGATGATGGTTTCAAGGCTATATATGTACGTCAAAACTTGTCAAATTGTTTTGCCCTGACAGCAACTCTCTGACACCAACTGGACGTACTATATTTCAATTCAGTTCTAACACTAACTACCTGGAGTTAGCACAGACCCCGCAAGTTAAAGAGCAAAAAATTCCTTTACAAAACTCTCCACACTTCAGATGACACATGCAAGTCCTGGGGGCCGCCTGCATTTGTGATAGGCCAGTTATGGCTTTAGGGCTTCCTACAATACCCTCAGGTTCAGTAATTTGCTAGAATGACTCACGGAACTCATTGAAAGCATTATACTTATGATTACAGGTTTATTATAAAGGACATAACTCAGGAACAGCTAGACAGAAGAGACGCATAGGTCAAGATCTTGGGGAGAGAAGGCAGGGATGAAGAACCTCCATGTTCTTTCCTGGTGGATCTGACACAATACTCTCCTGGCACATCAATGTGTTCATCAACCAGGAAGCTCCTCCTGGTTTCCAGAGGTTTACTGGGCTTCCTTATGTGGGAATAATTAACTAAATCATTATCATTTCATTGAGCTAGGTCACTAGCCTCCCCCCACCCCTCCCAGTTGGCTGAAAATTCCAAATATCCAACAGTTTGGTGACCAGTCCCTTCCTGAAGCTATCCAGGAAGGGGGCCAAGAGTCACCTCATTAACGTAACGAAGATACTCCTATCACTCAGGAAGTTGCAAGGGTTTTTGAAGCTCCGTGCTAAGAACTGGTGACAAAGACTAGACTAGATATATATTATAGTACATACTTCAAACATGTGCAACCTATTGTATTTCAATTATAACTCAATACAGTTGTTTTTTTAAAAAGGCACTGTTTTGGGGGAAAAACAGTAAAGTAAAAGAACTTCAAAACCTCACCGGTAAAAATTAACTTTTAAAAAGTCCAACATAGAAAATGAAAACTCTGATTCACTGTTAATTAGAATGTAAATTGGTACAACCACTTTGGTGTTTTCGGTAAGTAAAAGATATGCATACCCAATGGCCGAACAATTTCACTAATGTCTAATGTCTATGCCCTAAAGCAGCTTGTACATGTACAATAGAACATGCATACAAGTATATTCATAGCAACGTTGTTTGTAAAAGCCAAAAAACTAGAAGTCAGTGGCAAGAGAGGATTGGTTAAGTAGTACAATAGAGTACTTAGTATACAGCAATAAAAATAATTGAAAAACACATAAGCAATAACATGGATGAAGCTCAAACATAATACTGAAAAAGATGCATACACAAGGAACCATACTGTATGATTCCATTCATATAAAATTCAAAGCTAAAACTAGAAAAAACTAAACTATATTTTTAGAGATTTGTACATAGACAGTGACACTATAAGAAAACCAAAGAGACTGCATTTATATAGTGGTTATGAAAGAAAAAGTTTATGACTGGGAGGTACACACTAGACTTTAGGCGGTGCTGATGATATTCGGAAGGTGTTGATAGTCTATTTCTTTCTTCATATGTTCACTTTATAGTTACTTGTTAAACTCTACATATTTTATGTACTTTTCATATGTTCACATATAAATATATATACACACACAAGACCCACCATAATATATGTATATGCATTTAATAAAATAGTTAATAGCTACTTTAATTATAATAATAGTTAATAATAGTTAAATTTTTAGGTATGGTAATCATAGTATGATTTTTTTAAAATATAGTACCTTATTTTTTAGGAATACATTCTGAAATAGTAATGAAATGCTATCTGAGATTTGCTTCAGGAGTTCATTGTTCTCTTTTCTTCACTTTTGTTTTTGTTGAAGTTTTTCCATAATAAAAAATGGAAAAGTTAAAAAAAATTACATGTACCATAAGAATCTTAGATTCCTTTTAAAGGAGCTAATCTTATCACCTTTGGGGGGCAGGGCCACCACCTGGCATGCAGGATGTGGGATCTTAGTTCCCAGTCCAGGTATCAAACCCATGCCCGCTGAAATGGAAGCAAGGAGTCCTAACCACGGGACCGCCAGGGAATTCCCTAATCATATTTTAGATAATGTAGACTTCAGAAATTTTCCATTTAAAAATAAGAGAAGGGGATTACCCTGGTGGTGCAGTGGTTAAGAATCCGCCTGCCAATGCAGGAGACACAGGTTCAAGCCCTAGTTGGGGAAGATCCCACATGCCGTGGAGCAACTAAGCCCGTGCACCACAAGTACTGCGCCTGCTCTCCAGAGCCTGTGAGCCACAACTACTGAGCCCATGTGCCACAACTACTGAAGCCCGCGCACCTAGAGCTCGTGCTCCGCAACGAGAAGCCACTGCAATGAGAAGCCCACGCACTGCAACGAAGAGTAGCCCCCGCCTGCCACAACTAGGGAAAGCCCGTGCGCAGCAACAAATGCCCAAAACAGCCAAAAATAAAGAAATAAATAATTTAAATTGAACAGACTTGTGATTTAGTCAAAAAAAAAAAAAAAAAAAAGAGAAGGTGTGGGGAGGGGGATTGTTAATTGAAGAAATACAACGGGTTAATGGCAGGTCTAGGACTGATAATTAAATCCAGGTCTCAAGATTACTAATCTAATAGTTTCCAGGACACCATTTTAATTCTCACATGCCTTTACATTATCAACATTTTTCTCATATTTTACTTATTCTCTTTCCTGCACTAGACTTAAGTTTTGCAAAGGCAATAAAATGTATTCATTTATGTAGTACCAGAATCTATAAAACTACGCCTTATACACAGTGCTCGGTATTTGCTGAATTATGAATAAACTGACTAGTTCAGACAATCTCTACATGTACACTAACCTTCCAAGAAAAAAAAAATCCACATGAGAACATGTAAGTTTTGGAATTAAATAAGCCTTATAGTTTTTATATTAATATGGTGCTTCACTCTGTAAATATACACATGGACTGCCAGATTAGAATGAGCACTGAGGGACTTCCCTGGTGGCACAGTGGTTAAGAATCCACCTGTCAATGCAGGGGACACGGGTTCGAGCCCTGGTCCGGGAGGATCCCACATGCCGTGGAGCAACTAAGCCCGTGCGTCACAACTACTGAAGCCCATGCACCTAGAGCCCGTGTTCCGTAACAAGAGAAGCCCATGCACCGCAACGAAGAAGAGCCCCCACTCGCTGCAACAGAGAAAGCCCGCACGCAGCAACGAAGACCCAACACAGCCAAAAATAAATAAAATAAAATAAATTTATTAAAAAAAGAATGAGCACTGAGCTATTTGCCAATATGCACTCCTTTCCGGTTTCATATAATTATTTTTAACATAAATCCTTTTATCTAATATACATTTGAGGTGAAACCTGAGAGAAGCAGGCAAGGCAGGAGTAGTTAATGCATAAGCCATTACAACTACAAAAATTAGGGAATTCCCTGGCAGTCCAGTGGTTCCACTGGAGGGGGCATGGATTCGATCTCTGGTTGGGGAACTAACATCCCGTAAGCCGTGCGGTGTGTCCAAAAAAAAAACCCAAAAAACAAAAAACACAATTACAAAAATTGTAAGTCTACCTAATACATATTCGATGATAATTTTAGAAGTGTGCTCACAGCAGAGCAAATTTGGGGCCTAAAGCTCAAAGTTCAAGTGACACAGTGACTAAATTATCACATTAATAGTATGTCTTGATTTTTTAATTTAATTTTATTTTTTGAATTTTTCTTTATGGCGAGGGAGATGCCACTGCCGGGACTCCATCAAATCCCCAGACTCTTAGCCTAAAACCATGCCCAAGTTCAAGCAACGAAGAATAAAGCTAAAAGCCAAAGTGAAAAGATTTTTCAAAAGAAAAGAAGCCTCTCACTTTCTGTCTAAGCTAGTTACACCTCCCCCTCCGCCACCATCACCAGAAAGAGTGGTTATTCCTTCAACAGATACACCCCTTAGCAGAAGCTGGCTAAGACCATCCTGGAACTTCAAATTTCCCAATTTTAAAGATGCAGTAAAGCTTTGGACAAATAGAGTATGGTCTACATACAACTGGTTTCAGAACTGCATGGCCCGGAGTTTGGAAGTATTGAAAGACACCATCTTCCCACCCCGTTTCTGCCACCAAGAACTTCATAGTCTAAAACAATGGTTTCGCATTTTGGAAAATGAATTACGCAAGCTCCAGGAAGCACTGAAGGCCGTCTCAGAAAATTCTTCCTGTCCAAGCTGTGATCAGATGTGTCACATGCATGGTAAACTTACAAATGTGCCTGCATGTGCTCTAACCACCCCTGGAGACTCCGGGGCTGTACTTTCCGCCTCACTGCCACAGCCAGCCAGTCATCTTCCTCCGCCCCTGCCTCCGCCTCCACCACTGACAGCACCTTTGCTGCTCAGAAAATCTGATCTCACTAAAGCACTTCAGGCTGGACCATTAAAAAAAAGTGGACCCATGCAGATAACAGTTAAAGATCTACTGACTGTGAAATTAAAGAAGACACAGAGTTTTGATGAAAGGAGGAAGCTTGTACCATCACCAAAGGCACAGAATCCACTAGTTACTGTCTCTGACCTGCAGCGCGTTTCCCTGAAACCGAAGTCCAAAGTGTTATCAACTCGAGTTACAAATGTCTTCATTACTTCTGGTAAAAGCCAGTTAGAACTGCGGAAACTACTAAGAAAAGTCGATGTAGAGAGGAGCCCAGGTGGAACCCCACTTACCAATAAAGAAAATATGGAAACAGGAACTGGGCTGACCCCAGTAATGACCCAGGTCTTGAAGAGAAAGTTTCAGCTGGCCCACCCTAGAAGCCCAACTCAAACTCTGCCACTTTCTACAAGCACCTCTGATGAACAAAACTGATGCCACCTCTGCCTGACTCCATATGATGATCCGTAAAATATACAGAAAATATCACCCCAATCCTTTTTTTAATGTAGTATGTATAAGTAATTATATTAATATATAATTCATTTGAAGAATTAAAATATGTATGGAGCCCATACATACTGTAGCAGAAAGCGAGTACTAGGATATTTTCTAGTTTACATGATCAATAATAGAACAGATGGGAAAATGCAATCCCGAAAGTGATGTTTATCCTGGAACTACCCAACTTAGGTTGGGGAGGTTATTCAACTTTAACTAGATAACTCTAATTTTTACTCTATAGGTGCAGTTATGACATTAAGAAAATAACCTGGTGCCCATTCATCTTGGGTATTCTCAGGTAATTGAAAAGTAAAGTATTTCAGCCTGTAAAGCTCATGCACTCATTAAGTGCTACAAACTTAACCAAAAAAAACAGACCCTCTAGATTTTATTTCTGTTCCCTATAAGCAATTAAGAAGTAAAACCATCCCCCATTCAAACCTGTTCCAAAAGAATTTGAAGCAAAAACTCCAATGTGACCTTAAAAATTAGAATATCACGGGACTTCCCTGGTGGTACAGTGGATGGGACTCCGCGCTCCCAATGCAGGGGGCCCGGGTTCGATCCCTGGTCAGGGAACTAGATCCTGCATGCATGCTGCAACGAAGAGTTCACATACCGCAACTAAGGAGCCCACATGCTGCAACTAAGAAGCTGGCGAGCTGCGACTAAGGAGCCGGCGAGCCAAAACTAAGGCGCCCTGGAGCCACAGCTAAGGAGCCTGCCTGCTGCAACTAAGACCCAGCATAACCAAAAAAATAAATTAATTAATTAAAAAAAAAAAGTCTTTCCATTGTACCTACGTTGTAAATTCCTTTTAAGAAAACTTCAGTATTCTTAAGTGCCCAGACTACTCTTCTCGAAAGTAAGTTACCTTCATATTAATACAGTTGATAAAACTGTATTAATACTCTAATACTCCATACTCTAGGCCCTTATTACATCACACCTGATTTTAGTCTCTTTAAGTCTCAAAATCAAACCCAGAGCTTCTAAGTTACTCTTAAAACATCTATTTTAATGTTATCCCAATAAAACAATGGTTTCCCACTGATAATACCTTATGGCATTTAAAACATCATAATTTATAATTTTATCTTACTTTTATGTGTAGGTATGTGTATATATATTTATATATATAAATGTATATATTTATAATATGTAAATATAAAATGTTTTGATTTCCACTCTCCACTCCAATCAAACTAGGTTTATTCGTTACCTTCAAAAAGCATCCTGAGCACCTTTACAGCTTTGCATAGGAAGGAGTTCAACACTTGGTGAAAAAATATGTGAATATGTCATAGAATTGCTTCTACCCCTCAGTACTCTTATTAAAATCTTACCTGCTCTTAAAATTTTGGCCCAAATTCTGCTTCCTCTTCTTGAAGCCCTGCTTGACCCACTCTAGTCTGAAAGGATCACTGACTCCTTTGAACTGAAAACACTGTACCAATTACAAAGCAATTATCTTACAGTGTCTCCTTGCTGCGGTTATTAGTATAAAAATCATGTGTCCTCAAGAAGATTGTGATCTCCTAAGGGCTCTACATTTGTCTTATACAGTAAGATATAAATTCATATTTTCTGAAGGAATGAAACCTATTAGTGTACTTTTTGACACGCTCTAGACTTCAGTGGTTCATCAAGTCTGAGAACAGAAATCTCCCTAAAATTCTGATTCGTCAATAGCTATACAATCAATATATATTTCAAGACTAAGTGCTAATATTAAGATAAAACAAAAAATTAAAAATAGAACTATCATATGATCCAGCAATTTCATTTCTGGATATTTATCTAAAGAAAACAAAAACACTAACTCGAGAAGATATATGCACCCTCATGTTCACTGCAACTTTATTTACAATTGCAAAGATGTGGAAACAACCTAAATGTCCACTGATGGATGAATGGATAAAGAAATTATAGACTCTGTATACATACATATGTGTGTGTGTGTGTGTGTGTATATGGAATATTATTCAGCCATTAGAAAAGAATGAAATCTTGCCACTTGCAACAACACTGATGGACTTAGAGGACATTAAGCTAAGTGAAATAAGTCAGACAGAGAAAGACAAATACCATATGATCTCTCTTATGTGTCAAATCCAAAAAACAAACAAACAAACAAACAACAGAGCATCAATACAGCTACTTCAATTTTAACAAATTGAGTTACTCTATGGAAAAAACTCAATAACCTATTTTTCTAATAAACCAATAGAGCCTACTTGAAGATACAATTTGTTTTGTTACACATATACTTAGTCAAGGTCACTATTCTTTAATGAGACAAGATTATTTCATACCTAAATTGTGTGGTATAGAAAAGTTAGATGCTACACATTTCACTGTACTCTTCCTGAGAGCTAAACCAAATTATATTTTAAAGACTCATTCTATCAGCCCCAAACCATTTAACAAGCATATACTACAAAACTACACTTCACAAAGATTCCTGAAAGTTTCTGAATTACAAGAAATGTTTTACTCCATTTATTTCCACCTTCAAGATAAGCTGGTACTGCTAGAGTTCTAAAAATACCCTGAATACTAGGGTTCTAAACCTGGACACTGACTGTAAAAGAGACAGTCATCATGGAAGCTATTTTTAGCTTTAAGGGAAATTCATAAGGTCCTAAAATATTAGCCTTAAAGACTGAGGGTCTGACCACTTTCACTGAGGCTTCAGAGGTTTTGACTTTTGGTTTAATGTAACCATAGATGTTCTCTAATTCCGAGTACTTGTGAGGCAAAAGACCAAAATGAGTGATGGCAACATGGCACAAATCAATTAGTTATTCTACAGTTTGATCCTCATAGAGAAAATTCGCAATTCAAAAGGCATATTTTTATAGGTGAATTATTTGTAATAGTACTAATGGCTAACATTTACTGATTTTTGCTATGTGCTGGGCATATTTCAAGTAACTTAAATGTACTATTAACCCATATAATACAATGATTCTTTGTGGGAGTCATTATTAACATACCCATTTAACAGATGAGAAACTTAAGCTAAGTAATTTGCTCAAGGGCATAAAAACTCAAATCCAGGCAGTGTGGCTAATCACTCTTACCTACCTCTTACCATTCTTAATCCATACATTATATATAGTACAGTATAATATGATGAGTGGTTATCCAAAATGACTAGAGAAAAATAAAATATATACATATAGAGAGAGTATACTATAGAAACTACACTACATTATAGTGCTAGAACGACTATATGTGGTTATGTTCCCAGGCCAGCTCATAAAGACTACTTTTCTCACAACGTAGTTAGGTGAAGACTATGGTAGACAATGTAGATGTGGGTACATGGCTGCTTAATAGATGCCTTTAATATATTAATTTAACTTTCGGTTTTCTAACTTTCCTTTTCCTTGATAAAGGTGGATCATTTGCCCTATTCTTAAAATGATCAATCATCATTTAAGGTCTTTTTACTCAAAACATCGAAAAGATACATGCACCCCAATGTTTACAGCAGCACCCTTTACAATAGCCAGGACACAGAAACAACCCAAGTCCCCATCAACAGACAAATGGCTTAAGAAGATGTCACGCACGTGCACACACACACACACAGAGAAATATTATTCAGTCATAAAAGAGAATGAAATTTTGTCATTTATAGCAACATGCATGGACCTAGAGAATATTATGCTTAGTGAAATAAATCCGAGAAAGACAAACACTATATGATGTCACTTATATGTGGAATCTAAAAAGAATACAAATGAATCTATATACAAAACAGCAACAGACTCATAGAAAACAAACTTGTGGTTATCAGAGGAGAGGTGGGGGAGGGAGAAATCAGGAGTATGGGATTAACAGATACAAACTACAGATACAGTTTGTATTAACAGATACAAACTACTATACGTAACATATATAAGCAACAACAACTGTATAGCACAGGGAATTATACAATATCTTTTAATAAGCTATAATGGAATATAATCTACAAAAAAAGAAAAACCCACAATGAAAAGCAGCTGGCTTTCCTTAAGGTTAAATGGATTAAGATTTGGACAAAAGAAGGAAAGGAATAATGAGGTTCAAGCACACAAGTATATATATATATATGGGTAAAAAACACATGGAAGTAATTATGGTTCAAACAGTGAGAGCCAGAAAATAAGCAATAGTAAGTACAGGGAAATTCCCTAGGGGCAAGATAAAAAGGGGTACAGTGGGAAAGACTAGATAGTGGCGGAGAAGCAGAATTGGGCAAAGTCTCCCTATTATCAGTTGCCCCAAAATACTTCTGCCCAGAAGAACTTGATGATTGCTAGAGAAAGGGAAAACCAAAAGCTGGTTCTTTGAAAAGAAACAAAATGGACAAACTTTTAGTTCGACTGACCAAGAAAAAAGAGAGAAGACTCAAATTACTAGATTCCGAAATGAAAGCAGGGCTATTACTACTGATCTTACTGAAACAAAAAGGATTATAAAGAAATTCTACGAACAATTATATGCCAATAAATTAGATAACTTAGATGAAGTGCATAAATTTCTAGAAAGACACAAACTACTGAAACTGACTTAAGAAACAGAACCTTAAAATTTGTGCATCACTGTTGTATACCTGAAACTTACATAATATTGTAAATCAACTATACTTCAATTAAAAAAAAATAGAAAATATGAATAAACCTATAACAAAGGAAGAGACTGAATTAACAATCAAAAACTAGAAACAAAGAAAAGCCCAGGCCCAGATGGCTTTATTGCTGAATTGTACTGAACATGTAAAGAATACCAATTGTCCCAGAAGTCTTCCAAACAATGAAAGATGGTAAAACACTTCCAACTCATTTTATGAAGTCAGTATTAACCTGATTCCAAAACTAGACAAAAATATCACAAGAAAACTACAGACCAGTATCTCTTATGACTATGGATGCAAAAATCTTCAACAGCATACTAGCAAACCAAATCTTCAACAGATAAAAAGAATTCTATTATGACCAAGTGAGATTTATGCCAAGAATGCAGTGTTGGTTTAACATTTGAAAATCAATTAATGTAATACATTATATCAGTAGAATAAAAAACAACAATCACATGATGCTTAATAGATGCAAAAAAGCATTTCACAAAATCTGACACCCTTTGATGATAAAAATACTCAAGAAACTAGGAATAGAAGGGAAATTCCTCAACAAGATAAAGGGCATTCATGAAAAATCCACAGTCAATATCATACTCCAAGGTGGAAAACTGGATGCTTAAGATTAGGAACAAGACAAGGATGTCTGCTTTCACCACTCCTGTTTGACATTATACTGAAGGTTCTAGCCAGGGCAGTTGGACAAGATAAAGACATAAAAGGCATCTATTATAAAAGAAGTAAAGTTATCTCTATTCACAGATTACATAATTTTGCACATAAAAACTCCTCCTAAGGAATTCATTAAAACCAATTAGAACTAATAAGTTTAGCAAAGTTGCATAATACAAGATCAATATACAAAAATCAATTAAATTTCTAAATACTTGGAATGAAAAATCTGAAAATGAAATTAAGAAAACAATTCCATTTACAATAGCATTAAAAGAATAAATTATATTAGGAATAAATTTAACAAAAGAAGTGTAAAATTTATACTCTGAAAACTACAAACACTGTTGAAAGAAATCAAAGATCTAAATAAATGAAGAAACAGCCCACGTTCATGGACTGGAAGACTTAGCATTGTTAACATGGCAATAGTCCCCAAACTGATATATAGATTCAATGCAATCCTCATCAGAATCCAAGCTGACTTCTTTGTAGAAGGTGACATGCTGATTCTAAAGTTCATGCAGAATAGTTAATCCTGAGAAAGAACAAAGTAGGAGGATTCACATTTCCTGATTTCAAAACTTACTGCAAAGCAACAGCAATTAATATGGTGTATAAAGTTCTCATCACAGACCCCTGTGGAAGACAGCCGAGTAGAAGGACTTGTGCTCACCTCCTCTTGCAAGAGCACCGAAATCACAACTAATTGCTGAACAACCATTGACAGGAAGACACTGGAACCCACCAAAAAAGATACCCCACGTCCAAATATAAAGGAGAAACTGCAATGAGATGGTAGGAAGGGCACAATCACGATAAATCAAATCCCAAAGCCATGGGTGGGCAACCACAAACTGGAGAATAATTATACTACAGAAGTTTTCCCACTGGAGTGAAGGTTCTGAGCCCCACGTCAGGCTTCCCAGCCTGGGGGTCCGGCAACAGGACCAGGAATCCCCAGGGAATCTGCCAGTAGGATTTGACTGCAGGACTTCCACAGGACTGGGGAAAACAAAGTTCTCATCACAAGGAAAAGAAACATTTAAAAAAATCTATACAAGGGCTTCCCTGGT
Source organism: Balaenoptera musculus (assembly GCF_009873245.2). Classification (NCBI taxonomy): domain Eukaryota; kingdom Metazoa; phylum Chordata; class Mammalia; order Artiodactyla; family Balaenopteridae; genus Balaenoptera; species Balaenoptera musculus. Next base: position 75,841,239 of record NC_045789.1, on the reverse strand, counting down.
GGCGCAGTGGTTGAGAATCTGCCTGCTAATGCATGGGACATGGGTTCGAGCCCTGGTCTGGGAAGATCCCACATGCCGCGGAGCGACTGGGCCCGTGAGCCACAACTACTGAGGCTGCGCATCTGGAGCCCGTGCTCCGCAACAAGAGAGGTCGCGATAGTGAGAGGCCCGCGCACCGCGATGAGGAGTGGCCCCCCGCTCCCCGCAACTACAGAAGGCCCTCGCACAGAAACGAAGACCCAACACAGCCAAAAATAAATAAATAAATAAATAAAATTTAAAAAAAAAGTATACAAGATGATGGATGTTAACTAAACTTACTGTGGTAATCATTTCACAATATATGTAAATCATGTGGTACATCTCAAACTTATACAACGCTGTATGTCAATTATATCTCAATAAAACTTGGGAAAAGTGTGGTACTGGGCACAAGGACAGACTTACAAACCAGTGGAATAGAATTAAGAGTCCAAAAAGAAACCCATACAGCAATGGTCAACTAATTTTCAACAAACGTGCCAAAGCCATCCAATGGGGAAAGAACAGCTTTTTCAATAAATGGTGCTGGAACAACCGGACATCCACATGCAAAAGAATGAACTTGGACGCTTACCTCAAACCATATACAAAACAAATTTTGACCAATTTAAATTTTTGAACAATTTGACCAAAACAGATTAAGGATCTAAATGTAAGAGCTAACACTATAAAACTCTTAGAAGAAAACAGTCATATATCTTTGTGACCTTAATTTAGGCAATGGTTTCTTAGATATGATACCAAAAGTGTGACAAAAAGAAAAACCAAAATAGATAAATTGGACTTCATCAAGATAAAAAACATTTGTACTTCACAGGACATCACCAAGAAAGTGAAAAGACAACCCATAGAACAGAAGAAAATTCTTGCAAATCATATAACTATAAGGAACTCATATCCAGAATATTTATATATATGAAACACTTACAATTCAATAATAAGAAGACAAATAACCCAATTTAAAATGGAAGAAGGATCTGAATAGATATGTCTCCAAAAAAGATACACAAATGGCTAATAAGTACATGAAAAGATTCTTGACATCATTAGTTATCAGAAAAACGCAAATTAAAACTACAATAAAACACCACTACACATCCACTAGGTTGGCTAGAATCAAAAAGTCAATTACACAGATAAGAAAATTATAAGTGTTGATGAGCATGTGAAGAAATTGGAACCCTCATACACTATTGATGAGAATATAAAATGGTGCACTTTGGAAAAGTTTGTCAGTTCCTCAAATGAGTTACATATGACCTAACAATTAAGTAAAAATGTCTATACTAAAACTTGTACATGAATATTTATAGCAGCGTTATTCCTAATAGCCAAAAGGTGGAATCAACCCAAATGTCCATCAACTGATGAATGGATAAACAAAATTTCATACATCCACACATGGAATATTATTTGGCTGTAAAAAGGAATGAAGTACTGATGCTACAAAATGGATGAACCTTGAAAACATTATCTTAAGTTAAAGAAACCAGTCATGAAAGACCAACATGTTATATAATTCCAATTATATGATATGTGCAAATCAGGGAAATGTACAGAGACAGAAAGCAATTTAGTGATTGCTTAGGGCTGGAGGGGCATATAGGAATGACAGCTAAAGAGCAGGTGGTTTCTTTTTGAGAAGATAAAACTGCTCTAGGGCAGGGGTCCCCAACCCCCATTAGGAACTGGGCCACACAGCAGGAGGTGAGCGGCGGGCGAACGGATCGAAACTTCATCTGTATTTACAGCTGTTCCCCATCACTCGCATTACCACCTGAGCTCCGCCTCCTGTCAGATCAGTGGCAGCATTAGATTCGGAGTGCGAACCCTACTGTGAACTGCGCAAGCGAGCGATCTAGGCTGCGCGCTCCTTATGAGAATCTAATGCCTGATGATCTGAGGTGGAGCTGAGGCGGTGATGCTAGCACTGGGGAGGGGCTGCAAATACAGATTATCATTAGCATCATGAGACTTCACCTTCCAATGCAGGGTGTGTGGGTTTGATCCCTGGTTGGGGAGCTAAGACCCCACAAGCCTCATGGCCAAAAATATCAAAACATAAAGCAGAAGCAATACTGTAACAAATGCAATAAAAAAGACTTTAAAAATGGTCCACATCAGGATTACTGGACTGAATGTCAATATTATGACATAGTATGAGTGTGTTTCATGTTTGGTAATTGCAATCATCGTTGCTTTTGTTGTGGTCATCCATGTACAATGCTTGGTGTCAGTCTATTTATCTCTTGTAAAAATAAAATACAGTGTGTGTGTGTGTGTGTGTGTGTGGGAAAACAAAAAAAGGTCCACATCAAAAAAATCTTTAAAAAAAAAATCCTATCAGTGAGTGGCAAGTGACAGTTAAGCTGCATCTGGTGGCAGGCTTTACAGTGGCAAGTGAGTGGATGTACTTCAATTGTACAGCTGCATATGGTGGCAGGCTTTAAGTCAGAATCCGACACTTATTTTAGTCTGCGCGTGGCCCACCATTATTTTATTTACCACTTCCATCCGTGCCTCTTTCCCACACTGTGCACTTGTCTCAGTCAGTTTGGTGAGCCCACAAGCTAACCCTAGACAAAATGAGTAAAAAACAAACACCACTGGAGAGCTTCTTTGAAAAGGGGGAAAGACCCAATGATGAGACAGCAGAAGACTCTAAGACTGCCAACAAAAAGAAAGCTGCATTTAAAAGAAAATACCAAGAGTCCTACTTAAATTACGGGTTCACTGCAACAGGTGATTCACATTCTCCAAGCCCGCTTTGTGTAACATGTGGCGACCGGCTACCCAACGAAGCCATGAAACCTTCAAAACTGCTTTGCCACATGGAGACCAAGCACCCTGCATTAAAAGACAAGCCTTTGGAATTGTTCAAAAGAAAAAAAATGTGAACACAAAGAACAGAAGCAATTACTGAAGGCCAACACTTCATCAAATGTGTCTGCACTGAGAGCATCATTCATAGTGGCTAACCACATTGCTGAAGCTAAGAAGCCCTTTACTGTCGGTGAAGAGTTGATCCTGCCTGCTGCTAAGGACAGTTGTCATGAACTTTTAGGAGAGGCTGCAGTTTCAAAGGTGGCACATGTTCCTCTTTCGGCTAGCACCATAACTAGACAAACTGATGAAATAGCAGAGGATACTGAGGCACAATTGTTAAAGAGGATTAACAAGTCACCATGGTACGCAATCCAAGCTGACGAGTCTACCGATGTTGACGAGGCAACAATGCTTGTTTCTGTGATATATATTTTTCAGGAGGATGTGCATGAGGATATGTTATGTGCACTTTTGTTGCCAACCAACACCACAGCTGCAGAGCTATTCAAGTCTTTGAACGATTACATATCAGGAAAACTGAACTGGTCATTTTGTGTTGGTATATGCATGGACAGAGTGGCTGCCATGACTGGACGGCTTTCTGGTTTTACTACTCGGGTCATAGAGGTCACTTCTGAATCTGAGTCTACACGCTGTGTCATCCACAGAGAAATGCTGGCTAGCCGAAAAATGTCACCTGAACTTAACAACATTTTACAGGATGTGATTAAAATTATCAACCACATTAAAGTACATGCCCTTAACTCACATCTGTTCATGCGGCTCTGTGAGATGGCTTTCTAAAGGTAGATCACTGGACAGAGTTTTTGAGTTAAGAGAGCCGCTCCAGAGATTACTTTTAGAAAAACAGTCACCAGTGGCAGCACATTTCAGTGACAAAGAATGGGTCGCAAAACTTGCTTAGCTATGTGACATATTCAACCTGCTCAATGAACTCTATCTGTCACTTCAGGGGAGAATGACAACTGTGTTCAAGTCGGCAGATAAAGTGGCTGCATTCAAAGCCAAACTGGAATTACGGCGGCGACGAGTGAACATTGGGATTTTTGACATGTTTCAAACGTTAGCAGAGATTTTGAAAGAGACTGAGCCAGGGCCTTCTTTCTCCCAGCTGGTGCATCATCATCACCTATCTCAGCTTTCAGAAGAATTTGAGCATTACTTCCCAACCACAGAAAGACCCCCGAACTGGGAAGGAATGGATCTGTGACCCATTTGTGAATAAGCCAGGTGAATCGACTTTGCCTGTGTGAGAAGAGGATCAACTGCTTGAGATGGCAAATGACGGTGCCCTTAAAAATATGTTTTAGACAACTTCAAATCTCCATACCTTCTGGATTAAAGTCAAGGTGGAATATCCTGAGATTGCCACAAAAGCACTGAAAAGCCTGCTTCGATTTACAACATCCTATCTTTGTGAGGCAGGGTTTTCTGCAGTGACAGCAGCCAAAATGAGATTACAGAGTAGACTGGACATAAGCAAGACACTTCGGGTGTCACTGTCTCCCATCATCCCAGATGGGACCACCTAGTCGCAGGAAAACAAGCTCAGGCCTCCCACTGATTCTGCATTATGGGGAGTTGTATAATTATTTCATTACATATTAAAACGTAATAATAATGGAAATAAAGTGCACAATAAAAGTAATGCACTTGAATCATCCCGAAACAATTCCCTCGCCGTCCGTGGGAAAATTGTCTTCCACAAAACTGGTCCCTGGTGCCAAAAAGGTTGGGGACCGCTGCTCTAGGGAATTCCCTGGCGGTCCAGTGGTTAGGACTCTGCACTCTCACTGCTGAGGGTGCGGGTTCAATCCCTGGTTGGGGAACTAAGATCCCGCAAGCCACACATCGCAGGTTGCACGTATCTGTGAATATATTAAAACCAGTGATTGTACACTTTAAATAGGTGAACTGTACACTTTAAATTGGTGAATTGCATGGTATACGAATTACCTCTCAATAAGGATGTTTTTAAAAAAAGACAATACAGATGAATAAAAATGAACTGGAGAGGACTTCCCTGATGGCACAGTGGTTAAGAATCCACCTGCCAGTGCAGGGGACACGGGTTCGATCCCTGGTCCAGGAAGATCCCACATGCTACAGAGCAACTAAGCCCACGAGCCACAACTACTGAGCCTGCATGCCACAACTACTGAAGCCCGCACACCTAGAGCCCGAGCTCCGCAACAAGAGAAGCCACCACAATGAGAAGCCCGTGCACTTCAACGAAGAGTATCCCCCGCTCACTGCAACTAGAGAAAGCCCCCGCACAGCAATGAAGACCCAACCAATGCAGCCAAAAATAAATAAATGAATAAATAAATTTATTTCAAAAAATGAACTGGAGAGATAAAAGCCTCACATCTTTCCACAAAAATATTCTTTTAAATGTTAAGGTCCCTTTAAGGCAATGAAAAAGGTTCAACTGAGAGAGCTGTGATTTATAAGCCACCTTCCAACATCAGGAAAGAGAATAACTGAAAGGGAAGACACATAATCGCCCTAGACAATGTAAGCCAAGTAAGCTACCCATGGCTTTTTCTATATAACCACTGGGCATTGACATCTATAGCATATAGACTTCTCTTCCTCCTGTAAGTTCTAAGCAAACATTGAGGGACAAAAAAGAGTCACCCAGAGAAACTAAGGGAGACTGCAAAGGTTCAAAGACAGGACAATCTTCTGCAAGGCAAAATGCATGCCTTTTATAAAGTGAAAAAGTCCCAGGGAATTTTAAGACCACAAAACTAAAGCCTAGGCCTAGGGGGGAAAAACACATTAGCTTGTAGTGTGTGTAGTCTATAACCCTTAACTATGACTACGGGGGAAGGAGGGAGAGAGTCTAAACATACCCATTCTCAACAGAGGAAAAAACTTCAAAGAAAAGATTTTATATAGGTTACATTGTTGGTAAGAAGAGGATCCAGGATTTAGATGTAAATCTTCAGATTCTCAATTCAGAATTCCCAGACTAAGAATTTAAATTTACAATTCACTCTAGATCAAAGACCCAATTAATATCCCAGCATTATAGTTCCTTATTCACAGAGTGACTACATGCCCCAATTTGCCTCAAATAGTTCATACGTGTTGTCTCAGAATTACTGAAAGCATCTCTCACTAACTTATCAATGTTTTTCATCTTCATCCTACTTGAGTCACATCTTGAACCTCATTACAAACTGTTTTACCTCTTAAAAAGTTTCCTTTTTAGGGACTTCCCTGGTGGTCCAGTGGTTAAAAATCCCTTTTTAGAACATTCCACCCCTAACTCCTTCATTTTTTATTCTCACTAAGTCTACTCATTGCCTTCAATATGAATTCTAAATCTTCAATCATATTCTACAGGCCCCTCCTGCCTTACTTACCTCCCCTGTCTGCCTACACCCAAGTGTAGCCATTTCAGTCAAACTCTAATAGTATTGCACCTACACCCACCTCAGATTTTGGTAATTTTTTGATTGTCAATCTCCAATCCAGAGTGGTTCCTATTGGCTGAGTCCACTGAGACAACAATGCTAAGGACTGATGAGCATACACACTCATTCTACCCTGATCTCTGAAACTGATCTCCTCCTTAGAGCACAAAAAGAACACAAATTAAATTCTGGATTTATTCAGACCATGTGTGTGAGTTCTGTTCTGCCTCTCAATGGATATGTGACTTGAATAAATAAATAAGTCCTTCTTTGTCTATAAAACAAAGATAATAATACAATCTTAAAAGATTATGATATTTTGAGATAACAGACATGAAGTTCCCAGCCTAGTGTCTGGTATACATGGGTCCATGATAAATTAAAATTACCATATTTATTCATTCTAACACCCAAATTTTAACACGTCTGATACTCACATGTGTCTTAAAAATCAGTGATCTTAGAAAAAGTCACAGCTGGAAGTAACTGTAAGAAGTGCTGTTGTTGGCGCTTGTACAAACTTCAGTTTGAAAACCTTGGGCTGACAATGCCTGACAATATCTAGAAAAGCACTAGCACCAAATCCTGCAGCATTAAGTGTTTAATGACTTGGAAGAACATCTCAGAAACAACACTGGGGCACTTTAAAAAAAAAATATCTTTATTGGAGTATAATTGCTTTACAATGGTGTGTTAGTTTCTGCTGTACAACAAAGTGAATGAGCTGTATGCATATATATATCCCTACATCCCCTCCCTCTTGAGCCTCCCTCTCACCCTCCTTATCCCAGCCCTCTAGGTCATCACAAAGCATCAAGCTGATCTCCCTGTGCTATGCAGCAGCTTCCCACTAGCCATCCATTTTACATTTGGTAGTGTACATATGTCAATGCTACTCTCTCACTTCATCCCAGCTTCCTCTTCCCCCGCTGTGTCCTCAAGTCCGTTCTCTATGTCTGCATCTTCATTCCTGCCCTGGCACTGGGTTCATTGGTACTGTTTTTGTAGATTCCATATATGTGCATTAGCATACGGTATTTGTTTTTCTCTTTCTGGCTTACTTCACTCTGTATGAAAGACTCTAGGTCCACCCACCTCATTACAATAACTCAATTTCGGTCCTTTTTATGGCTGAGTAATATTCCATTGTATATATGTGCCATATCTTCTTCATCCATTCATCTGTCGATGGACATTTAGATTGCTTCCAAGTCCTGGCTATTGTAAATAGTGCTACAATGAACATTGTGGTACATGTATCTTTTTGAATTATGGTTTTCTCAGGGTATATGCCCAGTAGTGGGATTGCTGGGTCATATGGTAGTTCTATTTTTAGTTTTTTAAGGAACCTCCATACTTATCTCCACAGTGGCTGTATCAATTTACGTTCCCACCAACAGTGCAGGGTTCCCTTTTCTCCACACCCTCTCCAGCATTTACTGTTTCTAGTTTTTTTGATGATGGCCACTCTGACCAGTTTGAGGTGATACCTCATTCTGGTTTTGATTTGCATTTCTCTGCAGATTAGTGATGTTGAGCATCTTTTCATGTGTTTGTTGGCAATCTGTATGTCTACTTTGGAGAAATGTCTATTTAGGTCTTCCACCCATTTTTGGATTGGGTTATTTGTTTTTTTGATATTGAGCTGCATGAGCTGCTTGCATATTTTGGAGATTATTCCTTTGTCAGTTATGGGGCACTTTTTCAAGATATTCTTTATCACTAATACTTCTGACAACAATTTCACTGCATGGGAAAACAAAAACATCAACATCTAGTCAAAAATAAGATTTACAAGGGTCAAACTGAATGTGAAGATTTTTAGGACTAACAGCCAAATTATTTCAATTTTATTTTCCTTTATATGTGTAAAAATATGAAATTTAAGTTAACCCTTGAGTTAGACTATTCAGATGGAATAGTGTTTTAACTTAAAAACCAATAACATCACCCAGAATAGGGTATTTGTCACCTAGGGACTGATACTGCATAACTACTGAGACTATCTGGAAAGAGGTGAGAACATCCTCATTTTTAAAAGAAGGATAGCTTTATCTTGTTAGATGGAAACATGAAACAATTTTTCTTGTTCTACTGAAGTTCACATATCAGAATAGTATGCTAATTATTTACACAGTGTCTCTCAACTCCAAATCCACCTCCTCTATACTCTGTTCTCTGATGTTGAGACTGGGATTCTGGAAAATGCATTGCGTAGACTTCTTTGACAGGAAGGTGATTAGAAGGCAGGAAGAGGAAAAAGAGAATTCCTTCTTGTTTTTCTTGCTATTCCTGCAAACATCATTCCAGTAGTCTTCAGCTTCTTTCAGCACTCAACACCCCTTAATTGATAGTATTTGTTGTTAGTATTTTTAAACACTGAATGGCTTCAGAAAGTAGCTTTGGCTACTGGTGTGGGGCTGTTTCTCAATGAATTCAAGCTGTAACCAAAGGGCTGTTAAGCACATCTATGTGAAAATTTAACATATTTCAACAACTAACATCCACTGAATCACAAGAAATGTCAAGCTCCTTCTTCCTGTGCTGCCAAAAATTATAACAAAAACTGAGATTTCCATTTCCATGCTCAAACTGCAATTCCAGCAGGATTTTTAGGACCTCAACACACATGCACAGGAAATTTCCACATTTCAAAGTCCATTTCACATTGCAGTTGAGGAACTTCCACCTAACCCTTCCACTGGAAGCTATTAATATGCAATGTAATGACATGCTAAAAGGCAATTATCAAGAGAAAAGTATAAAATAATTCTATAAATGCCTCCCAAGCAATGAATATGGTCAATTAAAATCATATGTTCATGAACTGATATCAATATTTGGAAGTCTCTGTGTGAAAAAACATTTTCAAATGAAATACACCACATTTCACTACAGATCAGCATTAATAGGTAAACATTTGAAATCAATTTTGGTGATAGAAAACACTAACTTTGAGCCCCAATTAAGTAAAATGTTAGTTCCACACCTTCCCCTCCAAAGAATTCCATTTTTCTCATTAGCAAACCTGTGTTACAAAAAAAAAAAAGTACTGAATCACTATGTTTTGAATTTTGTTAAAAAAAAAAAAAGTTCTTACTGTGTAAGTACTTGCAGAGTATTCTCTTGACCCACAAAATAAATTTTCACTGACCCTTCACAGAAAAAATCCACCAATCCCAGGTATATACCCAAGATAAATGAGTCCTTACCACTACCAAAAACCACGTACATTATTCATAGAAGTTTTTTTTCATAAAAGCAAAAAACTACTAACCCAAATACCTATCAATAACAGCATGGATAAATAAATTTTGGTGTACTCATATAATGAAAATCACTACAACCCATAACAACATGGATGAATTTCAGACACAACGTTTAGGAAAAGAGTCAGACATAAAAGAGTACATACTGCATGATTTCATTTATATTAAGTTTGATGGCAAGACTAATCTAAGTTGATAAAGATCAGAAGGGTCTCTATCTCTGGGGAAGGGACCATACGGCAGCCTGCTGCAGTGCCATCTTGATCTGGATAATGACAATATGCATATATGTATGTAAAAATTAATAAAATGTTATACTTAAGGTTTATGAACTTTACTATATGTAAACATTTATATATTTTTAAAAAGAGGAAACACACAGTTAATGTTATATAGATCATCTCCCAAGTCCCTGTGATTTTACATTTTTTCAGGCTGTATCTGTGATTGAAGATAATAGAAGAGTTATAAACTTAAGAACATATCAATAGGAATGACCAAATTTGAAGAACACAAAGAGAAATGACTGAAAAAAGAAAAAGAGCCCCAGTGATCTGAGGGCAATATAAAAAAAAAATCTAACATTTGTGTAAGTGGATCCTGGAAAGAGGAAAAAAGGGTGGAGAAGGAAAAAAAAAAAAAAAAAAAAAACAGCTTGACGATATCATGACCAAAAACTCCCCAAATTTGGTGAAAGACATAAATTTATAGATCCAGGAAGGTCAGTGATTCCAAATCAGGACAAGTATTTGGGAAACACAAACCTCAGGGCATCACAATGAAACTGCTGAACATCAAAGAAAAATAAACACCATGAAAGCAGCCAGAAAAAAATCTCACATTACATACAAAGAAACAAAAATAAATATTACCACTGACTTCTCATCTGAAGCACTGGAGAACACAAGACAGTGGAATTACATCTTTAAAGCACTGAAACTGTCAACCCAGAATTTTATATCCAAAAAGTAATATCCTTAAAAAATGAAGGTTAAATAAACATTTTCAGACAAATGAAAACTAAGTGAAATTATCTCAGCAAATCTTCACTAAAAGAAACACTAAAGGGAAGTTTCTCAGGTTGAAGGGATATATCATCAGGTGGAAAATCGGACATTTGAGAAAAAATGAAAAAAAGCACAAGAAATGGTAATAAGTGCATAAATATAAAAGACTACTTCCCTTGCATTTATTTAAAATACATATAACTGTTTAATGTGGGGTTTATAATGCATGTATAGCATAAAGGGTGGGGCTGTGATAAATGGACCCATAGTAATGGAAGGTTCTTACATTTCACATGAAATAGCACAAAAATAAAAGTCTAAGACTATGAACAGTTAAGGATATGTATTGCAATCCCTGTACAACCAGACAGACAGACATAGCCAGACAGATACACACACACACACACACACACACAGTGAAAAGATATACCTATAAAATCAAAAATAATTAAAATGGAATTCTAAAAAATAGCAAATTAAGATAAAAGGCAGGGCTCCTTCCCCGGTGGGCCAGTGGCTAAGACTCTGCACTCCCAATGCATGGGGCCTGGGTTTGACCCCTGGTCAGGGAACTACATCCCACATCCCACAACTAAAAGATTTCACATGCTGCAACTATAGATTCTGCATGCCACAACTAAAAGATCCCACGTGCCACAATTAAGACCGGACACAGGGCTTCCCTGGTGGCACAGTGGTTAAGAATCTGCCTGCCAATGCAGGGGACATGGATTCGATCCCTGGTCTGGGAAGATCCCATATCCCGTGGAGCAGCTAAGCCCATGCACCACAACTACTGAGCCTGTGCTCTAGAGCCCATGAGCCACAACTACTGAGCCCATGTGCCACAACTACTGAAGCCTGCACTCCTAGAGCCTGTGCTCCGCAACAAGAGAAGCCACTGCAATGAGAAGCCCACACACCGCAACAAACAGTAGCCCCTGCTCACTGCAACTAGAGAAAGTCTGCACACAGCAATGAAGACCCAACGCAGCCAAAAATAAATAAATAAAATAAAATTTTTAAAAAAAGGATGAGAACTGAATATAGTAGACAAGATTATATAACATGATTTCCAAGAGATCTAAAAATATTTTCATTTTATTACTGCCTGATGCTTTTTATCACTTTCTTCAAAGCTATTTAGGTATATGCTTCAAGAAGAAAATCATTTTGAAACTTCTGCCAGAAACAAAGCAGTCTCCTTATATACACTGACTCAGTCCTTATAAATCTTAAACACTTTTATTCAATGATTTTCTTTTTGCAGATGAGAAATTCACCTCTACTTATTTTATAGGGGCTAGATAAAGGCTATGCAATTCAACAAACATTTGAAATTATAGGATATAATACATGGCCACTGAACTTAATTTTCAAGTATTGAAATAATTTGACGGACTTCCCTGGTGGTACAGTGGTTAATAATCTGCCTGCCAATGCAGGGGACATGGGTTCCTTCCCTGGTCTGGGAAGATCCCACGTGCTGCAGAGCAACTAAGGCTGTGCGCCACAACTACTGAACCTGTGCTCTAGAGCCCGCGAGCCACAACTACTGAGCCCGCATGCCACAACTCCTGACCTGCATGCTGCAACTACTGAAGCCTGCACACAGCAATGAAGACCCAATACAGCCAAAAATAAATAAAAAGTAGAAAAAATAATAATAATTTGGCATCAAATTACAATTAATGTTTACTTGAATTCCTACCACAGAAATTCCAGGAAATTTTGGAAAAACATGCACTGAATATATATAATAAAAATCTGGGACTTCCCTGGTGGCATAGTGGTTAAGAATCCGCCTGCCAATGCAGGGGACACGGGTTCAAGCCCTCGTCCGGGAAGATCCCACATGCCACAGAGCAACTAAGCCCATGCGCCACAACTACTGAAGCCCATGTGCCTAAAGCCTGTGCTCCACAACAAGAGAAGCCACTGCAATGAGAAGCACGCGCACCGCAACGAGTAGTAGCTCCCACTCACTGTAACTAGAAAAAGCCTGCACGCAGAAACAAAGACCCAATGCAGCCAAAAATAAATAAATAAATAAATAAATAAATAAATAAATTTATTTTTAAAAAATCCAATTCATATTGTTATAATCTAGTACATAAAATTCTACTAACTGCTCTTAAAATTTTACTCATCCACAGCCTTCACACCTAGTATCATGTGACTAAACTCTAAGCAACCAACAGATTCATTCAGACAGTATCAATTAGAAGTGGATTACTGTTCAACCAAAGATAGATACTATCTGGTCTGGACATGAGGATAAAAAAACTCCACAAATTGGCCTCAAAGAAGGGTGGTATTCACGTGCTTAAAAAACTCCTTGGTCACCTAGCTTTGCTAATCATGCAAAACCACAATGTAGACATATCCCTCTTTAGCTCTATTTTTTTTTTTAATTCAAATTCCTCTGTCATTTAAGGATTCTACCAATTTCATTGGTACCTTCCTCTTTTTTCCTCTCAACTACTCTTTTAGGATGCTTTAGCTCTAGCAAAACTATCCTACTCATTTTCTTCAAACACACCAAGCATGCTTCTGTCTCTGTCTTTGTCCCTGCTATTCATCTGTTTGAAATGTTTTACCACTCTTTGCTTACCAAAGTCTAAGCCTTCAAATCCCAGTACAACTGTCACCTTTTCCTTGAAACTTCTCTTGACCACCAAAATTCTTAGTACCTCTTTATCCAAAGAAACAGATACAATCCTAGCACATAACTGACATTTAACGTATGATATAATAATCTCAAATATCCTTCATATAAACGGAAATCCATTCCAGTGTTATTCCTAGTATAAATCCAGGTTCCCCTAATGGACTCATGTTATTTAAGGGCTGGCTTTATCAGCACTAATCACAGGGCCCCCATTTGGTAGGAAGTTTTAAGTGTTTGATCTTAATAATAATTTTACAATATAACATGAAAAACAACACATATGTTATGGCAGTTCCCAACTTTTAAAATATCACATAATATACAAAAAATGATGTAATATTTGTAATCTCCAAAGGCTGAGGGACTCTGTATTTAGGCATACTTACAACTGTGTAGAGTATCAGTTGGGAAGATCTGTACTAATGTAAAAGACCAAATGCCAACAGCAAGGGAAAGAAATTTAGTAAACTCCTTCGTTATGTTTGTGTTTAGCTTTCTATTACAACCGTTACCTAGAAACGTCTCGATTTGTTGTCTTCAGCAAATAAAAACTTGTTATGCTTTTATATCATGTATAAACTCCACTCATTTTATCTTTCTGACCAGTGAATTCAACTGGACATACTTCCATATGCCAACAACCTCAGCCAAAGTAGTGTTTAATTTAAATAATTAACTCTGAAAATAGAAGCTAATAGGAACAAAATTCATTAATGCTTTAAGCCTATTCTCCTACTATGAACACAAAGCAGTTTTTCCCTTGGACATCTATAGATTTCTGATAATGGGAAAATAAATCACGGCACTGGCATTTTACATGCCAATACCGTTATTTATTTCATTTATGATTTTAAATAATAAGCCTTCATCTCATTTCTATTTAACTCAAGGTCTTGAATGAAGACTTAAGTGAGGCTTGATGATTTCAACATCATCTTTGTTCCTAAAATTTTGTCTCCAACTCTACCCCACCCACCCTCATTTCTTTAAACATACTAAAAAAGTCACTCAATTCCTTTTGAGTTTCTAAGGAAATCTAAATAGGGTTCTTATCCTTTTGAACCTCAGTGGAGCACTTATATTTAATCATTCTCATAAAGAACTTCTCTTGTTGCCGGGAGGCAATAAAATGGCCTTTTGGGGCAAGATGTTAATTTGCCAATTTGCTACTTTAAAAGTACGCATTACTTGACAATACATTACTGAGAGGCTGGACACTCTTATACTTGCTGGTGGAAGTACAAAATGGTACAACCCATATGAAGGAGAATATGACCACCTCTAACAAAAACACTTAGAAATGTACCCTTTGGCCCAACAATCCTAGGAACTTACCCTAGGAACTTACCCTAAAGACACACTTCCACAAATACAAAGCAATGTGTAACAAGGTTATTCACTTCAGCATTACTTGTAAAAGGAAAATATTACAAGCAATCTCAAATCAACAATGAGAGCCTAGTTGAGTAAACTATGGCACATCTACACATAGAATACTATAACGCCATGAAAATGAATTTAAAGACATTTCCAGATATGGTGTGATTTCCAAGACATATTGGGTGAAGAAAGCAAAGTACAATAGAGTATATATAGTAGTTTATCTTTTAAGAAGGGCGGTAAAAAAAAAAAAAAAAAAAAGAAGAAGAAGGGCGGTAACACAGAAAGGATAAACCAGAAACTAATGAAAATGATTATCTACAGAGGGGAGGTGGGTGGAAATGAAGTGGAAAGAATAAAGATGGCAAGAAGACTTCTAAAAGTGTTAGTTTTTCTATAGTTTTGACTCTTGAACCATGTAAAATTAAATAAAAAGAATGAACAATGTAATTCCTAAAACTGAATACAAACACTCCTACAACTGAACAACAATAAAACAAATAACCTGATTAAAAAATGGGCAAAGGACTTGAATAGACATTTTTCTAAATCAGATATACAAATGACCAATAAGCATGAAAAGATGCTCAACATCACCAGTCATCAGGGAAACACAAATCAAAACCACAACGAGACATTACCTCATACCTGTTAGGACGGCCACTATCAAAAACACAGAAAATAAGCACTGATGTGGAGAAACTGAAACCCTTGTGTACTACTGGTGG
Organism: Balaenoptera musculus; assembly: GCF_009873245.2. Classification (NCBI taxonomy): domain Eukaryota; kingdom Metazoa; phylum Chordata; class Mammalia; order Artiodactyla; family Balaenopteridae; genus Balaenoptera; species Balaenoptera musculus. Next base: position 75,825,870 of record NC_045789.1, on the reverse strand, counting down.
GAAGGTAAAATGAAGCAGCTACTACGGAAAACAGTATGAAGGGTTCCTCAAAAGTGTTTAAATAGAACTATCATATGACCCAGCAATTCCAGCAATATATATCCAAAAGAACTGAAAACAGGGTCTCTAAGAGATATACGCACACCCATGTTCACTGCAGCATTATTCACGATAGCTGAAAGGTGGAAGCAACCTAAACTTCCATTAATGGATAAAGAAAGTGTGGTAGATACATACACTGGAATACTACACAGCCTTAAAAAAGAAGAAAATCCTGTCATATGCTACAACATGGATAAACCTTAACGACTTCATGCTAAGTGAAATAAGCCAGTCACTAAAGGACAAATACCATATGATTCCACATTTATATGTGAGGTATCTAAAGTAGTCAAACTCCTAGAAACAGGAAGTGGTCACTAAGGGCTGAGTGGGATGGGGGAAAGGGAGTTGTTCAGTGGGTACAGAGTTTCAGTTTTACAAGATGAAAACGTTCTAGGGATCTGTAGTATTGACAATGTACATATAGTTAACACTACTGTACTGTGTACACTTAAAAATGGTTAAGATGGTTTTTGTTATGTTTTTTACCACAATAAAAAAAAAAAAATCAAGCAAGGATAATACTCGTCAGTAGAAATGAAGAGTCCAGTCCACCAGAGTGAATGTATGTATGTATATGTATATACATATAAAATTGAATACAAACAGAAAAAAATAAACCAATTGTTGGGACTTCCCTGGTGGCGCAGTGGTTAAGAATCCGTCTGCCAATGCAGGGGACACGGGTTCCATCCCTGGTCCGGGAAGATCCTACATGCTGCAGAGCAACTAAACCCGTGCTCCACAACTACTGAGCCTGCACTCTAGAGCCTGCAAGCCACAAATACTGAGCCCATGCCCTGCAACTACTGAAGCCTGTGCGCCGGAACTACTGAAGCCCGTGCTCCGCGACAAGAGAAGCCACCGCAATGAGAAGCCCATGCACCACAACGAAGATTAGCCCCCACTCGCCACAACCAGAGAAAGCCCGTGAGCAGCAACAAAGACCTAACACAGCCATCAATCAATCAGTCAAGGCAACATTTTATAACCACCAAAGTGGGTGCTAAAACAGTTGAGTAAGAATTGTTGGAAAACAAATTATTCTTAAAAACTATTTATTACCTTAAATATTACTTATTAATCGCAAAGAGAGGGAAATACCTTTACAATGCAGAGAGCTGTACACAAGTGATCAACTTAGCAAAGCCAATAGGACAAAATGACATTATATGTCTCCTGATATGATGCTAAGGGAACTACACAACACCAATTGTGTAGTATACGTGCCAAAAAAGGTTCAATTTGAATCTAAGCATGAGGAAATGAGACAAAACAGATTATGAACTCTTATAAGACAAATGCTTCAAAAAATGTCATGAACAACACACCCCCAGAAAATGAGAGGACTTTCTAGATTAAAACAGACAAGAGAGACGTAATAAATGCATGTGATCCTATACTGCAACTTGGATAGAGGAAGAAAAATTCAACTTTTAAAAAGTCATTTTTAGGGCAACTGAGGGAATTTTATTATGGATAGTATAACAGATATCACTGTATCAATGTTAAATTCCTTGAGTGTGATAATGATAATTGTTATAAAGTAGGAGAATGTCCTTGTTCTAAGAAGACTGCTGAAGCATTCAGAGGTGGAATGTCATGACAGATGCAAGTAACTCTCAAACAAAAAAGTATGTTACATCTGTCTCCCTCTGTGTGTGTGTGTTTGGAGAAACATTAAAGCAAGCAAAAGTAACAAAATGTTAACAACTGGTGAATCTAAATGAAGGGATGAGTGTTGAAGGTACAACTTTTCCAACTTTTCTAGAGAGATAAAATGTCTCAAAATAAGAAGTTAAAATAGGGCTTCCCTGGTGGCGCAGTGGTTGAGAATCTGCCTGCTAATGCAGGGGACACGGGTTCGAGCCCTGGTCTGGGAGGATCCCACATGCCACGGAACAACTAGGCCCGTGAGCCACACGTACTGAGCCTGCGCGTCTGGAGCCTGTGCTCCGCAACAAGAGAGGTCGCGATAGTGAGAGGCCCACGCACCGCGATGAAGAGTGGCCCCCGCTTACCACAACTAGAGAAAGCCCTCGCACAGAAATGAAGACCCAACACAGCCAAGAATAAATAAATTAATTAATTAATTTTAAAAAAAAAAAAGAAGTTAAAATAGATTTTTTTTAAAAAGAGAGAAGGGGGGATCATCATTATGATTGGCCAGTGATACTTCCTAGGAAAAATTCAAAAAATGTAAGAAACAAGTTCTAGGATCAAATCATGAGCCTCCCCCATAATTCCTCCCTAACTAGCACGTAAAAAAGTTCCTACAATTTTTTTCTTAGAGTATTTAAAATAAATTTTACAAATCTAGCAAATTGGCTGCAAATATATACTGTTGTTTTTGAGATTAAATGTTTTTCAAATGTATGAATGTAACTACAAAGTATAGTACACTTTGACTTATCATGAGAGCTCCTGTGGTAAAGACGGCTACAAATTCTTTCCTACTTCTTCCATTGAGAAGTAGGGTCAATTTTTCTCTCCTTGAATGTCAGCTGTGCTATGACTACTTTATAGCGGTATGACTACCGTAGAGTAAGGTAGAAGTGCCACGACCAATTCTGAATAAAGTCTTTAAAAGTACTGGCAACTTCCTCCATAGTGTCTTGGAACCCTGAACCCAACTACCCTGCTGGAGAGACCATGTGGAGAAGCCTTAACACTACCATAGACAGGAAGAAGGGCCCAGCTGAGTCCAGTCTTTCTGCTGTTCCTACTGAGGTACCAAGTGTTTGAGAGAAGCCAGTGTGTATATACTTCACCAGTCTAATCACCAGCTGAATACCAGTGAGTGAGCCCAGTATGCGATGTGGAGCAGAATAATCAAGCCAAGTCCTGCCCAAATTTCTAATCCACAAAACTGTGATATAGTAAGAAAAGTTACCAACAGTAGGCAAAAAGTAGAAGTCACCCAAGTGTCCATCAAAGGATGAAAGGATAAACAAAAGATGTTATACACGTGAATTCTGACACATACTACAATACAGATAAACCTTGAAGACATCATGCCAAGTGAAATAAGCCAGTCACAAAAGCAGCAATATTGTATTATCCCACTTATATGAGGCTCCTAGAGTAGCCCAATTCATAGAGACAGAAAGCAGAAAGGTGGTTGCCTGGGCTGGGGGAAGGGGAGAATAGAGTTATAATTTAATGGGTACAGAGTTCAGTTAAGGATGATGAAAAGTTGTGGAGATGGATAGTGATGAGGTTGCATAACAATGTGAATGTACTTACGGCACTGAACTGTACACTTAAAAATGATTAAAATGGTAGGGGCTTCCCTGGTGGTGCAGTGGTTAAGGATCCACCTGCCACCACAGGGGACACGGGTTCGAGCCCTGGTCCGGGAAGATCCCACATGCCGCGGAACAACTAAGCCCATGCACCTGTAACTACTGAGCCTGCGCTCTAGAGCCCACAATCCACAACTACTGAGTCCACGTGCCTCAACTACTGAAGCCTGCATGCCTAGAGCCCGTGCTCCGCAACAAGAGAAGCCACCGCAACGAAAAGCCCGCACACCGCAACGAAGAGCAGCCCCCGCTCACTGCAACTAGAGAAAGCCCGCGCGCAGCAACAAAGACCCAACGCAGCCAAAGACAAATAAATAAATAAATAGATAGATAAATAGATAAATAAATAAATAAAATAAAAGTTGTGCTGCATGAAGTATTACTTCACAAATGTGTATTGGCTATATTTTAGGACTTCATTTTAAGAAATCTTGCCTCTCCATTTAACTTCTTAATTACTTAGCAGAATCTTCTGCATTAATACAAATATTAAAGTAAAAGATATAAACAAAATTCAGACTTGAAATTACATACTGAATTATGAGCAAAATTAGCATACTATGTGGCAATTAGGGATAAATAAAAGTCATTTACGCAAGTGAAAATAATTACAACAAATCAAGTATTTCTGACGTCCACCTGAGGGGAAGGAAAATGAAAGAATTCATGGCCTTCCTGCCCCTAATCTATTCCTCCCCTCTTCCAACCTAGGTCTGATGAGAAAAGGGAGATGTCCCACCTAAATCAAGTTCACCATATCCCAATTCCTACTGAACTATCCAACAGGCCAGACTATAGAAAGTAGAAGAGCGAGCACGTGGAAGAGGGAGAATGGCTGACAGAAAGAGAAAGATTACAGAAAAATACAAAGAAAACACAGAAGTAACACCTAGTGGGAGAAAAGTGGGGGACATTTTCAGAACAATAAAACCCTATTATTTAATTTTTCCTAATTCTTAGCACCAAGGTAGTAAGTATTTTGATTTGATTCTGTGACAGAATGAATATGGCAGGTTTGGGTATAGGGTTGTGGCTAGAGAACTGTCTGGGGCACTGAACTCTGAGAGCAGATAATAAGAAATGGATATAGTAACAAACTTCATCCTAATCCCTCCTTTTAAAAACCAAGGCTTTCAAGGGCTTCCCACTTCCAAAATAGCAAAAAAGGAAGAAAAAAAAAGTGCATAGCACACAGCTTTGTAATACATGATCTGAGATAGACTGTGTATAACAAACTGTGGGCAGAAGCACTTAATGGAACTTTGTACAACATTGTTTATAGGTGTATCTTGTTTATAAAGCTTATCAGACATGATTTGCATTAGTTTCAGAATCCTTAATGAAATCTTGATGCTTAATGCAACACTGGTATTAAAATGTCTGCTATCCTTGCAAACAGCTTTTGTATGAATTTTAATATTTCTGCCAATTAATATATATTTGTAATTTATCTAAATAACAAAACTGTTAATGATGGTTTTCAGCTTTATGTGACTAGGGTTGGTCACAACCTCTGAGACTCAATTTCTTCATCCGGAAAATTAGAACAAAATGAAATAACCTCTAAGCTACCTTCTGGTTCCAAAATTCTAAATATCTGTGTTATCATCTCTAGTATGCAATCTCAGATAAAGTACTTAGTTGCAATTCAAAATATTTTCAAATTATCCTTCATCTTCAAAAATAAAAATATTTCTCTAAACCAGGATTAATACAAAGTATTCGAAGAGTAGCCCCCGCTCCACGAAAGCCCTAGCAGCAGAGAAGACACGACGCAGCCAAAAAAAAAAAAAAAATACAAAGTATTCATTCGTTCATTCAAGGAATATATGTTGAGAACCTATGTGCCAGGTATTAAACTTAGCACTGGGAGGATACAAAAGTAAACAAACAGATGTGATACCTATATTCATGAAGCTTACAGAGAAGCTGGGGAGACAAACCAAATAAACATATGCATAAATGTAATATCACATCTGTAATAAGTGATATGAAGGAATTAAAAGAATATATTAACAAGGAATCTAAGAGACTTCCCTTAATGAACTGGGAGGAAGAGTATGTATGTGGGCTACATAATTCTAAATCTGTCTAGACAGAAATGAGCATGGCATGTTCAAGGAACTGACAGAAGGCCAGTGTGACTGGACATAAAAATATTTAAAGTAGTTCCTTGGAAACAGAAATTAAAACTTCTAAAATACAAAAGTATGTCTAAGTTCTTCCAAAGATATACTCTAAGAATTATTTTCAAGAAAGCTTCAAAGCATCACAATAATTTCTCTCTAATGTTAAAAAAAAAACGCTGTCCCAAATCTCCCTGCAAAAGACCAAGTTAACTCTCATTGATTCCCTTCTCTTTTCACTTTACTGTTTTCAACTGCATAATAAAAATCACAACTTCTTTGTTCAACTTTGTTTAGATTCCTTAGAAGAAAGTAGCTATAAGAAGAAAAAGATACATGATGCTATTGCCCTGGCTCTGCCTCTAACCTGTCCTATGGCTGACCTTGGTAAATGTTACTTGGCCACTTTGGGTCTAACTTTTGTTATCTGTGAAATAAAGCGAGTTCCAGAATTTCTTTTAGAATCCTTCTAACTCTAAAATTATGGTTCCACTGTAAAAATTCTTGTTCCAGTCTTGAAAACTGAAGAAAATGGACCAAACGTCTCTGAATTCCACTAACCAAGATTTTTTTTTTTTTTAATTTATTTGTTTTTATTTTTGGCTGCGTTGGGTCTTCGTTGCTGCACGCGGGCTTTCTGTAGTTGCGGCGAGCGGGGGCTACTCTTCATTGCGGTGTGTGGGCTTCTCATTGCGGTGGCTTCCCTTGTTGTGGAGCACAGGCTCTGGGCGCGCGGGCTTCAGTAGTTGTGGCACGTGGGCTCAGTAGTTGTGGCTCGAGGGCTCTAGAACACAGGCTTAGTAGCTGTGGCGCACGGGCTTAGTTGCTCCGTGGCATGTGGGATCTTCCCGGACTAGGGCTCAAACCTATGTCCCCTGCACTGGCAGGTGGATTCTTAACCACTGCGCCACCAGGGAAGCCCCACTGACCAAGATTTTACTTGCCTTTAAGCGCTTTTGTATTTATACAGCATTTGAACATTGTTACTGTGTTATAACAAACTACTGAATTTATAAAATTTATCCACAAATAACACAAAAGTTATCAAAAATACAGTTAAATATTGTTTGAAACCTATACTTCCAATGAGACAGTAATACTTTAAACATGGATCCCTAAAATGTACAAAGTCAAAATCGACTTAGAAAGGCAGGAGGAAGACAGAATCATAATTCTTGAGAAAAGCAAAATTTTAGCAATAGGACATTCAAATTGGTTAATATGTATATCAAATTTAACTTCCAAAAGAACTCATAAAAAATGAATATTCTAACCGTATGCTCATTCTAGACTTGGTGTCAATTTCTAGTTAACAATATTTCTGATATTTAATCTATTTCCAAATGGAAGATGTATATATAGTCATAACTGTTCTTTTTTTAACCAAATTATCCATCACTAGAATTCAAGGTTTTGATATTCTTAATATGAAAATAAAAATTAAAAGACCTATAAATTTTTTAACTTAGCTTTGTATTTCATAATTCATATTTCAGCATCTCAGAACACTTAAGAACAATAACAATATAACCTTAAGACGCATCAATTAAGCACCCTACTTCATGTACAGTCTTTAGTATCAAGGTTTATTTTAATGGACGGCATTGTGTCCCATTCCTTCCAAAGGGGCAACAAACTGCAGAATCCAATTAGATTTTTAACAACAAACTACAGGAATACTTTAAATATTAATCACTCATAACATGATAAACATTTACTAGGCACTGTAAGTTCTAAAAGCAAAGGGGCAAGATTATTCCTTAAAATACATTTCACCAAGTGGCCAAGGTGAAGACTGGCAAAGTGTCAACATCGTTTCTTCCCTCACCTCCCACCAACTCTGATTCTAACACTGAAATGTGTCTTGTATCGTTCCCTATCACTCTATTCCCACTATCATAGCCCTACTTCATGATTTCAACATCTCTGACCTAGACTACTGTTAACAGTTTCCTAGCTGGACTCCCTGTCTCCAGTCTTACCCTGTTCCAATCCAGCCCCGACAGTGACAGCCAAAACATCTTCAGCATTGCCAAATGTCTCCTGGGGCTCAAAGATGTCCTGGTTGAGAACCACTGCATCAAGCTGATCCCTTAACAAGAACAGCACTTACTTTGTAAGGCTGTGTCCACAATCTATGTCCATGCAACAAAAAGCAAAAAATTAACTTACTTAAGGCTGAAACTTACAACCTGGACATTAGGACCACCATGCTTAAAAATACGCTGACTCCTTATAAAAAGAGCCATAATCACTCTCTCTTAAAACCCCTTTGGGGACTTCCTTGGTGGTCCTGTGGTTAAGACTCTGTGCTCCCAATGCAAGGAGCGCAGGTTTGATCCCTGGTCAGGGAACTAGATCCCCGCATGCCTCAACTTAAGACCCAGCGCAGCCAAATAAATAAATATTTAAACAAACAAACACACACAAACCCCTTTGAACATGTGGACATAAATCATCACTTTACTTCAAGGCTGAATTTTGAAAAGTCAGTCCCTTCTGTCAAAGTTTAACCATACTATATACATATTTAAGCTTCTGGATGTTAGGAAATTGTGATAATTTTTAAAATGCCTTTTGTGCTTTGATAAATCAGTCTCCTCAGAAGTTGATGAAAACCTTCCTAAGCAAATTACTGCCTACCTTTAAGGCTACAAGCTACTCTGAATAGTATTCTCGTAAATATTTCTAGGGGAAAAAACAAACAAACAAACAAACTTAAAAAATACTCGAATTCTTATACTTAAAAAAAAAGTAAGGGCTTCCCTGGTGGCGCAGTGGTTGAGAGTCTGCCTGCCAGTGCAGGGGACACGGGTTCGTGCCCTGGTCTGGGAAGATCCCACATGCCGCGGAGCAACTGGGCCCGTGAGCCACAACTACTGAGCCTGCGCGTCTGGAGCCTGTGCTCCGCAACAAGAGAGGCCGCGATAATGAGAGGCCCGCGCACCGCGATGAAGAGTGGCCCCCACTTGCCGCAACTAGAGAAAGCCCTCGCACAGAAACGAAGACCCAACACAGCCATAAATAAATAAAAACCCAAAGTTAAAAAAAAAAAAAAAAAAAGTAAGATTAAAAAAGATCACACACACCCTTCTAATTTCCCATAATGGTTATGTCCCTAACAGAAATCACCATTCAAAGATATAGCCAAGATAGAACAATACCTTTCAGAAGCGGTAAAAGAGAAGACGTAAAATATCTAAAAAAAAAAAAAAAACCCTGGTCGGTGAAACTCTTAAAGGCCAGGCCCAGCAGAACTGTAATACCACAGGAGAGAGCACCTCCTACCACAAACGTCTGAAATGTGAACATTCTGTCCAGAGGAGCTTACCTTCAGTCGTTTGATCATTTCGTCGGTGGTGATCTTGTCGGTGATCTCCTTTACCCCCGGAGGGTAAGCGATCTTCCCGTCGGCACTCACGACGCCACAGAGAGCAGGGGCAGGCTTGGGCTGCGCGGTCGAGAAGTCCATCCTGGGGGACAACTTTTCTTTCACAGTCCTCTACCGGCCTCTATCGGTCAGAAAACAAAAGTTCAGCGGGAAAGGGACGACTTTGTAACCTCTTTTTTCATTTCAAAAATCTCTAATCTGCAAAGGGCCCTTTCTCCCGGGAGGCCGGGGACTCGCGGCGGCCCAGCCACCCGCTCCTTCCCGGGGCTTGGATCCTGGCGGCCGCCGCGCCGCGCCCACCCACGCGGGCCCCTCCAACACCGGGCCCACTGGGCTCTCTGGCACCGGCGGCCGCGGGAAGCGCCGGGCAGCGCCAGGAGTTTTCCAGTCCTCCTTTCACAATGAAATCCACCCCCAAACACCGAAGTCCGAAGTTCGGCGGCTTCGAGAGCCCGGCAAGGCCCCTAAAGCCCCCGCTCGGTCAGAGAGAAGCCTCGAGTCCCCGCCCGGCCGGTCCCCTCCGGGATAGGAGACGCGAGGCCTATAGGGCTCGGCTTAGGCCGCAAAACTAGGGACCCAACAGGACCCACACGCAGCGGCGTCTCCCGGGGACGAACGCCCTTGCCGGGCAGAGCTGCTGAACCCCAGGCGTCCCCGCCACGCTCCCGCCCCTCCCGTGTCCCGCTCCCCCACCCCCGCGGGAGGGGAAAACAAGCCGCCCTCCACCCCGAACCCCAAGCCAGGAAGCGGCTGACGCGGCTCCGCACTTCACATTTTGTTCCTTCAACTTCGGCTGAGGCTCCCCGGCGGCTTCTCTCGCCCCTGGCCACTCGGCGCCGCCGAGGCCCTACCGGCAACTCCGGGCAGCCCCGCCGGGCCTCGATCCCGCGCCCCCACCCCCCCCCCCACCCGCTCCGGTCTCCCCTTCCGTCCCCTCCCTCCACCAGCCGAGGGCGGGAGCCGAGCCGCCGCCGCCTTTACCTCCTCCTCATGCGGGCGGAAGGTGCATCGAGCGCCCGGGCCTCTGTCAGGTGGTTGCGCCGCCGCCCCTCTCCGGGCTGCACACAAAGCGGCTCCGCGGGTCCCGCCGCCGCCGCCGCCGCCGCCCGCCCCGGAGCGGCGCTGGGGCTGGCGGTGCCGAGGAGGAGCAGTCGCCGCGGGGGGAGACGCGGGGCGAGTGAGCGCTGGGCGGGGAGACACTGCCGCTCTCCGTCTGGCCGAGGAAGAGCAGCCTCGGAAAAGGCTCCTCCGGGAGCGTGTGCTCGTGTGTTCGCCCCGGAACCCCGGGCCCGCCCGCCGGCACCTCGCGCCGGCCGGGTCCGTCAACCCGGACCCTGACGCCCCTCGCAGCGGCGCGCGCCCGGCAGTCCGTGCTCCGGGCAGCCGGCGCCCCTCGCACACACCGGCCGGTCACGCGAGCGGTACGAGAGCACGCGAGAGAAGGGCGCGCGCCTCGCTTCCGCCCCTTCCTCCGCAGGCCGTGCCTCCGCCTCCCTCGGGCCTGAGGCGGTGGCGCGTGGGGCAGACAGCGCCGCCACCCGGTTGGCGCCAAGACCTGCCGCGCCGAAAGCCTCCGGGAGGACGGGACCCGAAAGGCGAGCGGAGGAGGAGCCCGGCTGGCGGGAAGCGAACCGGTCCCCGCGGCACTGTGAGGGCAAGCGGGACGAACAGGGCTTTACCTTATGCCGCGGAGATGAGTTCATGACTTTTGGGGTTCATCCTGAGGGACGTGGACGGAAATGGTTGAAAAATGGTGAATTACTTGGTGAAAAATGAACTGATTTCCTCCCCAGGGACAGAGGATCTGCAAACTGAGGAAAAGTTTTGCAACATGGCACAACGTGGGCCGCTCATTCTTGTTCCTTCTGACAGCCACCAGAGTTTGCCCTCCCCTCTTTAGATGTATAAAATTAATATTTTGAAAGCAGCAAAATATGAAAATAGCATTGAGTCGAGTAGTTCTCAAAGAAAGGTCTGAAACGTAGGATCCTGGGCTTCACTCCCAAACCTGGAGAATGAAGATCTATGAGACTGGAATCCAGAAATAAGCGTGTTTACAAATTAGATAGATGGCTCTTGTGAATATGGAATAATTCATTTTTTTTAAGTGTTAAGTATACCGAAGAATAACTTTATTTCATCCAAAGGAAAGCCCAATGCAGTGGTGTTTGAGCAGTTTAATGTAAAGAAAATTGAAGCAGATGAACCTCAGGAGCACGTACAAAATTTCCGAAAATGTAGTTGAAAAAAGAACACAATAATGTGAAATAGCAGGCAGCTCTTGAAACTGACCACTGCCATAGTTTAAAATGATATTCGATTATTTATTTAAATTATTCTTGATGGATATCCATCGGTCTTTTCCACATTCTTTGCTTGATCTTAAAAATGTTATAGGTGCTGGGACTTCCCTGGTGGTGCAGTGGATAGGACTCCACGCTCCCAATGCAGGGCGCCCGGGTTCGATCCCTGGTCAGGGAACTAGATCCCACATGCATGCCACAACTAAGAGTTTGCATGCTGCAACTAAGGAGCCTGCCTGCTGCAACTAAGACCCAGAACAACCAAATAAATAAATATTACAAATTCTTTCTAAAAAAAAATATATAGGTGCTGCCCTCACTGAATTGTTTTTCAGGTATTCCACAAGGGAACAATCATCTTGGAATCTAACACACCACAGCTGCTGATTTGCTACAACTCTGCCCAAAAGTCAGAGCTTTGTTCTTGGGCATTTAGAGTAGCAGGCAGAATCCAGTTAAGATTGTCTTCATCCAAACTATGAAATTGACCAAAACCTACACTCTTTTTAGGCTCTTCTCTCACTTATGATTTTTAAAAATCTGTCACATTTAAATAGCTAAAGAGTGCTGCTTTTTGTTTTCATTCTTGCTCTAAGTAATTTACCCATAATTAAATGGAGTTTTGTATATACCCATAAGTTTTAATTTTATACAATGTATTCCTTTTTAATACTGTTTGATTTTATGAGCACTCATAGGATAGTAAGCCCTAAGGATTATAACACATAAAAATGTTGAATTTATATAATTCTAAAATTCAGGAATCCTGAAATCCTTGTTTTTACTTTCTTTTTTTAAAAGTTTTCACTTAGTGTAAATGAGAAGAGGTACATTCATTTGAGCAACAATTATTTAAAGAAGGCCTATTATACAAGGCATTGTTTTGGGCACTGAGAAAAAAATCTGTAGTAGGGAAGTGAACAAACATCCCTACCTGTTGTGGTAGAGCTTAAGTTGTTTGGGGAGAGATAGACAAAAAAAATAAATAAATTGCTATGGAAGAAAATAAAGTAGAGAAGCAGGGGTGGGATGCAGACCACATATAACCTTTTAGGCCTTTGGTCTTTGGAAAGACTTTGGCATGTACTCTGAGATGGGAGTGTTTTAAAAAGAGAAGTGATATTATATGATTTATGTTCTATGCGCTAGGCAACCTTTGACAAATTAATCTTTCTGTGCCTCATTTTCCTCATCTGTAAAACAAGGATAATAGTTTCTATTTCAGAGGGTCATTATGAGGGATAAATAAGTTAACATTTGTAAAGTGCCTAGAATAGTAACTGGTACATACTAAGCTTCACATAATTTTTTAATATATGTAAAATGAAAGAATCACTCTAGCTGCTGGGTTGAAAATAATGTAGAGCTGCAAAAATAAAAGTAGGATAATCAAGTATAAGACAACTGCAAGAATCCCAAGGAGAGATGGTAATAAGAACTGGGTAATAACAGTGGAAGTGATGAAAAATGGTACAAGAAAAAAGAGAGGAGTCAAGAAAGCAAGGATGGCTCCAAAGTTTTTGACCTGTGTAACTAGAAGGATGAAGTTACCACTAACTGGGATGGGGAGGACTGTGCTTGGAACAGACTGAGAGTCAGAATGTCTTTTAGAATCTAAGCTATTTAAAAGTTAATTTAACAGTTACTCAGCTCCTGCAGTGGGTAAGGCATTATACTAGGCCCTGGGGAAATATTTAGAAAACAAGAAGACAAAGTCCCTGCTCTTGACAGGATCAGAGTCTAATGGAGGAATCACAGACGTACAACGAAACATAACCAAGGCAAGGCTGTGATTTATACTATAATAGGGATTTACATTATATTGTCTGGGAGCCTCAGAAAGGGGTGCTATGGGAACTTCCCAAAGGAAGGGGCATTTGAGGCTGGGCATTGGAGGGTGAGTTGTTGTGGTGAGTAGTTTTTGTGGGGCGAGCAATAGTTAACAGAGGTAACCACAAGGTGAAAAAAGGCCTGGAGGTAATTAAGTGCAATTTCTTTTTGAGGAAAAGACTTTGATGTGATTAGAACAATAGTTGCATAAAAGAGTGGCTTGGCTTTGTGAGACTTACTCTACCCCCACTAAATTTCCATCAGCCCCTCTCCTGTATACAAATGTACAAGCATACAATCTATGTACAAAATGGCATCCAGTGCAGCTTCAGGACAAACCCCTAACCCCCTATTTCAATCATACTACCAACCACGAATTCTTCCTACATAGAAATTCTAGATCCAAACTCTAGGGCACTGCAACAGTGGAAATGTTCCACACTTGCATTGTCCAATACTGTAGGTACCAGCCACATGTGACTATAAAACACCTGAAAGGTGGCTACTACAATGGAAGAACTAAATTTTTAATTTAATTTAATTTAAAAAATCTAAGCAGCCATAAGTGGCTAGTGGCTACTATATTGGACAGTGCAGTTCTGGAGTGCAAAGTTTGTAGGAGTGATTGACGGAAGATGAGGGTAGAGGATAAACTGTGTTCACACTGAATGCTGCAGATGTTGAACAGAGTGGTAGTTTCAAAGGATGAATTGGGGTAATAGGAGACTAAAGACGTTTATAGTGAAAGTGAACTAAGGTAAAAATACAACCAAACAGATAAAAATGCAAAAATATTTAAGATATTTAAAGCAGTTTTTAAAAATATGTTTTTTATTTATCTGAAATTCTTTATTCGCTTTTCAATTTAAAATGTAACTAGCTAATTTATCCTGAGTAATTTCACAGATTAAACATTTGAATCTTCCATATACCTCTGGTCACAGAGAAATTTTAACAATACATCATAATTAGTGTGAAACTAAAAAAATGGTACTTTAATTTATTTAAGTGTCTTTCCAGATATCACTGACAGCTTAGCTAAAATTTAAATATATTTAGGCATCGGATAATGACATATCTATCTGTAGTGAATGAAATGAATTTGACATGTTTCACTGATGACTGATGACTAAAAATATGAAGTCTGAATCATTTTAGCCTAGTATGACCAAGATGTTAATGATTAACTTATTTGTCATGGTAATTTAAAGACTTTATTTGAATCCTGTTTAATATCTTAGACTCCATGCACATCTCTCTTCAATTTAAAGTGTGAAGGCTGACCTGCATCATTAATTATATTAGCTTTCTTAAAATTGTTTTATCAAAATTAAGTATTATTTAATGAACAGGGACAGCAAACTAAAACTAATTATTTTCAAATATGAAAGAAACTACAGATGTAAACAACATGAGTAAATCTTAGTGACGTACTATGATAACCTATTTATAAAGTTCAAAAGCGAAGAGTACCCCTGGAGTACAAGGGAAAGCAGGGAACACAGGGGAACAACATGGGAGAATGAATACATAGGCAGATATTTTCTTGTTAAAGCTTTACTTTTGGGTGTAGTGGTGGCTTCACGTATGTTCATTATATGTTAAGCGAATGAATGGATGAATGAATGACAGCAATCCATGGAACAAGGAAGGATGTGTTTGTAACCCAAGGATTATGATTAATCCAATTCAGGGCACCTGAGGTCTAGAAGAGAAAAAGAGACAGACTCAAAAAATTTCAAAAAATTTTATATGATAATTTAATATTTTAAAAAATTATATCTCCCAATGTCAAAGAAATTCTGCCCCCTTGATAATTTTTTTCTAATGGTGGTAGTAAAATGAGAAATTATTTGGAATTATATTTTATATGAATGCCACTTTGCAGCCCTTCCTTAAATTGCTAGTATTTGGATGATAAATGATTATAAAACTAAAAGAATTGTCAGGGTAATTAAACTTTCAACTATCACATTAAAGTGTATTTTTATTATGAAGCTTGGGATGTCAGCCTCCTATTGTTTTATATGATTAAAATAAACAAGAAAGTGGACTTCCCTGGTGGTGCAGTGGGTAAGACTCCACGCTCCCAAAGCAGGGGGCCCAGGGTTCGGTCCTTGGTTGGGGAACTAGATCCCGCATGCTGCAACTAAGAAGTCCGCATGCCACAACTATGAGCCTGCATACTGCAACTAAAGATCTGCACGCTGCAACAAAGGATCCCGCATCATGCAATGAAGTTCCCATGTGCCACAACTGAGACCAAGTGCAGCCAAAATTAATTAATTAAATAAAATAAGAAAGTAAACTTATGACAAATACTTTTGTTCATTACAGTAAAGACAGAAAGATTCATTTATGGAAATGTATTAGGATAATCATTGCCTCCCCTCCCGCAAACTCTTTTCAGACAGTTGTTCCTATCCCAGTCCTATATATTTCCTCTCTCTCTCTCTCTCTCTCTCTCACACACACACACACACACACAGCTGACTGAGCCTGCACTGACACCTGAACCAAGAAAATGCAGTCCACAGGCTGAGCTGAGCCAAACAAAATATCATGAGAGGCGCTGTGGGGCTTCCCTGGTGGCGCAGTGGTTGAGAATCTGCCTGCCAATGCAGGGGACATGGGTTCGAGCCCTGGTCTGGGAAGATCCCACATGCCGCGGAGCAACTAGGCCCGTGAGCCACAATTACTGAGCCTGCGCGACTGGAGCCTGTGCTCTGCAACAAGAGAGGCCGCGATAGTGAGAGGACCGCGCACCGCGATGAAGAGTGGCCCCCGCTTGCCGCAACTAGAGAAAGCCCTTGCACAGAAACGAAGACCCAACACAGCCAAAAATAAAAATTAATTAATTAATTAATTAAAATTATGAGAGACGCTGTGAACTAAAACTCAGCAACAGATGGAACTTTCAGCTGAATTATATCAATGTAAAATAGTAAACGTCTTCAGCTTTCTACATGTGAGTATGCTGAGGAAAACTGAGCTGCCCTAATTTGTGTCCTGATTGTTCCGTTTTTCTTAGGCTCCACATAAGCATTGTTTCCTTATGGTAAAATCCCTTTCACTTGAACTAATTTGAGTAAATTTCTGAACTTTAACCACCAAATATGACCTGATTTAGAATGAACAATTGTACTTCATGAAATCTTAACCATGATCCATGAACCTAGCTTGGCTGGATCAAATAGTACCCTCCAAATTAATGTCTACTTGGAACCTCAAATCATGACCTTATTTGGAAGTAGGGATTTTGCCGATGTAATGAGTTAAAATGAAGTTATACTGGATTAGGGTGTACCCTAAGTCCAATGGCTGGTGTTCTTATAAGAAGATATGCAGAGGGACTCCCCTGGCGGTCTAGTGGTTAAGATGCCGCGCTTCCACTACAGGGGGCGAGGGTTCGATCCCTGGTCAGGAACTAAAATTCCACATGCCCTGAAGCACAGCCAAAAAAAAATAGGAAAAAAAAAAAGACATAGGAAGAGAGACGTAGACGTAGAGAAGGGACACATGGACATGACGGGGAAGAGGAGGGTGGGAAGAATTGGGAGATTAGGTTTGACATAAATATACTACCGTGTGTAAAATAGATAGCTAGTGGGAACCTGCTGTATAGCACAGGGACCTAGGCCCGGTGCTCCGTGACGACCTAGATGGGTGGGATGGGAGGGTGGGGTGGGAGGGAGGTCCAAGAGGGAGGGGATATAGGTATAGATATAGCTGATTCACTTCATTCTACAGCAGAAGCTAACAAAACATTGTAAAGCAATTTTACTCTAAAAAAAGAAAAAAAGACATGCAGGGAGGAAGGCCAGGGGATGACAGAGACAAAGATTGGAGTGAGACAGCTGCAAGCCAAGGAATGCCAAGGATCACCAGCAAGCACCAGAACTAAGGAAAGAGGCAAGGGAGGATTCTTCCCTTGAGCCTTCAGAAAGAGTATTACCCTGCTGACACCTTGATTTCTAGAACAATAAGAGAATGAATTTCTGTTGTTGTAAGCCACTGTGTTCATGGTACTTTGTTACAACAGCTCTAGGAAACTAATACACCTGCCACCAGCCATAAGTAAAATTTGTCTTAAAGTGGGTTAGTTAGTAGCTGTAAAGAAGCAAAAGCATTTTACCTTCTGAGAGACAAATTTCATCGCTCTCATTTTTGGACCTAATTTTTTTTCATTTGTTTTTGAAAGAGAGCTATAGAACATTTATAAAGCCATGAGTGACAGCTTACCTGATTTCTACATTTTTCTCAATTGCATTAAGTTTGTGAACCTCAATTTATCTCTAGAATCTGCATTTTCATTTTTCCATTTTCTCACATTCTTAGGAAATAAGAACACTATGCAAGCAAATATTTAAATAATTGTACAACTAAGAGAAACTGCAGAAATGGAACTGTTGCTTGGCAGGCAGCTCCACCAAGCTTTGGCTCAAAGTATTCCTTTGTCAGCTGATATGGAAAAGTCCAAAATTGGAATTTTAAAAGCAGTGTAGAAATGAGAATATATAATGTACTAAATGAGATTGTACAAAAGTGAATGGACTAAAGTCAACGTTTGCTTGTTTAATAATCAATTATTCTTTTCATTATGTTCATTTTATTAACTAAGAATTTTTATAAATGCAATATTTTCTATGATTTATAGCTATCAAATATCATTACCGTAATAACTGTGGCAGATTGTAAGAATAAGTAGCTGAACTTCAAATCTCTGGTTTAACTGAAAATGTAACCACATCAGAACTGGTAGCCAGCACCATCTGACTTGTCCAAGGAATGTGCCAAGAATTTACGTAACTTTTGCCTTCTGAATTTTTCCAAGTAGTTCCAGAAACGGAATAGTATTTGGAATGTGGACTACCTAGTAAATACTGTTTTGGAAAAACTCTTCAGAGTTCAGTTATGCATAGACTCATCCAGAGACTACAGAAAATTAAACGGTGAGCCTGCAGGAAATTTAACAAGGGCTGTTTCACCTTCTTATCATGAGATTTATCATGATTTTCAGGAGATAGGAAGTTTCTTGTTAATTGAATTTTCGACAAATTGAAACTTAATCAGAAAACTCCTTTCCACTCAATCGAAAATATTACTAGAATACATCAGTTTTCTTTTCATTCTTTAGGAAGCACAGGATAGTGAACATAATGGGGAATCTTTGGTGTTTGAACAAAGCCCAGTGCCTCAGGTTTGTCAATCTGAAAGCCACTTGAATTTGCAAAATTGTAGGTGTAGAATCAAAGACTGATTGAGCCAAACAGGTACTGAGACTAGAACTTTCCATGGAAGTTAGTTCCATCTCTGTGTGTATTGAGGTTTTTGTTTTGTTTTGTTTTGATTACAACAGGGGAGGCCAGTTAAGAACCTCTGTTAAATTGGGTCTTGATACCTTGATCCACTTAGCATATACTGTCTGCAAGTTCTATACTAAATGTTGAAGATGCAAGGTGGAAAAGATATTGTCCCTGACTTCAACAGGCAATTTGAAGTTTTCTTGTGTTATTATTATGTTATTACTATATATTCATGCATGCAGGATGCTGTCTACTTCCCTCTGAACGCCTACTTCATTCTTTGCTCTTTGAAGAGGCTCCTTTCTTTGCTTTTCAGTTCACATGACATGCAGAAGAGAACCATCCATTTTCTAAGCTCACAACTCCTTCATCTTAGATAAGCCCAGACTAAACTGGAATTTCTTAGTCCAAGTTGCAAATGCTAAGGACAATAAATTTAATTCTTTTTTCTTTCCTCCATAGCACTTATCATCTAGCATAATAAATAATTTATTACTTATTATGTTTACTGTTTATGGTTTGTCTCTCCAGGTGCCCATAACTGGTCTAATCAATTGGGGCCAGGCGGGCAGGGTCATGGCTAAAACATACCTCTGGATGAGCCACCACTAATGAACTGAGAGACCAACAGCAATTTCCAGAGAAAACAAAGATTTTTGGGTCATAGACCAAGCACATCTTTCAAAAAATTGCCACCAAGGGTTTATCTTGTTAAAAGTAGTACCAAAGCACACACACACACAAAGTTCCCAATGTACCCACCAACTCGTAAAAAAAAAAACCTCTCCATTAGCATCAGAGTTAATTATTTAAATGGAATTTTCAGAGTTTTGGCTTTTTTAACCTTAAAAAATCAAATATGTTTTCACATTTTAATAAATAATATTTAATATATATTAATAAGTTCAAAATTTATAACATAATATCTATCTTTTTTCATATAATAAAACAGAAAATATTATCTCCAAGAAACTCCATTTCTGTACCCTGATCTGCATCCCTGATTCTCTCACTGTTAGTATGGCAGGACAGACATTCTTTTCCTCCCTGTATGCTCTTCCCTTCCTGGGGCAGAGCACATACCATGGGGAACAGAAGGAGCATTTGGCAATGTTACTGAATGCAGTGGAAGAGACAGAGACCCCTTCAGAATATTAACACATGAGGGAGTTCAGTCTTTGCAATGTGAAAAGTCTGATTGTATATACTCCACTGATAGGATTTGACATGCCCCAGGTCTCATCTAGAGTGGAACAGAGCTGAATGGCCCACAGCCTATGCCAGAGGTAGAGAAGAAGACATAAGATCATGGGGAAAGGGTGCAGGTGTCATGGAAGGAGAAGAAAAGAAAGGGTAGGGCCAAAGGGGAGGATGTTTTTTCTTTGTTGGCAGAGAGGGGGATAGCCAGGTAAGGTGGCTCTGTGGACTTAGATGGAAGAACCCCTGTCCACTGAGGGCTGGGGAAGCTGATATGAAAAGAGTAGAGAAACCTTTTCCAAACACTTACTCTGTTGTGAATCTGGGGATATCTGACACTAATTTGAAGCAAGGTACTATTGTGTACATTCTGCTAGATTACAAACCATGTGAGGGCAGGGATCTTTGCTTATATTATTCAGGGTGTATCTCAAATGCCTAGAACAGTGCCTGGCACGTGCAGGCACTCAATAAATATTTGGTCAACTGAAACAAAAAATTCTGGACTATGTGTCTATCCCTAACTGGCTAAAAATATGGATGTTTAATATTGGGCTGTACCACTGCTGCCTTCCCTATTCCAGGCATGGTTCTGCTGTTTCACTAGAAATGAACCAGTACATTTGTCAAGTGATATACATAAGTAGAGGAGGAGGAGAAGGAGATACTTTACAGGACACGACAGAGTATTAGACTTTTACTGCTATTATCTCTGACAACATACCAGATACAGGAGAAATTAGGGTCAACAATGAAGTAGAATTAGATTTTTCCAATATTACTATAATTTTTTAAGAATATAGAATCTGCTGCTCTCTTCTTCCCTTTCCCAGTATTTATCCAATCATGTCAACTCTGAAATGGATTGGCTTGACATAAGACCTAGGAGAAATGGGAGAGTGCTACATACTTATATTTTAAAAAAAGTTTTTATCAAAGTATCATTGCTTTAATGATGCATAACAATATAAAAATACATATAAATAGCTTATTATTATATTTGAACATGAAACTGCATAGGCAGAATCCAGGGTATTTTATTATCCAGTCAACTGAACTGTTTTAAGATTTGAGAATATTGCTCTGATTTTTGAAGTTTTAAGAAGTTCTGGAGTGGAGTTTTGGAAAGTTCTCTAACAAAATTTCCTTGGTCCAATGACTTACAAGGTTATTTCAATGAAATAGATACATTTTTAAATTTTATTTATTTATTTATTTATTTATTTTTGGCTGTGTTGGGTCTTCGTTGCTGCGCGTGGGCTTTCTCTCTAGTTGCGGCGAGTGGAGGCTACTCTTTGTTGCGGAACTTGGGCTCTAGGTGCGGGGGCTTCAATAGTTGTGGTGTGTGGGCTCAGTAGTTGTGACTCATAGGCTCTAGAGTGCAGGCTCAGTAGTTGTGGCACACGGGCTTAGTTGCTCCACGGCATGTGGGATCTTCCTGGACCAGGCATCGAACCCACGTCCCCTGCATTGGCAGGCGGATTCCCAACCACTGCGCCACCAGGGAGGTCCCGAAATAGATATTTTAGTATTTATTCATGATGCACCCCTCAACTGACTCCCACAAAGGGATGAGACACAGTGCACAAGGGGGCTTGGCTAGACAATAATCACCTCTTACTGTAGGCATCACGGGTTTTGTTACTGAGTCAAATGAGTCAATCCTGGCTTTTCTCTTAGAATAAATTTTCTCACCAGGAACTGCTTCTGCTTTCTGGCAAATAGGATTATTTTAGCTCTTCCCACCAGGTTACTAGGTATCTCCAGACATAAATATAGTGGACAAAGCTTGGACCGAGGCTGGGAGCCCATTGTCATCATCATTTTATCTGTGTGTAGTTCTTTATAGTTTAAAAAGTACTTTCATACCCAATATCTTGTTTAATGCTATCAACAACTGAGAGAGGTAGGCAGAGATGGATTTACCACGAAGCTAATGAAGTTTAAGTTTCAGCGCCCCCTGGGAAGTACCTTAGCAGAGCCACACAGTCATAAGAGTTTGTAAAATTTGCAGTTTTAACCACAGTAGATTTAGACTACTGTCTCTATCCCCTGTGACTACCCTTCTTTAGCACTTCCCTCATTTTGAGAGACATTGGAGTGTCCTTAGGCATTTTTTGGGATCCGAGTGAGGGGGAGTTGAATTTGGTACATTTAATTTGGATTTAGCAATGGGTAATTCCCTGGCAGTCCAGTGGTTAAATCTCCAACCTTTCATTTCCGAGAGCCCAGGTTCGAACCCTGGTTGGGGAACTAAGATCCCACAAGTCGCATGGCAGGACCAAAAAAAAAAAAGTAATTTGGATTTAACGAAATATATTTATGTGGTTTGCAATCACTTTTATGTATAGTTAAGTTATTGCCAGTTGTCTCAGTGTAGAAATGGCTTCCAGGAACTCTGCCTCTGCAAACTGTCAATGAATGTTGACAATGCAGAGTTTTTAAGGTTTGTCACTGAACAAGAGATCTTCAGATGCCTTGTAATCTTGCACCTCATACATGAAAGAAGCTTGGTAGAGGGCTTCCCGTATTTGACAATGATCCTAAAAGTTTATATGACATTACTGAAACAAGTTGTGGAGCTGAAATAAACTTTTTAAAAACTAGCAATAGGAAAAAAAACCTGAATAACTAGATTACAGAAAAGAAAAACTACTTTTCATTCTCTATACAGAAAAAAATATAACAAAACCATTGTCATATGAAAAGGTGATCAAAGATAACCAAAGTTTTAGAAAATGAGAGTATGGAAATATGGAAAGATTCATTCCTTTAGCTATTTCATCCACAGATATTTATTATTTGCCTACTATATTTTCAAGAATGCTGCTAGGGGCTGAGAATAGAATAGTGAATAGACACAAATAGCCCCTGACATTGAGATATTCATAGTCTAAGGAGGAGCAGACCCCCAGCAAGTAATCATATCAATAATTATTTATTTATAATTATGATACTGTGATAAAAGGGAAGTGCAAAATGCTCTAGAGATAACCTAAGTCTGAATCTTAGGGAAAGTTTCCTTGGAGAAAAAGTATATGAAAACCAGAGGAGTATCTAGATTAAAGGGGGAGTGAAGGATATCCTACTCAGGGGGAAGAGTAGAAACAAGGGCTCTGAGGTGGGAAGGTACTTGTTGATTGAAAAAAAAGAAAACAAAAGGATGACAGTGTAGCTATAGCTCATCATAAGCAGTGAGAACGCGGTGAATGAGTCCAAAAGACCAGTTTGCCAGTTCTAAAATGTCATATAAGTGAAACTTAGAGTGTATATGTATACTCTATATATTTGTATAAGGCTTCTTTAACTTGTATTTCATCCATGCTGTTGCATGTATCTGCAGGTGTTTGTTGCTGATGGACATTTGGGTTGTTTCCAGGTTTTGGTCATTATGAATAGAGCTGCTGCGAACATTCTTGTATAAGAGTTGTGAGATTTTTAGTCCACTGTTTTTCCCACCTCACTGCAGTGCAGAGGCAAGAATATGCTCTGTGTTGCACAGAAGTTTAAATAAACAAGCAAAGAACAGTTCAATACCTACCTGATCTTTTTGTTGACCTCATGAGGCACTTGGAGTCTAGCATTTGCAGATAAAAAGAACTGGGTCAGGTAATTCAACACGGACACAGCAGCAGCCTAGCCTGAGTTCCACATCACCAACATCTGATACGTGAACCATACTTTGAGACAGAGGATGTTCAGGTAGGAAAGGGTTCTTGCTGATGCTTGAAGGTGGGGAGCTGATCTTGTCTACACCCTCTAGTCTAAAGAGGAATCCATAACTACCTAAACGACTCTTTATGCCCTGCCAAATGGTCTTAATCCTACTTCCCCTTATCCCTTTCCTACTTCCCCTAAAGGACTGACCCCATAGCAGTGATCTGTAACTCTAGCTTTACTGTATAACCCCATGGTACTTCTAGTGTATCTGCATATTCAGAAGAAGCAGTCTCAGTCTTAAAGCAACTCCTGGGGTTGGGTGTGCTACGGAAAGTCAATTGCTACTGCCATATGCATCACTGTCTGATTACTCCAATTTTAGTCACTGTATCTGTGACTTTATTTTTTAAATTGAATTATAGTTGATTTTCAACATATTAGTTTCAGGTATACAGCATAATGATTCAGTATTTTTACAGATTATACTCCATTTAAAGTTATTACAAGATAATGGCTATAATTCCCTGTACTATACAATATATCCTTGTTGCTTATCTATTTTATACATAGTAGTTTGTTTCTCTCAATCCCATACCCTTATCTTGCGTCTTCCCCCTTCCCTCTCCCCACTGGTAACCACTAGTTTGTTTTCTATATCTCTGAGTGTGTTTCTGTTTTGCTATGAACATTTGTTTGCTTTATTTTTTTAGATTCAACAGATAAGTGACATCATACAGTATTTGTCTTTGAGTGACTTATTTCACTAAGAATAATATTCTCTAGGTCCATCCCCATTGCTTCAAGTGGCAGAATTTCATTCTTCTTTATGGTTAATATTCCATTATATATATAAACAATGTCTTTTTTATCCATTTGTCTGTTGATGGACACTTGGTTGCTTCCATATCTTGGCTATTGTAAATAGTGCTGCTATGAACATTGGGGTGCATGTATCTTTTCAAATTAGTGTTTTCATTTTTTTCCATATATATATATACCTAGGAGTGGAATTGCTGGATCATATGGTGGTTCTATTTTAGTTTTTTGAGGAACCTCCGTACTGTTTTCCATAGTGGCTGCATCAATTTACATTCCCACTAACAGTGTACAAGAGTTCCCATTTCTCCACATCCTTGCCAACATTTATTATTTGTAGACTTTTTGATAATAGCCCCTCTGACAGGTGTGAGGTGATATCTTATTGTTTTGATTTGCACTTCTCTAATAATTAGCAATGCTGGGCACCTTCTCATGTGCTTGTTAGCCATCTGTATGTCTTCTTTGAAAAATGTCCACTCAGGTCTTCTGCCCATTTTTTGATTTTTTTTTTTTTGATATTCAGTTGTATAAGCTGCTTATATATTTTGGATATTAACCCCTTGTTGCTTATATCACTTGAAGATATTTTCTCCCAAAGAGAGTTCTGCCTGTGCTTTCCTCTAGGAGTTTTATGGTTTCAGGCTTTACATTTAGGTCTTTAATCCATTTTAGGTTTATTTTTGTATATGGTGTGAGGAAATGTTCTAATCTCATTCTTTTACATGTAGTTTTCCCAGCACCACTTATTGAAGAGGTTGTCTTTCCTCTTGCTTCCTTTGTTGTAGATTAACTGATCATATGTCTGTAACTTTATTTATTTTTTAAAATATTTATTTATTTAGGCTGTGCCGGGTCTTAGTTGTAACATGCGGGATGTTTTAGTTGCGACATGCAGGATGTTTTAGTTGCGGCCTGCGGATTCTTAGTTGCACTATGCATGCGGGATCCAGTTCCCTGACCAGGGATTGAACCCCGGGCCCCCTGCATTGGGAGCGCCTAGTCTTACCCACTGGACCACCAGGGAAGTCCCGTGACTGTGACTTTAAATTGAAGAACAACACTGTACAAACATGACAGTATGAAGAATATCAGTCTTCAGTGAATTTTTATTTCTGTGGTCAAAAAAGACAGTATTTTGAACCATTTTTTCCCCCTGAGTAGAGACTTACCTTTCTTGCAGGAATTTTCTTTCCAGAGAGAATTTCTATGGCCCTTTAATATTTTACATTCTTTTTGTTTCTGCTATATTTCTTCATTTTACACTTTTTTTCTTTTTTTAGCTCAAAGTTAATACTCCATTCCAGCCTCCTAGATAATTCATTCTTATCACATACTTTTAACTAGTACTTACTAGCCCATCATCTTCTCTATTCTCTAGATTTCTCTTAAATGAATCTTTCTGTGCTACTGGCAGGATTTTTCCTTTCGGCCTTTCCTTTTTAGCTTCTAACTACCACACTTGAGCATGTACAGTAATTAATAAAGATAGATTCTTTCTTTTTTTATGTAATAATTTTTAAAATATTTATTTTATTTGATTTATTTGGTTGCACTAGGTCTTAGTTGTGGCTCACTGGCTCCTTAGTTTTGGCACTTGGGCTCCTTAGTTGCATCATGCTAACTCTTAGTTGCAGCGTGCATGTGGGATCTAGTTCCCTGACCAGGGATCGAACCTGGGCCCCCTGTATTGGGAGCGTGGCGTCTTACCCACTGGACCACCAGGGAAGTCCCAAGATAGATTCTTTCTTCAGTAATATATATATATATTTAATTTATTTATTTAGCTGTGTCAGGTCTTCGCTGCAGCATATGGGATCTTTTGCTGCAGTGCTCGTTGTGGCACGTGGGCTCCTCTCTAGTTGTGGCATGCCAGTTTTCTCTTCTCTAGTTGTGACACAGGTTCCAGAGCACGTGGGCTCTGTAGTTGAGGCGCGGGAGCTCAGTAGTGGTGGCATGAGGGCTTAGTTGCCCAGCGGCATGTGGGATCTTAGTTCCCCTTTCTTTGGTAGTATTGTGAACTGATAACTGGAAAAATCTTCCTATAAAACATCTAGAAGCGCTGGATAAAATAAAACATTCTTTTAGGTAAAGAACTGATGTTTAATGGCCATAAATTCCTTTCATCCCAATATGCACTTCCCTTTGCAGTGCAACTTTGCTGTTTCTTGTTCAAGAGAGGGTCTATTCCCTCACCCTTTACACCTGGATTGCTCTTGTATTCTGACACCAACTGGTGTGCTGCAATACAATTCAATTCTGATGCTAATTAGTTGGCATTATTGTAGGAATCCACAGGTTAAAGATCATGATCTCCAGCAAGACTGCTCTTGGCTTCAGATGCCAGCCACAAGTGGGTTCCTCCAGCCACCTGCACTTCCGACCAACTAGTTAAAAATATGGAGGGTTCCCATGAACCCCCTCAGATTCAGTAATTCATTAGTGTGACTCATAAAATTCAGGAAAGCACTATACTTATAATAACAGTTTGTTATGAAGGGTACATGTCAGAACCAGCCAAATGAAGAGACACATATGACAAAGTCTGGGAGGATTCTGAATACAGAGCTTCCACGCCCTCTCCTTGTAGAATCAGGGTGTATCGCCCTCTTGGCACATCAATGTATTCACCAACCAGGAAGCTCAACTGGGATTTGGTATCTAGAGTTTTCACTGGGATTTGATTACATAGGCATGATTGACCAAATCATTTGCCTTGTGATTAAACTCAATATCCAGCCCCTCTCCCCTTTCTGGAGATTACACTGGCTCAAAGCCCCAAACTTTTAATCATATAGTTGATCTTTCTGGTGACCAGCTCCATCATGAGTCTTTTTATCTCATAGCATAAACTAAGGTGGTATCCAAGGGGGGTCATGAATAGCAAAGGCATCCTTAGTACTTCGGAAGTGCCAAGGATTTAGAGCCTCACTCCCAGCAACCAGAGACAAAGACTGGTCAAATTCTGTATTATATAATGCCGTTTAACCAATAGAATATAGTGAAAATGTGTTATATGACTTCCAAGGCTAGGTCTTAAGAAAACTTACAGTTTTCCACTTTGTACTTTTGTAACGCTGCCCCAAGACTGCCATGTAAAAAAGTTGGTCTAGCCACGTAGAGAAAAACTGAGGTGCATCAGCCAATAGCCGACACTGACTGTTAATCATGTGTATGAGGCCGTTTTGGACCCTCCAGCTGGGTGCAGCTTCATCAATGACCCCAGGCAAAATGAGCAGAGGGAACCCACATTCAACCCAGGGAAGTGTGAGATATAGTAAAACATTGCTGTATGAAGCCACTAAGTTTTAGTGTTGTTTGTTATGTAGCAATGGATAACTGATAGTTGGGAGCCAAAAACAAAGGTAAAACCAGAGCTGAAAGCAAGTAAGCTCTCAGCCCTATCCTAAGGTTAGAGGTGGTTTTCCCATCTTGATAACAATAGGGCTTAGGTTTTTGTTTTTGTTTTTTTTAATATTTATTTATTTATTTTATTTATTTGGCCTTACCGAGTCTTAGTTGCGGCACGCGGGATCTTTTAGTTGTGGCGTGTAGGATCTAGTTCCCTGAACAGGGATTGAACCCCGGGCCCCCTGCATTGGGAATGCCGAGTCTTAGCCACTGGACCACCAGAGAAGTCCTGGTGCTTAGGTTTTTAAATTAATTAATTAATTAATTAATTAATCTATGTTTTTTGCAGTGGTCAGGCTATTTTAACTTGAATTACTTTTTTTTTGTTTAATACATCTTTATTGGAGTATAATTGGTTCAAAATACCGTGTTAGTATCTGTTGTACAACAAAGTGAATCAGCCATATACACACCCATGTCCCCATATCCCCTCCCTCTTAAGCCTCCCTCCCATCCTCCCTATCCCACCCCTCTAGGTCACCGCAAAGCACCAAGCTAATCTCCCTGTGCTATGCGGCTGCTTCCCACCAGCCAACTATTTTACATTAGGTAGTGTATATACGTCGATGCTACTCTCACTTCACCCCAGCTTCGCCCTCCCACCCCATGTCATCAAGTCCATTCTCTATGTCAACTTCTTTATTCCTGCCCTGCAACAAGGTTCATCAGTACCTTTTTTTTTTTTTTTTAATTTCATATATATGTGTTAGCATACGGTATTTGTTTTTCTTTTTCTGACTTACTTCACTCTGTATGACAGACTCTAGGTCCGTCCACCTCACTACAAATAACTCAATTTTGTTTCTTTTTATGGCTGAGTAATATTCCATTGTATATATGTGCCACATCTTCTTTATCCATTCATCTGTCGATGGACGTTTAGGTTGGTTCCATGTCCTGGCTATTGTAAATAGTGCTGCAATGAACATTTTGGTGCATGTCTCTTTTTGAATTATGGTTTTCTCAGGGTACATGCCTAGTAGCAGGATTGCTGGGTCATATGGTAGTTCTATTTTTAGTTTTTTAAGGAACCTCCATACTGTTTTCCATAGTGGTTGTATCAATTTACATTCCCACCAACACTGTAGGAGGGGTCCCTTTTCACTACACCCCTTCCAGCATTTATTGTTTCTAGCTTTTTTGATAATGGCCATTCTGACTGGTGTGAGGTGATACCTCATTGTGGTTTTGATTTGCATTTCTCTAATAATTAGTGATGTTGAGCATATTTTCATGTGCCTCTTGGCCATCTCTATGTCTTCCTTGGTGAAATGTCTGTTTAGTTCTTCCACCCATTTTTTAACTGGATTGTCTGTTTTTTTTGATATTGAGCCCCATGAGCTGTTTTTATACTTTGGAGATTAATCCTTTGTCTGTTGTTTCATTTGCAAATATTTTCTCCCATTCTGAAGGTTGTCTTGTTTATGGTTTCCTTTGCTGTGCAAAAGCTTTTAAGTGTAATTAAGTCCCATTTGTTTATTTTTGTTTTTATTTCCGTTACTCTAGGAGGTGCGTCGAAAAAGATCTTGTGGGCTGGGGTGGCTGGCGAGCACTGAGTCGCTGGGCGCGCGGAGCTGCAGCGGGACGTCTCTCGCGGGCTCAGCTGGTGGAGAGTCTTGGCAAGCAGTCACAAGGGCTAGATCCCAGGGATGAGAATGTCCAGGGGAGATGTGAGCCCACT
Organism: Balaenoptera musculus; assembly: GCF_009873245.2. Lineage (NCBI taxonomy): Eukaryota > Metazoa > Chordata > Mammalia > Artiodactyla > Balaenopteridae > Balaenoptera > Balaenoptera musculus. The sequence continues at coordinate 75,796,742 of NC_045789.1, read as the reverse complement.
GGGGCTCCCGCCCACCTGTCGCTGAAGCGCCCCCAGCCCCGGGCCCAGCATGCGCCTGTCGGTGCGGAGGGCACTGCTGGCAGCTGGCTTTGCCCTGGCCCTGGTGCTGGTGGTCCAGCTGGGGCAGCAGATGCTGGAGTGCCGGGCGGTGCTAGGGGGCCCCCGGCAGGCCATGTGGCTGGAGCAGGAGGACCTCGTGATGGTGGGCACGGACCACGTGGAGTACCTCTACGACAAGCCCATGCTGCTCATCTTCGTGGGGAGCGAGCCCTGGAGTGTCACCACGCTCATGCATGCGATGCTGGACGCCCACCCCAAGGTGCGCTGCGGGGAGGAGACCCGCATCATCCCCCACGTGCTGGCCATGCCCAGGCCTGGTCCAAGTCGGGCCGGGAGAAGCTGCGGCTGGATGAGGCAGGTGTGACAGGCGAGGTGCTGGATGCTGGCCTTCATCTTGGAGGTGATCGCCAAGCATGGAGAGCCGGCCCTCGTCCTCCGTAACAAAGACCCCTTCACGCTCAAGTCCTCCGTCTACCTGTTGCGCCTGTTCCCCAACTCCAAGTCCCTGCTGATGGTGCGGGACGGCCGGGCCTCGGTGCACTCCATGATCACCCGCAAGGTCACCATCGCCGGCTTCGACCTCAGCAGCTACCGCAACTGCCTCACCAAGGGGAACAAGGCCATTGAGGTGATGTACGCCCAGTGCATGGAGGTGGGCAAGGACAAGTGCCTGCCCGTGTACTACGAGCAGCTGGTGCTGCACCCCCAGTGCTGCCTCAAGCTCATCCTCGACTTCCTCGGCATCACCTGGAGCAACGCTGTCCTGCACCATGAGGACCTCAACGGCAAGCCCGGCGGCGTCTCCCTGTCCAAGATCGAGCGATCCACAGGCCAGGTCATCAAGCCCATGAACCTGGAAGCTCTCTCCAAGTGGACTGGCCACATCCCTGGGGATGTGTTGAGGGACATGGCTCAGATCGCCCCCATGCTGGCTCGGCTCGTCTATGACCCCTATGCAAACCCACCCAACTACAACAGCCCCGACTCCATTGTCATGAACAACACACACTGGGTCTTGAAAGGGGATGATAAAACACCAGCCAAGCTGAAAGGCTATTATCTTCAGGTGAACCAGAATAGCACCTCTTCCCACCTAGGAAGCTCATGATTTCCAGGTCTTTGCAAATGGCTTTGTTGCCAGAAGAGAAGAAACTTTGCATTCGAGTGGAAATTGGACCTCTAATCCAAGCATATTGCTTGCTATTAACCGCCAGAACAGAACTGCTCACGAGGAATGTATTTGTACATGTTTGCAAAAGCTGAATCATTGGAAACTTAACCTTGAAACACTCTATCTTAGGATAGTCCGGGGTAGAGAACCAAGAATGTGGAGGTAGTCCAGCTTTTGAAACTTAGGTATTTTATATTTTTCCCCTCAAGAATTTTTTTTTAAGAAATGGATTTGCCATCCTCCTTAATTTGCAGGACTGCCTTGGTGGCTTTGTTTGCTGGAACAAGGCCCACCACCCGTGCCTCTCCTGTTGACCCTTACTTTTGAATTCAAAGAATCTATTTAAGAATTTAATATATGAGGCTTTCTTTGATCCCTCCTCAGTTCTACTCACAGAGAAAAAATAATATATATTATTTGAATAAACTGAACAGGAACTCATTTGTCTGTGCCTTACCTTAAAAAAAAAAGAAAAAAAAAAGATCTTGCTGTGGTTTATGTCAGAGTGTTTTTCCTATGTTTTCCTCTAAAAGTTTTATAGTGTCTGGTCTTACATTTAAGTCTTTAATCCATTTGGAGTTTATTCTTGTGTATGGTGTTAGGTGGTGTTCTAATTTCATTCTTTTACATGTAGCTGTCGAGTTTTCCCAGCACCACTTATTGAAGAGGCTGTCTTTTCTCCATTGTATGTTCTTGCCTCCTTTGTTGTAAATTAGGTGCCCATACGTGTGTGGGTTTATCTCTGGGCATTCTATCCTGTACCATTGATCTATATTTCTGTTTTTGTGCCAGTACCATACTGTCTTGATTACTGTAGCTTTGTGGTATAGGTTGAAGTTGGGGAGCCTGATTCCTCCAATTCCATTTTTCTTCCTCAAGATTGCTTTGGCTATTCGGGGTCTTTTATGTTTCCATATGAATTGTCAGATTTTTTGTTCTAATTCTGTGAAGAATGCCATTGGTAGTTTGATAGGGATTGCACTGAATCTGTAGATTGCTTTGGGCAATATAGTCATTTTCACAATATTGATTCTTCCAATCCAAGAACATGGTTTATTTCTCCATCTGTTTATGTCATCTTTGATTTCTTTCATCAGTGTTTTATAGTTTTCTGAGTACAAGTCTTTTGCCTCCTTACGCAGGTTTATTCCTAGGTATTTTATTCTTCTTGTTGCAGTGGTAAATGGGAGTGTTTTCTTAATTTCTCTTTCTGATTTTTTGTTGTTGGTGTATAGGAATGCCAGAGATTTCTGTGCATTAATTTTGTATCCTGAAACCTTACCAAATTCATTGATTGGCACTAGTAGTTTTCTGGTGGCATCTTTAGTCATCAGCAAATAGTGACAGTTTTACTTCTTTTCCAATTTGTATTCCTTTTATTTCTTTTTCTTCTCTGATTGCCGTGGCTAGGACTTCCAAAACTATGTTGAATAATAGTGGTGAGAGTGGACATCCTTGTCTTGTTCCTGATCCTAGTGGAAACGCTTTCAGTTTTTCACCATTGAGTATGATGCTTGCTATGGGTTTGTCATATATGGCCTTTATTATGTTGAGGTAGGTTCCCTCTATGCCCATTTTATGGAGAGTTTTTATCATAAATGGGTGTTGAATTTTGTCAAAAGCTTTTTCTGCATCGATTGAGATGATCATATGGTTTTTATTCCTTACTTTGTTAATGTGGTGTATCACATTGATTGATTTGCGTATATTGAAGAATCCTTGCATCCCTGGGATATATCTCACTTGATCATGGTGTATGATCCTTTTAATGTGCTGTTGGATTCTGTTTGCTAGTATTTTGTTCAGGATTTTTGCATCTATGTTCATCAGTGATATTGGTCTATAATTTTCTTTTTTTGTGATATCTTTTTCTGGTTTTGGTATCAGGGTGATAGTGGCTTTGTAGAATGAATTTGGGAGTGTTTATCCCTCTGCAATTTTTTGGAAGAGTTTGAGAAGGATCGGTGTTAGCTCTTCTCTAAATGTTTGATAGAATTCGCCTGTGAAGCCATCCGGGCCTGGACTCTTGTTTGTTGGAAGATTTTTAATTATGGTTTCAATTTTGTTACTTGTGATAAGTCTGCTTATATTTTCTAATGCTTCCTGGTTCATTCTTGGAAAATTGTACCTTTCCAAGAATTTGTCCATTTCTTCGTGGTTGTCCATTTTATTGTTATATAGTTGTTTGTAGTAGTCTCTTATAATCCTTTGTATTTCAGTGTCAGTTGTGATTTCTCCTTTTTCATTTCTAATTTTATTGATTTGCGTCCTCTCCCTTTTTTTCTTGATGAGTCTGGCTAAGGGTTTATCAATTTTGTTTATCTTCTCAAAGAACCAGCTTTTAGTTTTATTGATCTTTGCTATTGTTTTCTTTGTTTCTATTTCATTTATTTCTGCTCTGATCTTTATGATTTCTTTCCTTCTATTGACTTTGTGTTTTCTTTGTTCTTCTTTCTCTAGTTGTTTTAAGTGTAGGATTAGATTGTTTATTTGAGGTTTTTCTTGTTTCTTGAGGTGAGATTGAATTGCTGTAAACTTCCCTCTTAGAATTGCTTTTGCTACATCCCATAGGTGTTGGGTCGTCGTGTTTTCATTGTCATTTGTTTCTATGTATTTTTTGATTTCTTCTTTGATTTCTTCAGTCATCTCTTGGTTATTTAGTAGCGCACTGTTTAAGCTCCATGTATTTGTGCTTTTTACAGTTTTTTTCCTGTAACTGATTTCCAATCTCATAGCGTTGTAGTCAGAAAAGATGCTTGATACAATTTCAATTTTCTTAAATTTTCCAAGGCTTGATTTGTGACCCAAGATGTGATCTATCCTGGAGAATGTTCCATGTGCACTTGAGAAGAAAGTGTAGTCTGCCACTTTCGGGTAGAATGTTCTATAAATATCAGTTAGATCTATCTGGTCTATTGTGTCATTGAAAGCTTGTGTTTCCTTATTTATTTTCTGTTTGGATGATCTGTCCATTGGTGTAACTGGAAGTTAAAATTCCCCTGCTATTATTGTGTTACTGTCGATTTCTCCTTTCATGGTTGTTAGCATTTGCCTTATGTATTGAGGTGCTCCTATGTTGGGTGCATAAACATTTATAATTGTTATATCTTCTTATTGGATTGATCCTTTGATCATTATGTAGTGTCCCTCCTTATCTCTTGTAAGGAGATAAGTCTTTATTTTAAAGTCTATTTTATCTGATACAAGTATTGCTACTCCAGCTTTCTTTTGATTTACATTTGCATAGAATATCTTTTTCCATCCCTTCACTTTCAGTCTGTATATGTCCCTAGGTCTGAAGTGGGTCTCTTGTAGACAGCATATATATGGGTCTTGTTTTTGTATCCATTAGGCCAGTCTGTGTCTTTTGGTTGGGGCATTTAATCCATTTACATTCAAAGTAATAATCAATATGTATGTTCCTATTACCATTTTCTTAATTGTTTTGGGTTTGTTTTTGTGGGTCTTTTTCTTCTCTTGTGTTTCCCACTTAGACAAGTTTCTTAAACATTTGCTGTAAAGCTGGCTTGGTGGTGCTCAATTCTCTTAGCTTTTGTTTGTCTGAAAAGCTTTTGACTTCTCCTTTGAATCTGAATGAGATCCTTGCTGGGTAGAGTAATCTTGGCTGTAGGTTTTTCTCTTTCATCACTTTAAGTATATTCTGCCTCTCCCTTCTGGCCTGCAGAGGTTCCGCTCAAAAATGAGCTGATAACCTTATGGGGATTCCTTTGTATGTTATTTTTTGTTTTTCCCTTGTTGCTTTTAATATTTTTTCTTTGAATTTAATTTTTGTTAGTTTGATTAATATGTGTCATGGTGTGTTTTTCCTAGGGCTTATCCTGTATGGGACTCTCTGTGCTTCCTGGACTTGGGTGACTATTTCCTTTTCCATGTTAGGGAAGTTTTCCACTATAATCTCTTCAAATATTTTCTCAAACCCTTTCTTTTTCTCTTCTTCTTCTGGGACCCCTATAATTCAAATGTTGGTGTGTTTAATGTTGTCCCAGGGGTCTCTGAGATTGTCTTCAATTCTTTTCATTCTTTTTTCTTTATTCTGGTTCTCGGCAGTTATTTCCACCATTTTGTCTTCCAGCTCACTTATTCATTCTTCTGCCTCTGTTATTCTGTTATTGATTCCTTCTAGTGTATTTTTCATTTCAGTTATTGTGCTGTTCATCTCTGTTTGTGTGTTCTTTAGTTCTTCTAGATCTTTGTTAAACATTTCTTGTATTTTCTCAATCCGTGCTTCCATTCTATTTCTGAGATTCTGGATCATCTTTACTATCATTACTCTGAATTCTTTTTCAGGTAGATTGCCTATTTCCTCTTCATTTATATGGTCTTGTAGGTTTTTACCTTGCTCCTTCATCTGTGACATATTTTTTTGCTGTCTCATTTGTTTTTTAATTAGTGGGATTGTGTTCCTGTTTTACTGGTTGTTTGGCTTGAGGCTTCCAACACTGGAGTTTGTCGGCTATTGGGTAGAGCTGGATCTTGGTGCTGAGATGAGGAACTCTATGAGACCTCACTCCAATGAATATTCCCTGTGGTCTGAGGTTCTCTGTTAGTCCAATGGTTCATACTCCAAGATCCTACTGGAGGAGCTTCTGCCTGACCCTGGGCTCTCAAATCAAGATCCCACAAGCCACGAGGGGCAGCAAAAAAAAAAAAAAAAAAAAAAAAGGAAAAATTAAAGTTAGACTAGGAAACTAACAGATATGTTAGAAAGAATGTAAAAACAAAAATATAGATGACTCAACAACCGGAAAGTACATCAGTACCACAATAACAAAAAAGAGAAGGAGGGAAAAGAAAAACAAAAAGCAAAGGGGAAGGCCTTGGCTGTGGAGGGTGGGGCCTAAGCAAGGGCAAGGTTTAGGTGGTGGGCAGGGTCAATGTTCAGGACTCACAGGGCTGGAAAAGGCCCTGAGGGATGTGTGGGGTGGGGCTTAGGCTCAAGGAACAGAAAGGTCCCAGGCGTGACCCCACCCCTGGTCTCAGAGGGCAGGGGACCTCACCTGGGAGCCCAGCAGGCTTCCTGGGCTCCAGTGGGCAGGGCAAACACCCTCCCCTCCTCTCCTGCTCCTCCTGGATGGCCCCGCCCGCCTGCCACTCCTGATCTCACTGGCATCCCTCCTATGTCCCCAGGACCCACACAGCCTGGATGGGGCTTTGGAGGGGGGAACCAGCTTGGGAGCTCAGCAAGCTCCCCAGTCCGAGTGGGCCAGGCGATTGCCCTCCACTCCTCTCCCCCTGTCCCTGGAGAGTCCCTCCCACCTACCTCTCCTGATCTCCCCGGCCTCAGGGGCGCCAATCTTGTCTGGCCTCCACTTCTCCTCCACCCCACCTCGGTCCCCCTACATCCTACCAGTTCACTCTGGGGTTCCTCCCATCTCCTTGGCGGTCAGAGTTCCCCACCAGCGGCTGGCAGGTGCCCCAGTTGTGGAGAGATGCTAACTCCGTGTCTTCCCACACCGCCATCTTGACTCTAATTAGTTTATTTTTATTTTTGGCTGTGTTGCGTCTTCTTTGCTGTGCAAGGGCTTTCTCTAGTTGCAACCAGCAGGGGCTACTCTTCATCGTGGTGTGCGGGCTTCTCATTTTGGTATCTTCTCTTGTTGCAGAGCAAGGGCTCTAGGCACGTGGACTTCAGTAGTTGTGGCACGTGGGCTCAGTAGTTGTGGCTCATGGGCTCTGGAGCACAGGCTCAGTAGTTGTGGTGCACGGGCTTAGCTGCTCCGTGACACGTGGGATCTTCCCGGACCAGGGCTCAAATCCATGTCCCCCGCATTGGCAGGCGGATTCTTAACCACTGCACCACCAGGGGAGTCCCAGAGCTTAGGTTTTTAACAAGGATTTGACATCTCATGAGGTAAGGAGCTGGAATTTTGTCCCATTAACAAAGTCAAGACTTTCAAAGGCTACTCTAAGTGACAGGTGAAGTAAGAAAATCTCCTCTGGCATAGTAAAAGGACAAGAAAGCTTGTCTGTCTTGGCCTGGGAATCTGGAAAGTAAAAAGGAAGTATTCTTTTTGAATTTGTAGCTACTAGCTTGACCTGACCTCACTTAGATTTGGAGTTTGAGTGTATACCACTGTTGTATTAGTATCCATCTGGGAACTCCCAGTTAGAATTTAACATAAAAAGTGATCTGGGAGTGACATAATCATCTATATAGAAAATCCTAAGGAATCTACAAAAAAGTACTAGTTCTATACGTGATTTCAATAAGCTCTCAGAATATAATGTCAATACACAAAAATCAGTTGTATTTCTAATTATCAATGAACAATGGGAAATTTAAAATTTTAAATATCATTTACCATAGAATAAAGAAATCATGAAATACTTAGGGATAAATTTAACAAAATATGTGCAAGATCTGTACACTGAAAGTTATAAAACTGTTCTAAGAGAAATTGAAGATTATCTAAGTAAATAGAGAGATATACTGTGTTTATGAATTAGCAACATTATTTAGATTTAATTCTCTCTAAATTGATCTATAGATTCAATGTTATACCAAACAAAATCTCAGCAGATTTTTTGTAGCAACTGACAAGCAAGTTTTAAAATTTGTATAGAAATGCAAAGGATCCAGAATAGCCAAAACCATCTTGGAAGAGAAGAACAAAGTTGGAAGGACTCATGAGACCTGATTTTGAAATTTACTATAAAGCTACTGTAATCAAGAGAGCGTGAAAAAAAAAAAAAAAAAAAAAAGAGAGCGTGATATTGCCATAAGGATAGATGTACAGATCAATAGAACAGACTCAACAGTTCAGGAATAGACCAACATGTATATGGTCAATATTCCACAGTATTTCAATAGAAAATGACAGTCTTTTCAACAATTGGTGCTGGAACTGTTGGGTATCCATAAGCAAAAAATAAAGCTTCATCCTTACCTCATATCATAAAAAAAAAAATTAAGTTGAAATGGAGCATAGACCTAAACCTAAGTTTTTCCACAAGAAAAGTTGGCTTGGGAAAAGATTTCTTACATAGGACATAAAAAGCACAACCTATAAAAGAAAAAAGAATTATAAAATTGACCTTAATAAAAATTAAAAAGATTGCTCTTTGAAAAACACTGTTAAAAAAATGAAAGACAAGCCACACTGAGAGAAAATATTTGGAAAACATTTATTCAAGAGAGAACTTGTATTTAGAATATTTTTTTTTAAAAAATCTTAGAACTCAATAAAAAGACAGAAGTATGATTTAAAAGATAGAAAAAAGGTTTGAACTTCCAGTTAACAAAAGAAGATATATGAGTGATCAAAAAGCAAATGAAAATATGCTTAACATCGCTAGTCATTAAAGAAAAACAAATTAAAATCACGATGAAATACCATTACACTAGAATGGCTAAAATCAAAGGTTGATAATTCCAAGTGTAAGTGAGAAGGTGGACCAACTGAACTCTCATATACTGTTGGTGGTGTGCAAAATGCTCATTTCAGAAAAGCCTGGCAGTTTCCAAATTGCCACTTTGGAAAAGTCTGGCAGTTTCTTATAAAGATAAACATACATCTACCATGCAACCCAGGAATCCCACTTCTAGGTATTTACCCAAGAGAAATGACAACTAATGTCTACATAAAGACTTATATACAGATCTTCATAGCAGTTTTATCAATAATAGTAGAAAACTGGAAAGAACCTAAATATTCATCAATTGGTGAATAGTTAAACTAATTGTGGCCTATCAATGAAATGAATAAATTACTAATACACTTATCAACATAGAAGAATATCAAAAGGATTATGCTAAAGGAAAGGATCAGAAACAAAAGACTACATAGTGTATGATTCCATTTATATGAAATTCTAGAAGAAGCAAAAGTGTAGTGACATAAAGCAAATTGGTGATTGCTTGGGACAGGGGTGAGGGAAGAAGATTGACTGCAAGGAGGCACAAAGGAACTTTTTGAGGTTATGGAAATATTCTATATCTTAATTATGGTGGTTGTTACAAGACTGTTTACATTTAGCAAAACTCATTGAATAGTACACTTTAAGTTACTGAATCTTATTGTATGTAAATTATACCTCAATAAAGCAGATGGAAAAAAGTGGCCTGCTCTTACTATGTTCCTAGAAAATACAAAAACTTCTCTGGAGGTACATACTCTTAACTCAGGCTTTATAGGATTCTCAGAGATAAAGCCCAGCTGAACATGAGATTACCACAAAAAATTTCAAAACACACAGGGAAACTACTAGCCTCCATTGATAAAGAGAGAAACAATAATCAGCAAAATGAGATACCCAAGGATCACAGATAACTAGGCTATTCAGTAGACAGTATAAATTAAGTATATATTAAAATAATAAAGGCATGTAATAAGGAATTTAAAACGTTAGAACAAAAACAAGACATTATTGGGAAAAGACAAAGAGCTTTGAAAATAACTCTTAACCTTTTATGGAAGAAGAAGGAGGAGGAGGAGGAGAAGTAGAAGGAGAAAAAGAAGGGAAAGAAAGTTCATCAGTATCATTTCTAGAAAAGAAAAATGTAGTTTTTGAAATTTTAAAAATTATGGACAGGTCTAACAGCTGATTAAACTAGCTAAAGAGAAAGTTAAGGAATTGGAAAATTGATCTAGGGAAAAATACATAGTATATAGTGTAGAGAGCTAAAGAAATAAAAAATATAAAAAGTTAAGAGACGTAAAGAATAGAACAAGAAGACCTAATATATTTCTAACAGTGGTTCAGAAGCAGAGAATAGAATGAAATAGAGTATTCAAAGAGCTCAGAATTTTCCAGAATCAATGGATGACAGTGAACAAAGACATTTTAACATGTCTTACAAGACCTCAAATGATAACCCCTCTTAAGTTTTAAAATCTTTTTCTGTTGTCACTCCTCCAATTTTACACTTCATTCACTGACTAGGATAAGCTATAGAAGAGGAGGAGCAACTTGCTTGTGTAAGTAGCAGGATATCATTAGTGTGATTAGTTTCAAATCAGTACGTGCTGAACCCTGAACCCTGAACCCTGAACTTTGTGCATGCTGTTCTCTCTGCCTAAAATATAACCTTTTATTGATGTTCCACTACACTGGACACATTTTTTTTTCAGTATTTTAATTAAATACTGGAGCTTCCATTTAGTGGTTAAGAGACAGTTTATTTTCTTCCAAGAGTTTCTTTACTCATGATACATCCAATATCCCCAGGGGTTTACTCAGGCCTAAGAACAATGGCCTCAAAGAAACCAGAGAGCCTGTTCCATTTGCTCTTTATGGGTTGCTTGGTCAGCCATGGAGGGATCCTGACCACTGAATTTCCAATGGAACCTGCGGGGCTATAGCTCAAATACCCACTCTTGAAGCTAAGGGTCTGCTACCACTGCTATAACTACCTCTGTAACCTCTACCGTGGGTAAGCAGGAAGACACTGGAGGCTCAGCATAGTGTTTATCTGGACCTGTGCCCAAGGACGTGTCACCCTTAGTTCTCCTCCCACAACCTCAATAACTGTTCCCCACAACCTCCGTGTGCATTTCCTGTATGACTCTGTATGTATGAGGATTGGCAACAAAATGAGAAGTCTCTTTCACTCATAATAGTTGGCCCAAATCGCCACAGACTCACATTCCCAACACTTGGTTTCTTACACACAGCTGAGCACAGAGCTAGTCCCCCTTCCATGGCATGTCCCCAGAGCTAAGACTGAGGTCACCAAGTTCTGACAACTCCATTCCCTTTTTTTTCCTTCTTCTAATTTGTACTCTATTTTTTAATCCCTTCTGCAATCACCCTGGCTTAGATCCTAAACATCTCTTTTCCAGAACATCACAACAGTCTCCTAATTAGTCTCCCTGCCTTCACTCATCATTCATACTGCTCTGCTTACCTCCTTGCCACTGCCGTACACTTACTCTCTTGAATTCCTTTCATGCTGTCACCAGACAGATCTTTCTTTTTTTAAAAAAAAAATATTAATTTATTTATTTAGGCTATGCTGGGTCTTAGGTGTGACATGAGGGATCTTTTTTAAGTTGCGGCATGCGAACTTCTTAGTTGTGGCATGCATGCGGGATCTAGTTCCCTGACCAGGGATCCAACCCAGGCCCCCTGCATTGGGAGCGCGGAGTCTTACCCACTGGACCACCAGGGAAGTCCCCCAGACAGATCTTTCTAAATTTCCAAACTGATTACGTTCTTCTCCTGATTAAAGTCACATCATGGTGGGACTTCCCTGGTCAGGGAACTAGATCCCACTTGCACGCTGCAACTAAGAGTTTGCATGCCACAACTAAGGAGCTCGTGTGCTGCAACTAAGGAGACCCGCCTGCCACAACTAACACCAGCACAACCAAATAAATTTTTTAAAAAATAAATAAATAAAGTCATATCATGGTAAGTCAGAAAGAGCCAGCAAACCCTGGTTCCGTAGCTTGCTAGCTACTTAGCATTTCTGTCTTTTAGTTTCCTGCCCTACAAAAGAGAGATAAATAATAGTATCTATCTCATAAGATTATTTTGAAGATTAAATTATATAATGTGTGTAAAATTCCTAGCACAATGCCTGGCATTAGTAAATACTCAAAATAATGGTTGAGCATTTCCATTTCCCCTCTCTTCTTCCTAATCACCTATGATTAAATCTAAGTGTTTCATGACGTAAAGATGTCTGCAACATCCTTAGCTCTAAAACAGAGCTGGTTCACTCACACATGGTCTATCTGTGAGCATTAAGCTCCTGTCTCTGGTGTTCACTCAGAACATTCTTGCTCTTGTTGTCCAGGTTTTTGTATTCTTTGATTCTTGTTCACCAAGTTTATATCAGACTTCTGGGTCTTTTGACCTGTTTGGAAGCATTACACCACCCAGCTAGTTTCAGGCCAACTCCATGTGACTTTAAATTTACATTCTTATGTGATTTGTGTGTAATTGAAGCTTCAGATAGAGGCATTTCCATCAGTCATCACTGTCCAGGTACAACCAAGACAGTTCCTCCCCCTTCTCCTGACCCCCAACCTCCATACGCCACAGAATTCCCCTTCAGTTTTAGGGACTGGACATAGAGTCCTCCAGTATCCTTCCCTGTCTCCCTAACTACTGTCCCTCTCCCTATATGCCATCCATCATTTTTGGCATCTTTGCATATTTATCCATGCTATTTTCTCCCTGATCCACCCAGCAAACTCTAATTTAAGACCTGTTTCAAGCGTTTCTTCTTTGGTAAAGCCTTGCTTGACTCTCCTCCTTTTCCTCTCCTGAAGGACAAGCATCGTGTTTGATTGTATTGGACCCAGGGTGGTGCCAGGTGTGTAGCTGGAGTTCAGTGAATATTTGTTGAAAGGCAGCCCTTGAAAGGATTGGTCATTTAGTTCCAGGTTCTGGGGGCTGCCTTTGCTGCTATCTTTTCAGATACCCATGTCTTCAGTTCTTCCTTTGATTCTATGAACAACTCTGATATATTTCTGATAAATTCTTTTTTTATTAAGTTACCAAATTTGTGTTATGCTGTTTGCAATTATACACTCCTAATTGATGCAAGCATGCATTGCTTTCTTAATGAGAAAAAAAGTTTGTTTTCTACAATAGAAATATAAATAGACTCCAATTTAATCAATTGTTCTTTGGCAGCTGTTTTTGAGGAAAGTGAGAATCTTCACATTCACCTAGTATGGGAGAGCTGAAATTTGACGAGGGTTTTCAATAATGAAGCGAGGACATGGGAGATAGGAGGCACAAGACCACTGGCCAGGACACTGTGCTGAAATGCACACAAGGAATGCCACACTAGGGTCTTCTCCAGGAAGAGAGTACATCCAACTTAGGTTGAATTTTAAAAAATCCTTACAACATAATGTACAACACGATAAATATAATTAACACTGCTGTATATTATATATGAAACTTGTTGAGAGTAAATCCTAAGGGTTCTCATCAGAAGGAAAAAATTTATTTTCTTCTATTTCTTTAATTTTGTATCAATATGAGATGATGGATAGTCACTAAATTCATTGTGGTAATATGTAAGTCAAATCATTGTGCTGTACACCTTAAACTTATACAATGCTGTACACCAATTATATTTCAATAAAACTGGAAGAAAAAATTAAAAATACAGTGGTGTATACATATATGCATGCTTTTGTAACCATCAGAAATAGGCATGTGTGTATCCATCAGAAACATGGCTAAAAATGCTCAAAAAAAAAAAAAATCCTCCAATAGGCATCATTAGGCAGGTACCTCTCCCTGAACTTATTGGAGGCAGGGCCATCATCTTTAAAACGGTACTCTACACAAAACAGCTTCTCAAAATGTCATTGACAAATCAGATTTTAAAAAAATCAAATCGTGGGCTTCCCTGGTGGCACAGTGGTTAAGAATCCGCCTGCCAATGCAGGGGACACAGGTTTTATCCCTGGTCCGAGAAGATCCCATGTGCCGCGGAGCAACTGAGCCCATGCGCCACAACTACTGAGCCCGTGTGCCACAATTACTGAAGCCCATACACCTAGAGCCTACGCTCCGCAACAAGAGAAGCCACCGCAATGAGAAGCCCGCACACCGCAACGAAGAGTAGCCCCTGCTCACTGCAACTAGAGAAAGCCCGCGCACAGCAACGAAGACACTACACAGCCAAAAATAAATAAACAAAATTTTAAAAATTTTAAAAAAGAATTAAAAAATAAAAAATAAAATCATACTCTGAAAGTGAACTTTCCTTGACTTGACTGTGAAAAGAACTTAAGATAGGAGAACAAAGGTAAAAGATAAAGAAGGTGGTGGGAGGGAGATTAGGTCATTTGGGGAGGCATACCTCCTAGATGTGCAAGACAGAGATATGTTCCTGGTTGTGCCTGCACCAATATGTGAGAAAGAATTAAATCCAATTAAGGTGCCCATTACTAAGCTGTAAACATATTAGCTTTATTGCAGTCAGGCCTAGCTGCCATCAATGCTTGATTCAGGGTCAAACACTGCTCTCTCTACTCTTGTAAAATATGCAACTCCATCTTTACTATAATGGGTTTAGGAAGGACAGAAAAATACCATGAGAGGTTTCTAGGTCTTTGACAGATGACTCTTCTTCCTAATTCCTACCCCAATTTTGTGGCATTCTAGGGCAGTTGTCTGCAACTGGGGATGCCCTTCAGAATTATACCTAGAACTTTATAAAGAAAATACACATGGTGGTCCCCACCACAGACCTACTGAATTATAATCCCCAAGGCTAGAGGTTTTTTAAAATTGTTTTTGCTCGCTTGTTTTTATGGAGATAAAATTTGCTTACAATGAAACGCACAGATCTTAAAGTGTTCAGTGAATTTGACAACTATATAAACCCAGTAACTACCACCCAAAACAAGATATAGGACATTTCCATCATCCTCATATTCCCTTGTGTCCAGTACAATCTGCTCCAGCATATCAGAGGCAACCATTGTTCTGATTTCTATCACTATAACTTAGTTTGGGGATGCTAGGATTTTAAAAAATACAGGTAAGTGGAGTGAAGTATAGCTACATGAACCAACTTGAATAAATCTCAAAAACATAATAAAAAGCAAAAAAACAAGTTGTAAAAAAATACAAGAAAATGATTTTATTTATATAAATCATTTACAACTTAAAGCAATGACAATTATTCTTTAGAGACATATGCATGTTATAAAAATATAAAGATGTACATGGCAATGATAATCATTTCAGGATAGAGGCTGCCTTTTGTAGAGTGAGAGGGACTAAGAATAGGGAAGAGCACTCAGGGGGGTTTATTTTTTATTTTTAAATACTTCTTTATTTATTTAGGCTGTGCCAGGTCTTAGTTGCGGCATGTGGGATCTTTTTTAGTTGCAGCGTGTGGGATCTTTTAGTTGCGGCAGGCAGACTCAGTTGCAGCATGTGAGATCTAATTCCCTGACCCGGGATCGAACCTGGGCCCCCTGCATTGGGAGCATAGAGTCTTACCCACTGGACCACCAGGGAAGTCCCAAGAGGGTTTTAATATTTTATTTCTTAAGCTGAGTAGGAGGTACACAGGTGTTCTTTATATTTGTACTTTTCTTTATGTCTGTAATATTTCATAATAAAATAAAACTTCACAGCGGATTTTGATGCACATGCTCTTATAATCTCTACACACCAAGAAATACTCAAATTTTTTATAAATATATAAGTAAAAATTTCAAAAACCAAAATTAATTGTGCCGTCATCTGTTCAAGGAGCACTTTTTTTTTTTTTTTTTGGCAACAAACTAAGGTTTTATTGCAGGGCGACAAGCAAGGGAGTGAGAGACAGCCTCAGATCAAACTCCAGCTTGTCTCTGAGTTACGGGTTTCTTTTTTTTTTTTTTAATAAATTTATTTATTTATTTATTTTTGGTTGCGTTGGGTCTTTGTTGCTGCGCGCAGGTTTTCTCTGGTTGCATCGAGCGGGGGCTACTCTTCGTTGCAATGCGCGGGCTTCTCTTGCTGCGGAGCACGGGCTCTAGGCGCGCGGGCTTCAGTAGTTTTGGCACCTGGGCTTCAGTAGTTGTGGCTCGCGGGCTCTAGAGCACAGGCTCAGTCATTGTGGCGCACGGGCTTAGTTGCACTGCGGCACGTGGGATCTTCCTGGACCAGGGCTCGAACCTGTGTCCCCCGCATGGGCAGGCGGATTCTTAACTACACCACCAGGGAAGTCCTAGGGGTTTCTTAAAGGGGAAGAACAAAGAAGCTGGGGTTAATCATCGTCTTGTGACATTTCTGTGACATTTCTTAAACGTAGTTTCAGGAGTCAAGATGTCTCTGGTTTACAATTCTCTCACCATGTAGTCCATGGCTCAGGAGTCAGGTAGCTCATCTTGCCCTGGAGAAACAAGGAGCATTTTAAAATTCTCTTTCGGTCCTTACCCTATGGTCTACTGTAATCCATTAAGCACATACACTCCATGAGAGCACAGATAGTGTTCTATTTAATCTTTTAGTCCTCTGAGTACCTAATGTTATATGCATGGCACACACAGACAAAAAAAAATTTTTTTAAATAGAAGATTCTAAACCTACCAATTGACTCACATTTTAACATTTCACATTTGCAGGTTTTCTATCATCCTGCAATATTTTAAGGCCTCTTGACATCTACAAACATCTATTTCACATCCACCTCCTTTTTAAGGTTTTTGGGTCCAAAAGGAAAAGAGCAGGCCCAAGGACCTAGTTATACCCATCTCATGCCAGTCTTGTTATGTCACCACTATAACATTTAACATACTAGAGAAGGAGAAAGACAGCTGATACAAAGAAAGAAGATAAAAGATTTTTGTTTAAGATATACAGATTTATGGATAAACAGGAAAACTTACGCATGAGTTGAGTCTCAAAGTTCTCTCCATGTCTTTTGTACATACCTCCTTATGGTATTTTTTGCACCATATTGCACCTGCTTACAAGTCACCCCTAATTAGACCATGAATGCCTAAATGGTAGAGCCAGAATCATCTGCATTTTTGTTCTTCCGAATCTAGTAGATAGCATTGCTCAATAAACGTTTATTGGAATAAGGACAGGAAAAGTGACGGAGAGGAAGAGAAAAGTAGATGTGTCTGGCACATGGCAGAGAAGAATGGAAACAAATATGCAGAAAGAAGATTAAAGGAAGGTAAGTAAAAGTATTAATTAGGATTAGGTTCAGCTGTGACTGACAGAAAAATCCAAATAAACAATGGCTTACAGAAAAGAGAAGTTCATTTTTCTCTCATGTAAAAAAAAGTCTGGAGATGAGTATTCCAAGGCTGGTAAAGTCTTCACAAATTCTTCTTATCTTGCTACTTACTCAGACTTAAGCTGTGGTTTTTGCCTCATCATCCAAGATGGCTGCTTAACTTCCAGTCATTATGTCCTCATTCCAGCCAACAGAAAGGATAAAGGAGAGAAGTGCTTACCCTCTCCCTTCAAAGACACTTTCTGGATGCTGCACACATAACTTCTGGGCTTACTTCTCATTGCCCAGAGTTTAGCCATGACCACATCTAGTTACATGGGGATTTGGAAAATGTAGTCTTTATTCTGGGTGGCCTCATCCAGGATGAAAATCAGGGATTTTATTACTAAGGAAGAAGAAGAAGTGAGATTAGTGAATCAAGGGTATAAATATTTTTATACATTACTATGTTTATTATACAAATATTATGTATATTATATATATTTAATATTAATTGAATACCAGGAAAATGTACTGTAAAAATGTTTTTCTTTAAAACAAATTCAAGCTTATTCATTTTTTTCTTTGTAAAAGTCTTTTTTTTTAATGAATTTATTTGTTTATTTATTTATTTTTGGCTGCATTGGGTCTTCACTGCTGCGCGCGGGCTTTCTTTAGTTGCGGTGAGCGGGGGCTACTCTCCCTTGCAGTGCGCGGGCTTCTCATTGCGGTGGCTTCTCTTGTTGCGGAGCACAGGCTCTAGGAGTGCAGGCTTCAGTAGTGTGGCACGTGGGCTCAGTAGCTGTGGCTTAGTTGTTCTGCAGCATGTGGGATCTTCCAGGACCAGGGCTCGAACCTGTGTCCCCTGCATTGGCAAGCAGATTCTTAACCACTGCGCCACCAGGGAAGTCCCAAAAGTCTTTCTTGTTATCTACTATGAATGTAAATAACATAGTAGAGCTTTTAAAAGCATGGACTCCAGAGGAGAATGTCTATATTTAAATCATGGCTCCATAGTTTACTTCCTGTGGCTCTGTAACTTTGGATAAGTCACTTATCCTCTCCAGCTGAAATTTCTTCATCTGTAAAATGAAGATAGTAGTAGTACCTACCTTAACAGGGTTGCTGCAAAGATGAAATGTATTAATACACATACTATATACAACAATAAGTGCTCGATAAATCTTAACTATTACTATTTACGGTTGAAACTTTAGAAGAGTCAAACAATTAGAAAGAGTAGGAAAGGTAATCTATAGTCCCACTTCCCCAAAAAAACCAGTATTAAAATGTTTATGTATTTACTTAAATCTAATTGCTATGGATATTTTTATACTGTTGAAATACTTGTGTATATGATTCGTATCCTGCTTTAGTCCAGATCAACTTCTCTCCCTTCTCCATTCTGCTTTGTGTCCCCAGAAGCTGACCAGTAAGGACTCCATCAATAAGTTCTATTGTGTTCTTCTGTATGGATTAACCCAATACCACATAAGAGTATTTATTTTCCACTCCCTCTTTGAGGGATTGCTGTGGGTTGGCTGTGTCCCTTTATGGAAGGTTCCATCTCCTATCAGAGGCTGTCTCTCTCATACGCTACCCTTTCTGGGATCTTCCCTTCTGGCCTAGGATTGGTAACAGCTGTTGACAGACCCAAAGCTCTGCAATAATCCTTATTGGTTTCCCTAAACCTTTTGTAAATAATCCCTTTGTTAAATCCCCTCAAATTACGCAGTTTCAGCGTACCAAGTCCCTTCTTCCAGGACTTTGACTGACATACATAGGAGAACAAGAATTTTTTCAGAGAGGTTATTTTAGTAGCTGTATAATATTCTATAGTGCCAATGTACCTTAACAATAATAGCAATTACTTAATGT
Organism: Balaenoptera musculus; assembly: GCF_009873245.2. Classification (NCBI taxonomy): domain Eukaryota; kingdom Metazoa; phylum Chordata; class Mammalia; order Artiodactyla; family Balaenopteridae; genus Balaenoptera; species Balaenoptera musculus. Next base: position 75,777,975 of record NC_045789.1, on the reverse strand, counting down.
ACCTGTCAAGTACTTTACAGACACCAATTTTATTTACTCCTCACCAACCCCAGGGATTGGTATTTTACAGATGAGGAAACTGAGCCTCAGGGAGGTCTGAAAATTTACATGCCTTTGGTTTCAGAGCTGATAAGCAGCAAGGTTAGTCCTACTTCTATTCTTCCCATTAAACCCAGTGGTTCCAAAACCTGGCTAATCATCAGAGGAACCTATGGAATTTTTTTCCCTGTGTCCACTCAAAGAGAGCTTAATTTTGTAGGTCCAGAGTGAGACCCAGAAATCTCTATTTTTATAAAAGTTGCTCAGGGGAGTCTGATGATCAGCTAGATTCGAGAAGAAATTACCTCATTTTAATATGTGTATGTTTCCTTTTGTTGGATATTCGGATCATCTGTATATTATGTTTTTATAAATAAGACTGCAATAAAGATGGTTATATATAAAGCTTTGCCTTATTTAGTATTGTTCACATAGAATGAGTCTCAGAAGAGTGATGAGTGAATTAATGAGATAAATATTTTTGATTTTTGATGTGCTTCGTTCAAATGTTTATTCATTTAGCTACTTAAATATTCAATTAAAAATATATATTTTTCTACAAATATTTATTTACCATGCTCCAAGCTCCAAGCATTGTGCTAAGGGTTTGCAATGTAACAGTGAGCAAGACACGTAGTGGGGAGATGGTTATTAAACAAATAATTATCCAAATAAAGTATTTAGATTATAATTGTGATAGGGTCTATGAAGAAAAAATAAAGAGGACTATAAACCTGGTTTGAGAATGATTAGTGAAGGTATTCCAGAGAAAATGATATTTAAATTGAGGCTTGATGAATGAGTAGAAGTTAGCCATGCAAAGAGAAAGGAGAGAGCATTCCAGACCCAGGAAGTGGCATATGCAAAGGCTCAAAGGTATGGAAGAAGTTGGAAAGTTATATAAAATTAGATTTATGTCATAAGAAGATGGTATAAATATACTGAGGTAAAGCAAGAGTGAATGAAAAGGGAGAAATTAAGAAGCTATTGCAGGGACTTCCCTGGTGGTGCAGTGGTTAAGAATCTGCCTGCCAATGCAGGGGACATAGGTTCGAGCCCTGGACTGGGAAGATCCCACATGCCATGGAGCAACTAAGCCCGTGCACCACAACTACTAAAGCCCACGCGCCTAGAGCCCGTGCTCTGCAACACGAGAAGCCACTGCAGTGAGAAGCCCGTGCACTGCAACGAAGAGTAGCCCCCACTCACTGCAAATAGAGAAAGCTTGCGTGCAGCAATGAAGACCCAACGCAGCCAATAAATAAGTAAATAAATAATTTATTTAAAAAAAAAAAGAAGCTATTGTAGTGGTTCATGAAGGAGGTGGAGTAAGAAGAAATGATTGATGGCTCAAAGTGGTGCCAGTAGAGATGATGAGAAGTGAATATAGATTTATGTAGAAAGTAGGATCTATAGGACTTGTTGATTAATTATATAAAAGTGGTAAAGGAAAAGAAGTCAAAATGAGTCCCCAGTTTCTGGCATAAACAAGTGGCTGAATGATGTTATTGGGCAAGAGAGGGACAGTGGAGGCAGACTAGGTTTGCAAGGGATAATCATGAATATGGTTTTGGCAGTATTAAGTGTTGAGATGACCAAATATGTGATGTCTGAGTGGAGATGTTGAGTTGGGAGTAAGAGACAGTGATCTGGAACTCAGAAGTCTTGTGTAAAGAAATAAAATTGATATTGAAACCATGGAAATGAATGGAATGGATAATGTAGTTGAAGAATATATAGAGTGTCAAGAAGAGAAGGCTAATGACTGTGCCTGGAAGACTCTAACATTGAAAGGCTGAGTGAAGAAGAAGGTCCAAAAGAAAACTGAAAAGTAGTGACCATCTAAGTAGGAGGAAAACCGGAAGTGTGTGTTGTAATGGAAATTCAAGAGAAAAGAATGTTTCACTGGAAAGCTGTCAAAAAAGTCAAAAGTTTTTGAGTGTTCAAGTAAGATGAAAATGAAAAGCAATGATTAAATTTAGTTGATGGAATGAGTTGAGAAGTGAATGATATGCACAGATGATATTTCATCAAATGAGATGAACAGGGAACTTTCCTGGTGGTTCAGTGGCTAAGACTCCACGCTCCCAGTGCAGGGGGCCCAGGTTCAATCCCTGGTCAGGGAACTAGATCCCACATGCTGCCACTAAAGATCCCATGTGCCGCAACTAAGGCCTGGTGCAGCCAAATAAATAAATTAAAATAAATAAAATTTTAAAAAATGAAATGAACAAAGATGATCACTGCAGCCCTATTTGCGGAAATAACCTGTCTCCTAGTACAGCAAAGGATACACTTATGCTCACTAATTTTATTTCCCCAAAAGTAAATACTCATTTTAAGGTTGGTATGGTGAAGTTATTTTTTTGAACAAAAATTGGGGCATATTGTTGGACAATTTATTCTATGTGAAATATTTATAAGAACAGGTTTGTAATCTTATAAAATTAAACCATTGTTAATTACAAAAAACCCCCGGATAGACGCACTGTAACTTAGTGAGGGTGAGCCTTCCGCAAGTAATATGTAAGAGAGGGATAATCTGTGGGGTGAAATCCCTGAGGATGTTGAAGAAACACTGTAAAGGGATTAGCCTCAGGTAAGGGAAGAGATGCCTGTCTTGTTAACAGGAAAAAAAGATCAAAGAATGATTCGCTGATAAGAGTTAACAGAGTTCTCTTCTAATATTATTTCTAATAATCTTCTACTATTATTACCAGTTGCCTTTTCTTTCTACAGTAAGAGATGAGGAAATTTGGTACTAGTGAGGGAGAGGCAGTAGGATTGGAGATGTGAGAAGAGGAAGGAAGATCTATGAAGAATGGGTGTGTGAACAGGATATGGGAGTCAAAGAATTCCTGGACAGTGTTGTAAGAGGCCAGTGGAGATTGGAGACCATGAATTCATTGTGGTGCCAATCATACCAATTTGCACATTACGGTTTTCTCCAAGTGTTCACAGCAGCACAGGTACACATATGGGTAATATGAACCATCGGATTGATCGAGGCCTGGGATTTTTGCCAGACTGGTGCCAGAGAAGGACAATTGAGCCAGCGAGTTCAAAATAGTAGTCAAAAGTAGTTGATATTATAAACCACAGAGAATTTTATTCAGTAAAATGGGGGAGGAAGTGGGGAAGGGGAACGTTTCTCTTAAGTAAAAGCAGTTTGAGCAGGAGACAAAACTACCTCTCAAGGTTTGCCAGTGGGTGGAGAGGGAAAAGAATGAGACCCACCCAAGGAGAGAACAGAGGGAGAGTCCTTGAGGGGAAGGGGGAAAGGGATAGAGAAGAAAGACAGGGAGGAAGAGGGAGAGATGCAGAAAGGTAGGGAAGGAGAAAGGGACGAAGAGGGAGAGAGAGTAGGAAACAGACAGACAGACCAGAGACTAAGAGGGCATTTGATTTTGTTTGTGATAGTTTTCCGTTCTTAGTTCCCTGGCTATGTTTCAAACCCATGGGTTCAAGAGATTCCCCTGTATCATTACAGTGAATTTGCTTTTTTGGCTGAAGTTTCTATTTCAAAATAGTCTTAACTAAGACAAGAAAATGTAATATAGACTCTTGTACTCTCATAGCGTGTTTTTGTTTGTCTTGTTTTTGGGGTTAGGGTTGGGGGTGGGTAATGTAGAGTCAAAGTTGATCAGTTTTTCAACCCCTAAAGGGCACTTCTGTTGAAGCCATCTAACAGCCCTATTGCATAAGGCTCAGAGTTCTGGCAGATGCCTTTGGAGCCTCTGGGGCTTGGAGTCACCAGCAGGTTTTCCCAAGGGTCCCCGTCTCCTTGCCTCACTGGCCCTGTTCAGGAGCAGCCAGGACTTCATGCCTGGTGCTGCTGGGGTAGAAGCGTGGCTTTTTTGATCTGCTGAGGATCTGGTCCTAGGAAAAGGGGAATGTGAGTCCTCTGTTCTTGACGGTAGCCGAGATCTTTCCCCACTGGTTTCCTATTGCACCGTGAATCAGTTCACTCTTGAGGTAGGTCGACATTGCCCCCACCATCTGTCTCTTTCCAGGTGGTACCACTTTGAGATCATGGTATTACTAACCTTTGTGTCCTCCTTCCCAAAGCCATCAGATACAGGTTTACCAAAACATCTACCTTCTGTTTCCTACTTCCTATCGACAATACTAAATACTAACAATGTGGGAGCTCTGAGGCTGCCTGTTTGGGCATTTACTTGATTGATTGATCTTTCTGCAGGCATTTAGTTTTAGTTTCCCACAACAGTAACACGCAAGCAACTCTCATTCTCTTAGTCCTCCTGTCAATTTAACAAGCTGCTCTCAAGGCAGGTTCTATAATGAATCCTTGGTGTGCAGAAATGACTGCAATGTTATTGATTTAAATTACATGAAGTGATGTCACAATTTATTTAACCATTCCCCACTTGTTGGACATTTAGATTGCTTTCAATATTTGATTTTATAACTGATTACTATAAAGCATAACTTTATGCCAAGAAGTTTTTCTGTATTTAGGAAAATATGGGATTCCTCCTTAATTTTTCAGAGTTTTCAATACCACTAGCCTGTATTTATGTTGTTTACTACTTAGCCTAGAAGTGTAGAATAATGACATTAACCGCCCTCACCCTACCCTTTTTTTTTTTTCCTCTGCTTAGTTTTCTTTGAACCTCTGACTAGGTTCAAAGAACTTTCTCCCACATTATCCTTCTGCAAAATGCCTGCGAATTCCATTTTTCACACTTTTCATTGCCATTTCCTCCTCATGTAGACCTCCCTCCTAGAGATGTCTGTCCTCAGGCTCGGATCTGTACTGACTTCTTTCTAGACCTATCACACAGTAGTCATCCTTGGACTATCCAGGGTCCTGGATCTGATGACCTACTCCTTCTTGGTTTACTCTCTTATTTTGCTGAAGTGCATCCTCCAATAGCATCCTGACGAAGGATAATAAGAAGATAAACATTTTGATACTATGCATGTCTAAATATATCTAAATTAAATATTGTTTTCTAATTCTGAATTTTGAGGACAATGATCCATTGTCTTCTAGCATCCAATGTTGTTGAGAAATTTAATACTATTTTAACTCCCAACCTTTTGTATGTGGTCTTTCTTTTTTTCTTTCTTTCTTTCTTTGAAAGCTTCTAGAATCACCTCTCTTGGGCATTCTGAAATTTCAAGTTGATATGTTTTTGAGTTGCTGTTTTTAAAATTTATTATATTGGGCACTCAATATAGTCTTTTTAAAAAAAAAATGAGATGTAATTACACATACCATTATATTACATTAGTTATATTAGGTGTACAACATCATGATTCCATATTTGTATATTCAATACACTCTTTTAAACTGGAGACTTGGCCTTTATTTCTGGGAAATGTTCTTGTACTATTTCCTTGATAATTTTGTTCCCACCGTTCTCTCTTTTGGGAACTCTTTTAGTTAGATGTTGAATTTCCTGGCTTAATCCTTTAATTTTCTTATCTTTTTTACTTCATCCTCATTTTTAATGTCCAAAAACACCTAATGTTCTCTTATGTTTCTCCCTCCTCCTTTTCATTTCCCTCCCTCTCCCCCTTTCTTTCCTTCCTTCCTGAGAGAATTTCAGTCTTATTTCAGGGATATAAAATCTTATCTCCCTGAGAATGTTAATTTAATGTTAATCTACCCTCTGCATTATCTGTTTCCTCTGAGTTCTTCTTTTCCCCCTCCAGTTTATTTGTTTTGATCTCTCTTTACTGTTGGAAACTTTCCTCAAAGATCTGGTTATCCTTGAATGTTTGTTCAGATTTTCAAATGAATCGCTGCAAAGCTGATTGGAAGCTCTGTGTGAGTGGGCAGTTCTTGTCAGCTTGTGGGCTTATTTTTAGATTAAAGAGGTAGTCAGCCAGCTTGTGGGTGTGGGTGTGAATGTGGTCCCCCAAATGTCAGTGTGTGTAGGTATTTTCTCTGTAGCAATTTGGTTTATCAAGAGAAGGAGCCTGGAATCTGCCGGGAAGGATAAGCCTGACCATTGGCACTGTAGCACAGGGTGAGGTAAGGGGACTGAGGGATCTCAGTTCAGTAGGCAGACTTTCATTTTCCTTAAATCCTCACTCCTGCCCTCTTCCTGCCTGTTGCTCCCCAGGAAGCCTCCCCCCAGATAAAGTACTGTGGGAGTGGGGGAGGGGTGGTTGGCTGACTGGTGGGAGTGGGGCTTGGAGTGCTAACTGCTTTTTTAGTCTTTTCAGACCCCACTCATCGCTTTCAATGCCCTATTCCTACCACTGCCTTCCAGGGTACTGCAGGCTTCAGTCCTTCCCGAGGTAGTCTTGCTTCTTGAGGGTATTCTCCAACAAAGTTCTGCTAACCATTCCTCCACCTGCTTTTTGTCTTCATATGTTGAGGTCTGGGGGTACAAATATTTCCTAGTTTTATTGAAGATGGGGTTTGTGTTTCTGTTTCTCGTTCTGACTTTTTTGCGGGGGCTGCACCGTGCAGATCTTAGTTCCCCGACCAGGGATTGAACCCCGGGCCCTTGGCAGTGAAAGTGAGGAGTCCTAACCACTGGACCGCCAGAGAATTCCCTGGAGGAGATTTTCAAAAGAAGAGGTTAGAAAGGTCAGTGATCAGCCACCTCAATCCTGGGAATTGTGGAGGTGACGTCCAAGCATTTGCTTTGATCATGACTGTCCATACTTTGTTGAAAATCAAAAACCAAAAATCAAAACCCAACAGTTTTCTGAAAGCAGGTCTTTCTGCATGTACTTGTTGTTCAATGGCAGTGCCAAGCAGTGATATGCCTAGCTATGCCGAAGCCTGAGACCAAAGAGAAAATTAGCAATACTGATCCTATCTTTAAAATTTTGATATTCTGGTTTTTTGGGGCTTTCTGCACCAATTTTTATTTTAAAATATATTGTGTTAAATATTATTTATCTTGATTACTGAGCTTTTTGGGCACCCCTTAAATTTTATTCCCTAGTTGAGTGACTTACTTACTCCACCTTAATCCTGGCCCTAGAGGGGTATCTCATTCTTCATCAGCTACCCTCACCCCTATAAACCACTACAAATAAACATACAATCTAAGTAAAAGTAGCCTACTTGTTGTGCAAACTTACAGCTTCAGGACAAATTCCACAGTCACCCTTCCAATCAGTTTGCCTTTTTTAAGAGTGCGTTGTAGGTATTTCTGAGTCCTCTCTTCTGTTCATAGCAAGAGTTGGTCTCTTTCTAGGAAATACTGTATAGGATTGGGTCAAAGTGACTTCCTCCCCGTATATTTGAGATGCCAGAGCTCTATTGATGCATGTTGCAAAAAGGACAGGTGTGGCACTGCCATAATAATGAGTTCCACAGCTTTTCTTACTAAGATGATGTGACATCAACAGAATCAGAAGCATTTCCTCTAAATTCTTCTGGTGTTGATTTTTCTCCTAAAAACCTTGAGATAAAGTAAAAGAAGTAAAAATTCTTCAAGTATTTCTACACCCACTTTTACACACGGGCGGTGTCAGGAAAGGATCCTCCCTTGCTAATTGCAGGATTTTTGGTTGACTAAGTGGGAGATGGAGGAGGCAGGTGTTTGAGCTGCTATGGGGACTATGATACAGTGAGAGTGAATTCTTTTATTCTTTTCAGTTCTTGTTTTACCTAACTGTGGTGATGTAGAGGAGTCTTTTAGACCACTGTGCATTGTCACAGTGAAGATCAGTCATGTTGAAGGCATTCTCAGTCCTTGTGTGTTTATAGGAAATCTTAACTATTTTGGGATGCTCTGTCTGTAAGCCATAGAGGCACCATGGCTACATAAAGACACAGTGGTTACCTCACCTTACTTGCCATACCACACCCTTGAGGAAGATCTAGAGGAGTGCTCCTCAAAGTCTCAGAGTGTGCACTGTGGACTAGAGTTAGTTCCTGAACTAGTATTACCTGTCTGTGTCCAGATAATCATGGAAATTGAGAACAAACATTTAGAAACTTTTATAGCAATTTGATAGAATAATTTATGTTTGTTGCATTTAATAATAAAAATGCCAGCTTGCATTTTTGAGGTCTTTGTTCTTTTTAAAGTCACTTTCTAGTAATTAATTTTTATTGTATTTTACAAAGGTATTTGCTGGCGATGGACTGGAAAGAAAAAACTTGGCTTTCATCACAGGTAAACAAAAAAATCTGGATCTGGAGAGCATTTTTTTTTGGCCACACCGCGTGGCTTGCGGGATCTTATTTCCCTGACCAGAGATTGAACCCCGGGCCACTGCAGTGAAAGCGCCAAGTCCTAACCACTGGAGCCCCAGGGAATTCCCTGGAGAGCATTCTGGGGATTTAAGAAAGTGTCAAAGTTTTCATGACATTGGACTTGGCAATGAGTGGTCTCTTGGATATGACATCAAAAGCACAGGCAACAAAGGCAAAAATAGACAAATGGGACTACTTCAAACTAAAACTTCTGTGCATTAAAGAGCACAGTCAATGGAGTAAAAAGACAACCTTCTAAATGGAGATAATATTTGTAAATCATATATCTGACAAGGGGCTAATATCCAGAATATATTTAAAAACTCCTACAACTTAACAATAAAACATCAAATAACTTGATTAAAAAATGAGCAGAGGATTTGAATAGACATTTCTCCAAAGGTGATATACAAATAAGTGACACACCTATGAAAAGATTCTCAACATCTCTAATAATCAGGAAAATACATATCAAAAGCACAATGAGATATCACCTCACACCCATTAGGATGGCCACTATCAAAAAAACAGAAAATAGGAATTCCAAATCAGCTGTACTATTGTTCATTTTCAATGGCAATGTATGATGGTTCCAATTTCTCTGCATCTTTGCCAACACGTATTATTGTCCATCTTTTTAATTATAGCCATTTCAGTGGGTGTGAAGATTACTGATTTTTAAGCTAATCGGAATAATATGTTCAAAATGCAAATATGACCAACTCACTCCCATTCAATGGTCCTAATTTTTTTTTCAGAATAAATTCCAAAAGTGCAATATAACATAAGAAGCCTTCCATGTTGCTATCCCTACCTCCCTATCTCTAGTCTCACCATCTGCCACTTCCCTTTCCTGCACTTTATACTCTAGGGATATGAATTGTGTGAAGTTTTCTGCATGCACTTTGCTACCTCTAACCTCTGAAACTTTGTTTCTGCTTTTCTGTCTGCCTAGATTTTCCCCCCACCTTTTTGCCTAATTTTTACTCACGCTCTAATACTACCCAGGCATTCATTTCTCATGGAGCTCTTCTCTAAATCTCCAGGTGTTATTATCATTTTTTCTACTAGGTATTAGCTTATGAATGTAACAACCCTATGAGGCAGGAACTCTTATCCTAATTTTATGCATAAGGAAAATGACCCTTAGAGAGAGTGAGAGATAGAGATATTAGTAACTTGCCAAAAAGTCACACCGTAAGGGAGTGAAGATTGAATTAAATGCCATTCCTCTGTGCTCTCATAGCAGCCTCTGCACACATGGGTTCTTTTGTTTGTTTTTTTATTTTTAATCTTTTGGCTGTGTTGGGTGTTCGTTGCTGCGCACGGGCTTTCTCTAGTTGCAGCAAGCGGGGGCTGCTCTTCGTTGCGGAGCACGGGCTCTAGGCGTGCGGACTTCAGTAGTTGTGGCACACGGGCTTAGTTGCTCCGCGGCATGTGGGATCTTCCCGGACCAGGGCTTGAACCCATGTCCCCTGCACTGGCAGGTGGATTCTTAACCACTGCACCACCAGGGAAGTCCCACACATGGGTTCCTTATCTCATTACATTTATATTATCTCCTTATATCTCCCAATTCAATCATGCACTCATTTAACTATTCATTCTCCAAATATTTATTTATAGTTTACCACATGTCAGGCACCGTGGCAGGTGCTAAGGACATGACGTTGACAAGACAGATCCTATATGGGACCTCATTGAACTTAAGAGTCTATAGGGGTGTACAAATGATTCAACTAATGGATATTTGCTAGGTAGCAGGTAGCAGAGGGACCTAATCAGTAGTTAAAGAAGCCTGGAAAAAATGATCTTGAAGCTGATAAGGATAAGGATGACTGGGGAACATCTTAAGGATGACAGAGGATTAGTGAGGTAAACATCCTAAGATGTTTGGCTTGAGGGTGACATGTAGCATGTCATATAAGTTATCTCTTTTTTAAGCCCCAAAATTTAGTGGCTTAAGCAAACATCATCTGCTCATGGTGCCACCTTCTGCTCCCACCCCTGCCCCCCACCCTGGCTGCCACCCTGAGTCACTACCTGTGCAGCTCCGGCCACCTGGCTCCCTGTGCTAGCCACCAATATGTAACGCAGACATTGACAAGAAAGAGCAGTCTGAACTTGATCAAGGTTTGGTTGATGTTGAAGAAGTAGAAGAAGAAGAAACTGGTGAAGAATCAAAAATCAAAGCAGGTCAGCTGACTGTTCAGATGTTGCAAAATCCTCAGATTCTTGCAGCCCTTCAAGAAAGATTTGATGGTCTGGTAGAAACACCAACAGGATACATTGACAGCTTGCCTAGGGTAGTTAAAAGACAAGTGAACGCTCTGAAAATCCTTCAAGTTAAATGTGCACAGACAGAAGCCAAATTCTATGAGGAAGTTCATGATCTTGAAGGAAAATATGCTGTTCTCTATCAGCCTCTATTTGATAAGTGATTTGAGGTCACTTATGAACCTACGTAAGAAGAATGTGAATGGAAACCAGATGAGGAAAATGAAATTTTGGAGGAACTGAAAGACAAGGCCAAGATTGAAGATGAGAAAAAAGATAAAGAAAAAGAGGACCCCAAGGGAATTCCTGAATTTTGGTTGACTGTTTTTTAAGAATGTTAACTTGCTCAGTGATATGTTTCAGGAACATGATAAATATATTCTGAAGCACTTGAAAGATATTAAAGTGAAGTCCTTAGATGCAGGCTGGCCTATGAGTTTTGCCTTAGAGTTTCACTTTGAACCCAGTGAATATTTTACAAGTGAACTGTTGGCAAAGACACATAGTATGAAGTCAGAACCAGATGATTCTGTTCCTTTTTCTTTTGATGGACCAGAAATTAAGGGTTGTACAAGGTCCACATAGATTGGAAAAAAGGAAAGAATTGTCACTTTGAAAATCATTAAGAAGCAGAAACAAGGGACTTGGGGCAGTTTGTACTGTGACCAAAACAGTTTCTAATACTCTTTAATATTTTTGCACCTCCTGAAGTTCCTGAGAGTGGAGATCTGGATGCTGCTGCTGAAGCTATCCTTGCTGCAGACCTTGGAAGTCATCACTTTTTACATGAATGTATATTCCCAAGATCACTGTATACTTTACTGGAGAAGTTACTAAAGAAGATGATGATGATTATGATGAAGAAGGTTAAGAAGAGGATGAGAAAGAGGAAGAAGAAGGAGATGAGGAAAATGATCCAGACTATGACTCAAAGAAGGATCAAAACCCAACAGAGAGCAAGCAGCGGTGAAGCAGGTTGTATGTGGCCTTGAGGGTAACTTGCACTGATGTAACTTCTGCTTCCTTGGAAAGGAGGAATTTACATAACTTGAAAAGCCTATTTCAAGTTTTTTGTTGTTGTTTATTTGCTTGTTTTTGTAGCTTAAAATAAAAATATCAAATTAAAAAAATTTAAAAAATGATCTCACAGTTTCTGTGGACAGGAATTTTTTTTCTTTTTCTTTTCTTTCTTTCTTTTTTTTTTTTTTAATTTTTGGCCACACCATGCGGCATGCAGGATCTTAGTTCCCTGACCAGGGAAGAGTGGAAGTGCAGAGTCTTAACCACTGGACCACCAGGGAAGTCCCTGTGGTCAGGAATTTGGAAGTGACTTAATTGGGTAGTTGTGGCTCAGGGTCTCTCATGAGGTTACCATCAAGATATTGGCTGGGGCTGCAGTCATCTGGATGCTTAATAAATTTGGCTGGAGGATCTGCTTCCAAAATGGCTCACTCACATGGTTGTTGGCAGGAGGCCTCAGTTCCCTACTGAAACCATGCACCTCAGATTGGGACTTGAACCCACGTGCCAGGACTCGAACCCGGCCAAAACCCAGACTGGGACTCAAACCCAAGAGGCCGGGACTCGAACCCAAGAGGCCGGGACTCGAACATGGCCAAAACCCAAGGTCTTCCAACTGAGATCACACACCTGGTTTCAGGACTTAATGAAGCTCAGGTTCTTGATGTCTCACTGCAGAAAGAATTCAGTGAGAGATAAAGTGATAGGTGAGAAGTGGATTGATTTAGAGAGAAACACACTCCACAGACAGAGAGTGTGGGCCACCTCAGAAGGCAAGAGCAGCACCAGGGTATGGGGTTGTCAGTTTTTATAGGGGTGGGTAATTTCACAGGCTAATGAGTGGAAGGAGTACTCTAGCTATTCCAGGAAGGGGCCGGGATTTCCAGGAATTGGGCCACCACCCACTTTTTGATCCTTATGGTCGGCCTTGGAACTGTCATGGCGCCTGCCGGTGTGTCATTTAGCATGCTAATGTAGTACAATGAGCGTATACTGAGGCTCAAGGTCTAGTGGAAGTCGACTTGTCTGCCATATTGGACCCTTTTGGTTCTAATCAGTTTATGTCATGTCCTCAGGCTATGTCATTCTTTCAAAGGTTGTGTCTTGCCCACTTCCTTCCTGTTTCACTACCGCATGAGTCTATCCATAGGGCTGCTTGAGTATCTTTGAAATATGGCAACTTCCCCAAGAGAGAGCAAGGAGGTCACAATGCCTAATGACCTAGTCTTAGAAGTCATGCAACATCACTTTACCACATTCTACTCATTAGAAGTGAGTCACTAAGTCTAGCCCATATTTAAAGGGGAGAGAATTACACTTCAACTTTTTGAAAGGAGGCGTGCCAAAGATCTTGCAGACATATTTTAAAACCATCAAACATATTCAAGGAAAAGAAAATTCAGCATGGCTAGAATTAGAGTAAAAGACGAGGGTAATGACTGATGAAGAGAGGACTGGTGAATGATGACAGTGGAAAAATTAGCTGGAACCAGATTCCTAATTTCCCTATTAATCTTAGTGATTTAGTTTTTATTTTTAAGGCAGTGGGAAGACATTGAAAAGCTTTCTTTTTTATTTATTTTTAAATTTAAATTTGTTTTCATTTTTTTAATTTTTTGGTCATGCTGTGTGGCTAGCAGGATCTTAGTTCCCCAACCAGGGATCGAACCCGTGCCCCCTGCAGTGGAAGCGTAGAGTCCTAACCACTGGACCGCCAGGGAATTCCCAAAAGTTCTCTTTTTTAAAGCTTTATTGAAATATAATTCATAAACCATACAAATCACCCATTTAAAGTGTTCAACTCAATGGCTTTTAGTATATTCACAGAATTGTGCGTTTATCTCTACAATCAGTTTTAGAACATTTTCATTACCCCAAAAAGAAACCTTTAGTTGTTACTCATCCTCCCTGTCCCTAGGCAACCACTAATCTACTTTTTCTCTCTATACATTTACTTATTCTGGGCCTTTCATGTAAATGGAAATGTGGTACTTTGTGACTGGTTTCTTGAAATTATGTTTTCAAGTTTCATCTATTTTGCAGTATATCAATAGTTCATTCTGTGTTTTTTTTAACAAACATTTTATTTACTTATTTTTTGGCCTTGCTGTGCGGCTTGCAGGATCTCAGTTCCCTGACCAGAGACTGAACCTGGGCCACAGCAGTGAAAGTACCAAATCCTAACCACTAGACCACTAGGGAACTCCCAATTCTTCATTCCTTTTTATGGATGAATAATATTCCATTGCATGGATATACACATTTTATCTATCTATCTATCTATTAATTGATAGACATTTGGGTTGTTTCTACTCTTTGGCTATTGTGAATAATGTTGCTATAAACATTCATGTACAAGATTTTGTGTGGACATGTTTTCATTTCTCTTGGGTATATACCTAGGAGTGGAATTTCTGGGTCATGTGATAAATATATGTTTAAATTTTTGAGGAACTTCCAGGCTGTTTTCCATTCAGTTGCACCATTTTACATTCCTACTAGCAATGTATGAGGGTTCCAATTTCTTCATATCTTTGCCAATACATGTTGTTGTCCATCTTTTTTGATAACAGCCATCTTACTGGGTGTGACAAGGCATTTCATTTTGTTTTTAATTTGCATTTTTGTTTTAAAATGTAGATTTGGGGACTTCCATGGCGGTCCAGTGGTTAAGGCTCTGTGCTTCCACTGCAGGGGGAACGAGTTTGATCCCTGGTTGGGAAGCCCGGGATCCCACATGCTGCATGCTGCGGACAAAAAAATAAAATAAAATAATAGATTTTGTTATTATTCAGGTATGACAAGGTCAACAGATCAGATTGCCATTGAAAAGACAGCTGTTATGCTCAGAGATCCCAAGAGGAGGGGGCACGCCATGCCATGGCAGAGGAAACCACCAAGTTCAGTCAGGAGGGGAGGGGAATGTGGGTACGAATTTTATTGTGATTTCTGTGGTAAGCAACAAGAGAGGCTGGGTACGGTTTAGGATTGGCTAGGTTGAATAATTTCCATAAGCCCTGGGGTAAAGGGACTGCTCCTAGTTGTCTGGTACCTGGCCTGGGGGGAGTAGGATAGGGAAATAGTAGCCTGGAGTATAAGAGTCTGATAAAGAATGTGATTGAGGATTTGGGCTGTAGATTGGTTGGTTTGTCTATGAAAGGCATGCCTGCAGGCAAGTCGTTTTACTGTCTATAAAAATTGGCTAACCCCGGCAGGGGAGGGGCAGGAGCTTCAGGTCTGCAAGGTCCCAAAATGTCAGAGCATCAGAAACATACAATTCCCCTGATAGTTAATGTTGTTGAAACTTTTCATATGCTTATTGGCCGTCTTTGGAGAAGTGTCTGCTTAGATCCTTTGCCCATTTTTAAATTGGGTTGTCTTTTTATTATTGAGTTGCAATAGTTCTTTGTACATTCTAGCTACAAGTCCCTTATCAGATATATGATTTGTAAAAATTGTTTCCTGGGACTTCCCAGGACTCCTTGCTTCCACTGCAGGGGGCACAGGTTCAATCCCTGGTCTGGGAACTAAGATCCTGCAAGCCTTGCAACGTAGCCAAAAGAAAAAATAAATTAAAATTATAAATAAATAAATAAATAAAGGTGAGGGGTGAGATCTAGAGCACAGGGAATAAGTAGCCTTAGTTAGGAGAAGTTATGCTGCTCCCATGGAACCAAGAAGGCTGGCAGAAAGCATGAGTGGCCACGTAGGTAGGTTTACTGGCCCGCTGGCAGGAAGCTGATGGAGTTCTTCAAGGGAAGGCCATGGCTGCACCCTCAATGCCCATCACAGGGCCTGCTGTAGAGTAAGAACTCAGTAAATGTTTAATGAACTGAACAGGCTTGGGTTTCAGTCATGATTGCATCATGATTATATCACGATTTCTAGATACTACCTTAGGAAAGTTACTTACTCTCTGTGCCTCATTTTCTGTGAAAGTGCGGATAATAATCCCAGTCACTGAGTCAGAAACTAATATATATATATATATTCACCAAAATCTGTTTCCTTTTCTTCTTGGACACACAGCTAGATAATGCTTTGCAGTCTCCAGTTATGTTAGGCACATACTGACTGGCACATCATTGGCTCTCAGTAGATGTTTAATGAAAGAATATAACTACTGAGATATTCCATTATAAACTTTGTTGTGTCACCAGTTCTTCCTTATCTTGATCCAAGATGACATCTTGTCTGGCCATGGAGGTAGTTAAGACCAAATGAAAATTTCCTGTGGATGATCTGTTGTAAAGAATATGATTTGTTTTACACAGAACTAACTAACTAATGATAATTAATTTCCCCCTAATTATAATTCATGGAGAAAAGCAGGTGATATTCTTAATTCCCTGAATAGAACTGGAGGGAAGCAGTAGTTGTGGAAAACTTTTGCCAGAGTATTTCTCCCCCCACAGGTCCCCCCCAGTGTAATTTAAGGGTACACTATTATTAGAAGTAGTGTGAGGGACGCTGTGATTAGAGAATGGTAAAATGGAACTGCCGCTAACAAAAACTTGCTGACTACGGAGGTGGAGTGCTCTAGGGTTTTAGTACCTTAGATTAAGCTGTCAGTGATTCAGGTTTTCAACCTCAACTTTTCTGGTTTAATAACATGGTCAAGTCAGTTGCATGAATGCATTAAACAAATCCATGAATTCTCATGCCAACCAATTTCTTGTGCGAATAATATGTAAATCAGGATGCTAATTTATTAATTTACAATGATAAATGTAACCAGAGAGCAGGTTGTATGTCTTATCAGCTGCTTGATACACTCTTTCTTGGTAGGAAGATATGGGAGGCCATATAGTTATAATCAGAAAGTTTTCTGGTAAACTGAAATCTGGAGCAAGAAGAGTTAGATGGGTAATCTTAAAGGCCAGGATTATCGAATTATGGTAAGTGAATGTAACCATTTCAGTAGTAAGGACAGGCTTGCTAAGAGAGGGTTGCTTTTTCTCTACTGATATTTTCTTTTATGTGGCCTAAGCTAGAATGGTGTAACTCCTAGCTTCTCCCTATTCCTTTACCCATCCCAGAGTAGAGAGAGTGACATCTGATTGGTAAATTCAGGAAGAACAACTTAGGCATGGTTGCCTGATTTCCTCTCTTCTCTCTGGACAGTAAGGCTGCTCAGAGAGTACATACCAAGGATTTATGACTTACTTGGTCCAGTGTGTTACCCAGGGCTAATTTCTCCATTAGGCACAGTGGGCCCAGTGTCTAGGGGTCAGGATACTTTCAGGGGCCTTGAACATGTTTTCATTCAATTTAAAATGAGAAGGAAAAAAACGAACTTGTAGGCTAAAGAAAATGTTTTAATATATGGTATTAATATATTTTATTTATATCAGTGCAGTCATAAAATATGTCTTTAAATATTTTTTTATGGAAGAAGGGACCCATAAAGGCAGAAGTGCCTATGGCCCCATGCAAGACCCAGTGTGGCCCTGTGCTGCCTGTGGAATAGGGTGGGGAAGTCTACTTAACTGAGTTGTTCAGGTGACAGATCAGTTTGGTTCTCATAAGCTACAGCCTCCAGTTGGTCCTTACCAGTTCAGGAGATACTTGATCCATCATTTACCTTACACTTGCCCTTTATTCTCAATTTAGACAGAGAAGACCAATGCTATTTACTGGGCTCCCTGAAGACCCCAACATAAATCACAGGAATATATATTTACTGGGAATTCCCTGGCGGTCCAGTGGTTAGGATTCCAAGCTCTCAGTGCCGAGGGGGCGGGTTCAGTCCCTGGTCGGGAACTAAGATCCCACAAGCCCCGAGGTGCAGCCAAAAAAACCCAAACAAAACCAAACAGAAAAGGAGTATATATTTACTGAATTAAACGGAAGGAGACTGGAGAATTTGTGTACTGAGCAGGGCTACTCTGATCAATGCTGGTCAATCTCTGACAAATTACTGTTATTTAACTTCTCTTTTCTATGTTCCATGTAGCTGCAAATTCCTCTGTATTTTGGAATCAGCCAAAAGAAAATGAGGAAACTCCTTGACATCATCCTACAAACCATCCTGATTTGGAACAGGTATTTTCAGCAGTCCATCAAAGCAAATAATGAGAAATTCCTATGCCCTACCATGAACAAATGTCCAATGTAGGACATATTTTGAAATACGCACATCTATATGGGACCTAAAGTAAAATCTGGAACTGTTTTACATGTGACAAAGGCACTTATGTTAGGTGATATTACATTCAGAGAGCAAGTTGGAATGACAACATTTTTTCTAGGAATGATAATGTTTTTCTAGGAAAACAATATTTAATTTTTTTCCCTTATCTAGTTAACTTGATTAAAACTCTGGATATCTCTTTGAGTTTAAGTTTTAAAGCAATTAAGTTTTGATTCTCAAAATGATCGAAGTTTTGGGCTTCCCTGGTGGCGCAGTGGTTAAGAATCCACCTGCCAATGCAGGGGACAAGGGTTCGAGCCCTGGTCTGGGAAGATCCCACATGCCGCGGAGCAACTAAGCCCGTGTGCCACAACTACTGAGCCTGCACTCTAGAGCCCACGAGCCACAACTACTGAGCCCACATGCCACAACTACTGAAGCCCGCGTGCCTAGAGCCCATGCTCCGCAACAAGAGAAGCCACCTCAATGAGAAGCCCGCGCACCGCCATGAAGAGTAGCCCCTGCTTGCCGCAACTAGAGTAAGCCCGAGCGCAGCAACGAAGACCCAACGTAGCCAAAAATAAATAAATAAAATAAATAAATTTTTTTTAAAAAGAGATTTATTATAAGAATATAGTAATGTTTTTTACAAAGTTGGAGGTATCACACTCCCTGATTTCAAACTATACAACAAAGCTGCAGTAATCAAAACAGTATACTGGCATAAAAACAGATATGTAGATCAATGGAACAGAATAGAGAGCCCAGAAATGAGCCCACACTTAGATGATCAATTAATCTATGACAAAGGAGGCAAGAATATATAATGGGGAAAAGACAGCCTCTTCAATAAGTGGTGTCGGGAAAATGGGACACCTACATGCAAGAGAATCAAACTGCACTACTTTCTCACACCACATTAAAAAAAAAAAACAACTCAAAATGGATTAAATACTTAAATTTAACACCTGAAACCATAAAACTCCCAGAAGAAAACATAAGCAGTATATTTGACATCGTCTTAGCAATATATTTTTTGGATCTGTCTCCTCAGGCAAGGGCAACAAAGGCAAAAATAAGCAAATGTACTATATCAAACTAAAAAGGTTTTGCACAGTGAAGGGAACTATCAACAAGATAAAAAGGTCACCTACTGAATGGGAGAAGATATTTGCAAACAATATATCTGATAAGGGGTTATTATCCAAAATATTCAAAGAACTCATATAACTCTACATCAAAGAACCAAACAACCTGATTAAAAAATGGGCAGAGGACCTGAATAGACATTTTTCCAAAGACATTCAGACAGCCAACAGGCACATGAAAAGATGTTCAACATCACTAATCATCAGGGAAATGCAATTCAAAACCACAATGAGATATCACCTCAGAATGACTATTATCAAAAAGAACAAATAACAAATGTTGGCAAGAATGCGAAGAAAAGAGTTGGTGGGAATGTAAATTGGTGCAGCCACTATGTAAAACAGTATGGAGGTTCCTCAAAAAATTAAAAATAGAATTAACATGTGATCCAGCAATTCCACTTCTGGGTATTTTTCCAAAGAAAACAAAAATACTAATTTGAAAAGATATATGCACCCCTATATTCATTGCAACATTATTCACAATAGCCAAGATATGGAAGCAACCTAAGTACCCATAGATAGATGAATGGATAAACAACATGTGGTATATATATACAATGGAATGTTAGCCATAAAGAAAAGTGAAATCTTGTCATTTCCTACAACGTGGATGGATCTAGAGGGTATTATGCTAAGTGCAGTAAGTTAGAAAGAAAAAGACTTCACTTACATGTGGAATCTAAAAAACAAAACAAACAAACAAACAGAGAAACAGAAACAGAATCATAGATACAGAGAACAGTAGGTGGTTGCCTGAGGGGATGAGGGTGGGGGAGTGAGTGAAATAGGTGAGGGACATTAAGAGATACAAACTTCCAGGTACAAAATAAGTGAGTCATGGGGATAAAATGTAAGTGTGGGGAATATAGTCAATAATACTGTAATATCTTTGTGTGGTGACAGATGGTAACTAGACTTATTGTGGTGAGCATTTTGTAATGTATAGAAATATTGCACCACTATGTTGTGTACCAGGAACTAACAGTGTTGTAAGACAATTATACTTCAAAAAACAAACAAATTCATCGAAAAAGAGACCAGATTTGTGGTTATCAGAGGCAGAGGGTGGGGGAAGGGAGAACTGGATGAAAGTGATCCAAAAGTACAAACTTTCAGTTGTAAGACAAATACTAGGGATATGATGCACAACATGATTCATATAATTAACACTGGTGTATGTTACATGTAGAAGTTGTTACGAGGGCAAATTCTGAGTTCTCATCACAAGGAAAAAAATATTTTTTTCTTTTTCTTTTCTTTTATGTCTATATGAAATGATGAATGCTCATTAAACTTACTGTGGTAATCACTTCATGGTGTAAATCAAGTCATTTTGCTGTACACCTTAAACGTATACAGTGTTATACGTCAGTTATATCTCAATAAAAGTGGAAGAAAAAAAGAATATAGGAATTTTTTTAAATTAATTAATTAATTTATTTTTGGCTGTGTTGGGTCTTCGTTTCTGTGCGAGGGCTCTCTCTAGTTGCAGCGAGCAGGGGCCACTCTTCATCGCGGTGCGCGGACCTCTCACTGTCGCAGCCTCTCTTGTTGCGGAGCACAGGCTCCAGACGCGCAGGCTCAGTAGCTGTGGCTCACGGGCCTAGTTGCTCCGTGGCATATGGGATCTTCCCAGACCAGGGCTCGAACCTGTGTCCCCTGCATTGGCAGGCAGATTCTCAACCACTGTGCCACCAGGGAAGCCCTATAGGAATGTTTTGAAGAAACCGAGGGGAGGGATGCAGCTGGCTCCAGGAAAGACTAGAACCAAATTGTTGAGAGTCCAGACAATACTTTCTCTCTATCTCTCCAATCTCTCTTCTCTGCTTGTCTGCTTCAGTCTTCTCTCAAGGACAGCTTCCTTTTCTCCTCAGGCTTCATGCAGAATATAGTTGCCCCCAACTCCTAAGGTAACCCCATATAGGCTTAGTTGCACAAAAAAAACGAATCTCTCTAGAATCCCAAATATTTCACTCTAATTAATTTTTTTTTCTTAAATAGCAAATAGATTCTTTTGGTTCAAAAAAGGTACAGTAAAAAGTCTCTCCAGCCTCTTTCCTCTGGCTACTCAGTTCCCTTTCTCAAGGGCAACCAATGGTACCAGTTTGTTCCATCTCCTTCCAGAGAAATTTTATGTATATGTGATAAAATACATCTATCTATCTATCTATCTACCTTTCTCCTCTTCCCAATTTTTTACACTAATGGCAATATACCATACACACATTTTTTTTCACTGAGCAATTTATCCTGGAGATTTTACAGTATCAGCACTCAGAGAGTGCCATCATTCTTTTAAATTATAGGATTCCAAATTTTGGAATTTAATGTTGCAATAAAAAACCAGAAGTGTGTTTATAATGTACTTATAAGACATAAGACATACGTAAAATATATAACTTTTTAAGTTTTCTTTATGCTTTGCCTATTTTTTTTTTCTTCTGTTGGGTTGTTGGTCTTTTTCTTATTGATTTCCAGGTGTCTGTATATTAGAGGAACCAGTCCTTTGTCTCTGATATGAATTGCACTTTTTTCTTGTTTATCATTTGTCTTTTGATTTTACTAATGCTACTTTTTGACTTTGTCTCAATTCTAAAATTTTCCAGGAAGGGGCTAATTGTATTGAGACACCCACCCTTGGTTAATTAACTGTGGCCAGGAGTCATTTTTTAATGCCCTGAAGTCCACCCTATGGAATGGGGGTGAGTAAAGCTAAAGGGGAAATTGTGAACTAGGAGGTACCCTAAAAGGGGTCTACTACATTTCAATGTATAGAAGATGTTTTCTAGTCACTGGGTATATATCTCCTTGTCTAGGGGAAAAGAGTTCAGTTTTGGTGAAGATACACACCAAGAAACAGTCATCATTGCAACTGAATAAGAGAGAGATATGCAAATTGCTATGGTTGTAGATGAAGAAGAATTTCGTTGTGTTTGGGGCATCTAGGAAAACTTTACAGGAGAAAGGGCATTTGAACGGGTTTGTAAAGACATAGATGAGTGAAAATGAATGACTAGGTTAGCCAATGGCTCAACGTCATTGGAAGTAGGATGTATTGGGACGTGTGTGATTGTCACAAATGGAAGAGTAATGTAACAGACAGAAAGATGTCAACAGGTATGATTATAGAATGTAACATTCCCTTACTGGCAAATGATATGAAATCTTACAGTTACATAAGGCTGGAGCTACCCCAATATGCTTCTGGACTGAAGTATGGCTTCCAGTAAAAATTATTCACAAAGACACAGCACTGTGGTTGCTATCACATTTACAAAAGGATTATCCCAGGCATGAGGAAGCTGTCTTTGCCATCCATTCTGTAGTTCTAGTTATCTTAGGCGGCTTTTTTTTTTAATACTCTCTTTTGCCAATTCCATTTCTATCTTTCCCTGTCAAGTTTGGAGACTGCCTCACTGGCAGTCTGGCCATTCACTTATGGAGAAACTGGGTATAGCAAAGATAAAGTTCTCAAGAGCATCTCTCAGTGGATCTATGCTTGAGGTCTATTTGAAGTCCATTTCTGTAGGAGTGGCAGGATTTGGAAACTACACTAAGGGATTTGTTATTGTTTTTTCACCAGTGGATTGACCATTTCCCCCCTCATCTCTCCTCACCTCCCAGCTTGAGGTGTAGTATAATTGACAAAATTGTACATACTTAAAGTGTACAACATGATGATTTGATATAGGTATACATTGTGAAATGCTTATCACAATTAACATATCCCATCACTTCTCATAGTTACCTTTTGTGTGTGTGTGTGTGTGCACACGAAGAACACTTAAGATGTATTCTCTTAGCAAATTTCAATTCTTAAAAGTTTTCTCGTCTCCGTAGATGTTCTTAGTATCCTATTCCTTCCTTCGAGATATTTGTTTCCTCACTTTTTTTTAAAAAAAGGAGCACTTTATGCCTGCCTTTTTATAGATAAATAACTGCACAAAGAAAATTACTTTTTCTTCATGATTGAATCCATAATATCTGCAATTAATAACTACCATCTATTGAGCCTTTACTTTTACATGCTTTCATTATTTTAATTAATCATAAGTAGATATAATGAATGCATTAGAGAGATGAGAAAATTGAGTTTTAAAGGGCTTACTTTTCCCAAGGCCACAAAGCTTGCAGCTCCTGTTGAGTGTGGTAAAGAAATCTTTTATAAAGATAAGCCCACTGATATTATTTACTTTAGATAACAGCAATATAACTCACTATCCAGTTTCTACCAGATTTAAAATTGAAAAACACAGGAGTTCCAGCATATGTTGGTTCTTACTTTCTTTTAGTAACGTTCTTGCAAAATGTTATT
The DNA here is from genome assembly GCF_009873245.2 of Balaenoptera musculus. NCBI lineage: Eukaryota > Metazoa > Chordata > Mammalia > Artiodactyla > Balaenopteridae > Balaenoptera > Balaenoptera musculus. The sequence goes on along the minus strand of NC_045789.1, from coordinate 75,754,846 downwards.
CTAAGTTTAATTGGGAATGAAAACAAGTATTTATCAGCCATTATGTAAAAGAGGAAAAAAATCCTGAGACAGATTTTCTTTTGATTTGCCATATGCTGTGTCATGGAGTAATGCTCATTCTTTTACTCATCAAGTGTCCAAGGAGTGTTTTGTACAAGGGTCTGAGTTTGGTAATGAGGAATACAAGACTGAATGGGAAACAGAACCTATCTTCAAGGAATTGATGATCTACTAAGGGAGATAAATATGTAAATAATTAAATTAAGTGGAATGCTCCAAGTCAAATTCAAAGGATAGAAATGCAAAGGTGGCATAAATTATTTTCGACTGAGAGGAAATCATACTTATGTTCTAAACATAAACAAGCATGTTTAAAATTTAGCCATTAAATAGACCGAAGATGCTTTAGACAAATATCAAGGATTTGTTTATAATAAATTACAAAATTTTATTTATTTACAAAAATCCAAGACATTTAAAAAAATGTAAATTTTATTATTTCCTTAAAGGCCAGTCTTTCATCTAAAGAAATGCCAGCGTTCATCTTATTTAAAGTGTTAAGTGGTAGCATTTTGCCATTCTACAGATTCATCTGGCATTTTAGAGAATTAAATTTTGTAACATAACCAACTGGAAGATTATAGAGAGCAGAGTGTGATCAGGAGTAGCACCTTGGTATTTAAAGTACATCAAGATACTCAATAATTCAGATATTCTTAAATTTCTTCTTTAAAATTAAAAGATACCCAATCTCAAATGAGAATGAGCGTGCTAAACAATCAGTTTATCCAATGCTTTAACCTAATGCTTATGTCTCACCCTTTAAAAGATGTGTTGTACTTTTCCTATTGGCTTAGAATTTAAACCAATAGGAAGGAGGAAATCTTTATAAATATTCACAAAGAAGGCTGGCATTGTGGATGTTGAGTAAAGATTGCTTTGTTCTTCATTTGAGTCTGACTTTAGAACTTTATAGTATTGATGTTTTTCTTTTATTGATATAGTAAGCAAACACTATTTTTTCTTTAAATATTCAGCCTGGGTGATGTCTTGCTGGCTTGAAATATATTTTCCAGTGTTAAGAATACTTTATTTCTTTTTGTTCAGACCTAAGATGTGATGAATCCTTAACAATGTTCAAAGGAAAAATCAAGAATTTAAATGCCAGTTTTTATTATCATGCTGATATTATCAGCATGATAATCATTTTATTATCATGTTCATATTTCATATGAATGAAATTAATATTAACTTGCTAGATTTCTTTGAAGTTTATAATTACTAGGATTCTTTCATTACTAAAGTGGCATGTATCACTGTTATTAGTCTCTTTTAATGGCTGTTCAGAGGCAGAGATAATGTCAGGGTCTCAGCAATAGTTATTTATATCTTGAGATTCTGGGTACTTTGTTAAATCTCTGCTGCTTCAAAATTAATAAAAGCATTGATAGGGGTGTTTGTATTTTAATTTCTTAACAGGGGCTCAAGGGACTTTTAAAAATACAAAAATCATACAAAAGGAAAAAAAAAACAGACCTTTTTCTCCCGTGTTGTTGGTTTCATTAGAACATGTACCAAACCCGAGGTCTCTGCTTATATATTTCGGGTTTCTAAAAAAACCACTAGAATGTTTTCGTGAGTTAGTGTTCCAACTAGACCTAAATGAAGATAAAAATTCACTTGCATTTTCCCCAAATTTCCACTCAGTTTATAGCAATTACTAAAACAACACTGACAGTCTGTCTCTTCGATGCAAAGGAATACTTTGTCAGGGGGCTACTTCGTTTCTCTACGAAAAACACTGATGGTGGAACAAAAAGTGATTGCAAAGGGAGGGGAACAGAGGGAGGAAAAAAACAAATAAGCATAATCACCACCCCCAGAAAGCAAGAGTGAAAAATTCGTGTGCCTGAAAACACTGAACATTTCACGTCAGAACACAGAAGAAGCAAACAAAGGAAGGCAGAGTTTAGGAGGACAAAAAAATGGAGCAGGTTTTAGGGACGGTCTAATAACACAGTGAATGCAAAAGGGCAGAAAACCTCGCTGCTTTTTCTCGGCACCTGAAAACTGAAGCTCTAAGCGGGGCAAAGGTCAGCGCCTGCGGTTCTACGTTGCAAACGTGGTCTCGTTTTTTGGTGCTTCCGCCAGCGTGTTCTGACCGCATGTCGGCGGCGCCGGTGGGACCAGGCAGCCTCGGTCCCCGCTGCGGTTGCGGCTGCCGCCGACCCCTTTGTCTCCCGGCTCCGAGGCGGGCGCGCCGTGTCCGACCCCCGAGCGCGCAGAGGAGCAGCGGGCCGCGCGCCCGGAAACCTCCCGCGGACAGCGCGGCGCGCGCGGAGGCGGGGTTCGCGCGCCCGCCGCCGCCGTGGCCTTACACGCCTCGAGTCAACAGCTCAGGCTAAGCCTAGGCCGCCTGGCTCGCCCCGCGGTCCCTCCCAACTTGCTGCTGGGACCCGCGAGCTGGCGGGCCCGCCCCGGCTCCCATTTCCTCCCCCGCCTCAACCAACGAGTACGATCTAGTGTTTCTGTTTTGCTTTTGAAGATTGGGAGAGAGTGAAGCCGCGTGTTGTGTTTAACACGGTTACCGCGCAGCTTGTTTCGGCCGAAATTACGGGCCCCTTATTGCTACGTTCACCAGCTCAAAACGGCTCCCGCCTTCCCCGAAAACCCGACGCATTGAAAAGGGCTTGCTTCTCCGTGTGACCCCACGACAAGGAGAGGGGGAAACACGTCAGGCTTTCGGGCGAGCTTTTTTCGGGGGCGGGGAGCGGCTCAGATGCGGCAGAACCGGCCAGGCCGGGACCCGCTCTCAGTGGGGAGGGGGAGAGGCGGGAGCGCCCGCGGGCAGGGGTCGCCGGGGCCGGCCCTGCGGGGCGGGCCGACGCGCCCCAGCGGAGCTCGGGGACGAGCCAGAGGTCGTGGCCGGGAGCCGGCGTGGGTGGGGGAGGCGGAGAGCAGCGATCCACCTGGGCGACGTGGCAGCCATTCCCTACTCCCCGAGACCCCTCCCCATTCGGCCGCCCACCCGCCCTCTCGCGGCTGGTTGCTGCGAGGCTGCTCTTCCCCGGCCGGACGGAGAGCGGCAGTGTCTCTCCGCCGGGCGCCCGCCGCGCGTCTCCCCCCCGCGGCCAGCGCTGCTCGCCAGCCCTGCGCCGTGCCGGAGAGCCCAGTGGCGGCGGCGGGAAAGGGCTGCGGAATCGCGGCGCTGCGTCTCACACTCGACGACGCGGCCTCGGCCTCGACGCCCTCCGCCCGTTCTCGGAGCAGGTAAAGGCGGTGGGTGGGAGGCGGGGCGGCGGGGCCGGGCTGAGGGTCCGGGAGGGAAGGAATCTCGGAGTCCCCGAATCCGAGCGGAGGGCCTAAGGTAAGCGGCGGGAGGCGCTGCCACCGAAACCCCAATCCCCGAACGTGGGGGGCCGGCGCGGGCACTCCGGCCCGCGGGCCCGGTCGCCCGGACGGAAAGGAAGTGAGGCGTCGGTGAGAGGCGGGCCATGGCGCGCCGCCCGAGGTCGGGCGAAGGCGGGGGCCGCGGCCGCTTTCCCGGCCCCCCAGTCCCTGGCGGGCCTCCAGGCCCTTGACACACCCCTCTCGCCCCCAGTAGCTTCCCTGTCAGTTCCCGCCCGGACTTGACCTCGAGGCCCTCCGAGCGCCTTCGGCTTTTCCCAGGCGGATCCTTCTTGGAACTTCGGGCCACCCTCCCGAGCACGTAGTCCTAGCAGAGCTGTTTATTTACTCACTTCCAATCCAAACACAGCCTCTCCGCACGTTCCGAGTTTGGATACTGCGGGGAGGCATTCCCGGTTCCCGGTGTCTGTGCCGCTTGGATCGTCGTCCACACCCCCTCCCCCACTGCAACTTTGATCTTCGCTGGGTCCCTCCTAGAGCCCTACCGTGATCCGGACCCTCTCCTAGAGGTCCGTGTGGAAATCCGTCTTGGGTAGAGTGAGTCACTCGACCTGGGGCAGTTTATTTCTTAAGCTCTTGGTTAAAACGTGGTGTTTTTTGTTTTTGTTTTTTTCTCTCCGAAAGAAAGCTAGAGTAATTAAAAAAAAAAGTGTAAACACCCGATCGCGCTCACTGTTGGCTTTAAAGAATCTTCTTTTCGGCAACAGTCTTTAGAACTAGGATCTGATATTTGTGGCACGGACAGGTTTGTACACATTCTCGCCATGCAGTGGTTGTAATGTCTCCATAGCACAGTTCTGACTTGAAGGTAGGATTGGCTGGTTTTTCTACTCGACATCTTTAAGCCAATCAAGAAGCGCTGCTTGCCTGGAAACTGGATAACTCAGAAAAGGTGGGGATTGGTTGAGCTCAGAGAAAAAAAATCCTGGACATGAACCTGGCTTCTCAGAAAAAACTGATTTGCAGCTGCCTCTCTTCCCCCACTTAAAAAAAAATGTTAGCTTTTCATCTCAACAGCAGCCTTTTCATTCTGTTTTTATTATTTCCATACCTGTTTTTCTATCAAACGCCCAGCTCTCCTTTTAACTCATTTTAACTTTCATCCTTCAGTTTTCAATGAAAGAATCCTTAAACACCTTAAGAAATGTAAACATCATGTGTTTGTGTTTTGATAATAAGCGTGGTTTGATTTTCTTACGTTGTCCGTTGTTAAAGGTCAGAAATTAAATCAACAATTTTTTTGTTCCTGTGCCAGAGCCTTTATTATTCAAGTGGCTGTGCTAGGATGGGGGGCTGCCGTGATGGAGATTGTGAAAAGAATAGGAAAGAAGTGGCTGCTTTTCTACATGAATGCTACACTTTAGTTCATGAAAAAAGACTAACGTATAAAACAGACAAAACCCAGGACAAATCAGCATTTAGTACTTACCAGTGTCAGTTTGTGCACCTGTTGACTTTAGTTGCTTTGAAGGGGAGAGTAAAGAGGACCGAGCACTGGACTTCATAGAAAAAGTGGGCTTAAGTTATGGAATGTTTTTTTCTTTATTAAAGTAGGCATAGTATCTGTACACAATAGAGGCTAAATAAATATTATCAATGTAGGTGCATTTTTTTAAATACTATCTGAGGATTTTCCTTCTCTTAAAATCTCCCCTTTTTTTCTTGATTATCTATGGTTATGCACGTCTTTTGATATGTAAAGCAGTTAGAAGAGAGCTACCATCTTTGTCTTCCTTCTATTCAGCTTTTTATATGCAAACTCACATTCTAAGTCTTGGGAATAATCTTAGTTTGTCAGGTCAAACATTAAATCTTAGCAGATCACATTAAATACCTTTAGTAGTAGTTTTATTAGGAATTAAAGAAGAGATGGAATTTTTTTTTTTAATATTTATCATGCCAGTCTATGAGTAAGCCAAACGTCATTAGAATTATATCTGGGGCTTCCCTGGTGGCGCAGTGGTTGAGTATCCACCTGCCAATGCAGGGGACACAGGTTCGATCCCTGGTCTGGGAAGATCCCACATGCTGCGGAGCAACTAAGCCCGTGCGCCACAACTACTGAGCCTGCGCTCTAGAGCCCGTGAGCCACAACTACTGAAGCCCGCGCGCCTAGAGCCCGTGCTCTACAACAAGAGAAGCCACCGCAATGAGAAACCCGCGCACTGCAACGAAGTGTAGCCCCTTCTCGCCACAACGAAGCAGCAACGAAGACCCAACACAGCCAAAAATAAATTAATTAAATAAATAAAATTTTAAAAAAAAGGAATTATATCTGGACTCTTGACTTTTAATAACAATTCTTCCATCTTTTATCGGATTTTTGTAGCCATACCATTTAATTTTATAATGTTACTTTCATAATATGATATAGTATTTAGTAGAATGAATTTCCCCTATGTGTCTTAAAAACTTTTTTTTAATATATCTGCTCTATTTATTAAATTTAAGAATTAGTTTGGGAGACTGACATGAATAATATTTAATTTTTCTGTTCTGAAGCAGGGTATCTTTTAAAAATTTTTTTCTTTTGTCTTTGAATTTGTTTCTTCCGCCTGTAGTGTCTTCACTGTTCTCCGTGTCCTCCTCCCCCTAAACTCTCTGCTAACCTACTTCAAGATTTAGGTGGTGCATGTTGTAAAGTCTTCTTTCCTTCCTTCCCCCAGCAGAGATAATCACGTACTCATTGTATTACCTCTGAACCGTTATATACTTACTGCTATATTGAGCTACCTCCTCCCTAAAGTAACTGAGTTTCACTGAATTTTACTCAATTTTTTTTTCCCCTAACACTAGTCCCAAAGCTATAGTTGTATAGGTATTAAATAAATATTGGCATGAATAAAAGAGATATTTTACTTTAACAAATATTTCTCCCAGTTACTATGTGTATGCTGATAATTCTTATATCTCCAACCCAAAGCTCTTTCCTGATAACCGACTTGTATATCATCTACCTTCATGACATGTTCATTTGTATGCTCCCACAGGTAACTCAGACTGAGCATATCCCAAACTGTAGTTATTATCAACCTTCCCTCTCCCAGCCTCAAACCAAAAATATGAAACAAACTACGTCTTCTTTCTAGGGGAAGATTAAATGAGATAATGCATGTGTGCTAAGAATTTGGTAAATAGTAGGCGCTGCTAATAATAACTTGGCAGAAACATGGGCTATTCCTTTTCCTCTCTTTCTGGCTTCATATTCTGATTGATCACTGAGCCCTGTTGAATTCTTTCTCCTTAATATCTCTTGAATCTGTGCCTTTTCCTCTGTTCCCAAGGCTAACATCCAACTCCATGGTTAGCATCATCTCTTACCTGGATTGCCACAATAGCCTCCCAAGTGGTTATCCCTTCTTCCAGTCTTGCCTTCCAATCCACTTTTCCCACTGTAGCCAGAGTAATCTGTCTAACACATTTAAACCTGTAACTCCCCTGCTAAAAACTTTTTTTTTTTGGCCACACCGTGCGGCTTGTGGGATCTTAGTTCCCTTACCAGGGATCAAACCTGTGCGCCCCTGCAGTGGAAGCACAGAGTCCTAACCACTGGACCGTCAGGGAAGTCCCAGAACATTTTTTTTTGTGACTTTTCATTGCCTTCAGGATAAAATCTGAACTTTTTAAAAAAAATTTTATTTATTTAATTAATTTATTTTTGGCTGCGTTGGGTCTTCGTTGCTGCGCACGGGCTTTCTCTAGTTGCAGCAAGAGGGGGCTACTCCTCGTTGCGGTGCGTGGGCTTCTCATTGCGGTGGCTTCTCTTGTCGCGGAGCATGGGCTCTAGGCGTGTGGTCTTCAGTAGTTGTGGCACGTGGGCTCAGTAGTTGTGGCTCGCGGGCTCTAGAGCGCAGGCTCAGTAGTTGTGGCACACAGGCTTAGTTGCTCCATGGCATGTGGGATCTTCCCGGACCAGGGCTCGAACCTGTGTCCCTTGCATTGGCAGGCGGATTCTTAACCACTGTGCCACCAGGGAAGTCCCTGAACTTCTTAATTTGGCTTTCAGGATCATGATCTGGCATGTTTACTTCTTCATCCTCTGTCACTTTCTCCTTTTGCCCTCAATGTGCTGCTAGTCATAAACAGTTACTTGGATTTCTCACTCAAGATGCCACGTTTGTTAAATCTAGGCCTGAGTACAGAAGCTTTCCTCTTGTCTGGAATGCCTTCCCTAGCTCCCTGCTTCCTTCCCCTTTGGTTTTGTTAGCTCGTACTTATCTTTCAGGTCTCCATAGAGGTGATAACCTCTCTAGGGAAGCCAGCCCTCTACTTGTTTGCCTAGCATTCTACATTCTCATTGTAATTGCTTATTGTTATCTCACCATGTACTGGTTAGGGTGTAACAAAGAAAGAGGTAAATTGACTATCTTAAAAAATGATGTGAGAGACTCCCCTGGTGGTCCAGTGGTTAAAACTCCATGCTTCCACGGCAGGGGGCACAGGTTTGATCCCTGGCCAGGGAACTAAGATCCTGCATGATGCGTGGCATGGCCAAAAAAAAAAAAAAAAAAAAAAAGATGTGATTTGCATAGAGTGTATTAAAAAGGGAATTAAATAGTAATTTTGGGGGTTACCTAGTAGGGAAGAGAAAGACATTATATCTGATAGATGAAAGTTTTCTAAGTAGGAAAGGCATACTAAGTAGGTCCTTTTACAGTTTCAGTGAAGTATACCTTTACATATAATTTCCATCTTATTCAGTTTCTCTGAATATTAGTTAGAGGTTATTAGTTAGGACTTTTTGGATTGCAAATAACAGATACAGTTTGAAATGGCCTATGGATGGAAAAGTTACTGGTTCAATAACCATATAACAGAAACTGTATGGATAGAGATGGCCATAAGGAGCTAAGGTGGGAACTTGCCCATAGTTAGATCCTTCCTGTAAATTTTTTTTTTTTTTTGGCTGCACCCCGCGGCACGTGGGATCTTAGTTCCCTGACCTGGGACCTGGCAGTGAAAGCACCGAGTCTTAACCACTAGTCCTAACCACTGGCGCCATCTCTCCTACTGCAGATACGCTTCTTCACAAAGTGGGACCTGGTTCCTGGCGCACAGGCTTACCTACTTAGAGACTCATGTCAGAGGATCTACATAGAGTTGCTCACATGCCTGTCCTTTGACCAGTTCCTGCAGCTGAGGGGATGAGGTACTATGCCTAGTTCAACCTACATCATGTGATGTGCTTACTTATATAGCCAGGGGTCTATTAGCAGGAATCAGGCCTCTGGTGGAGTAGGGGAGGAGAAGGAGTTCTGGGCAGACACAAAGAATATCCATTCTAAATCTTAACCACCCTTCTGACTTTCAATTTATTTTCCTAGATATTTTATTCATGGGAAAGAGATGCCCTGTATTATGGACCTGAGTATTCCAGGTACCGAAATGGTAAGTCCAGTATTTTAAAGAACTAAATTGACCTTTTGGTTTGTGCTGGCATATAACAAATATTTGTTAAGCTTTTGTTTGCTAAATAGAAACACATTGTGAGATGCTTATAGACTAGTAGTCTAAACAAATAAATACAAAGGTGCTAAGGTAGAGGTGTATCTAGGATGCAGTGGCAGCTCTGTGTAAATCAGACTTTGGGATAGTGGAAAACTTTCCTGAAAGAAAGTTAATTGAGGCAAGAGATATGGGTTGGGTGGGATGGAGTAGAGGGACTTTTGGGTAGAACATGTGTGAGGCACAGAGATGTGAGATGGGCCAGGGGCCTATCTATCTAATTATTTGGGAAACAAATAATTACATTCAGGAGGAGTAGAGAGTACCTGGGGAGGAGTAGAGGAAGAGGACGGTAGGGGTAGGTAAGGGGCCAAATCATAGAAGTCCTTGAATGGTTTACCAAGGAGTTGGAACTTGATCTTGAAAGCTGTGGAGTCACTGAAACATTATAAGCTGGAACTCTCAGGCTTGAAGTGCCTGTGTAACATCCAAGTGGATATGTCTGTCAGGCAGATCTCGGAGAGACAGCAGTGAGCGGTCCTGAAGAGAGATCTTAGTTCTCTGCCCAGGAGTTGAATCTGGGTAGCCTGGAAGAAAACCAGGAATCCTGGCTGCTAGACCACCAGGGGCTAGAGGCTAGAAGCAAAGAGGCCCTGGCTCTTGCCCCTGTTTGAAAGCAGGAATGTTTCAAGGAAGCAAAAACTGTAAAAACCGGTACAAATTTTATTATTAGAGACACAACACAACAAGTGGGAGAGCACACAGAGAAACAGTTTGTTTATTTAAGCCTGAAGCAAGGCAGAAATATACACCTGGAGAGAAAGGGTATGAGTCTCTTCTTTAATGAGGAGGAGTGCAGTACAGAGGTGATTTAAATCACTTATATAGGACAGTCCTTGCGGGTCTTTGTTTATTTTAGGCCAATAATCTTGTTTCTTTTTTCACATCTGACCTGTCCTAGGACTCTCCCCAGCATGGGTGCGCAACTTTTTGCTAAGGTGGATTCCACTGCAGAGGGCTGTTGGGGGTATGTCCACACTTATTATGGGGTGGCGCCCTCCTCCCTTTTTTGACCCCTCAAGGAGCCTTCCTGTGCATGTGCAGACAGGGAAGTTTTTGTCGTCCTCAGGAGCGGTCATCTTATCTCTTTACTTCAGCAAAGCTCAGCTCTTGCCACTAACTTTGTCCTTGGAGTGTCTAGGGAAAACAAAGCTTCAATTTTACTCCACTTGACAAACACCAGCTGTCTAGCCCAGGGGCCATCTATCTCCTATCTCAAGGCAGTTAACTATATTGGGGTTTGGGAGAGAATTCTTGGCTGGAGTCATAGGGACTGAAGCCATGGGTTTGGATGGGCCTAGAAAAAGGTGGTGGAGCAGAAGGTTGGGAACAGAACCAAGGGTAACAATGACACTGAAAGAGTGAGCAGGAGAAAAGCAATCAATGAAGGAGACTGAGAAGGGGCAGCCAGGGAAAAACCAGTAGATACAGGCGTCAGATTGCCTTGGATCAAGAAGTCAACAGAAAGTGGGAAGTTGAAACAATAAATTGTAAACTGCTTTTATTTTAAGGAACTGAAACTGTCTAGGAAATACTGGGAGTTTGGATAGTCTGAGTTAAGAATTCTCTTCATCGTTATCAATTGATAGTCTGAGTTAAGAATTCTCTTCATTGTTATCAATTCAGGGTGTATTGAGAAACCAAATTTCAAACAGTTTTTCCGCTGCAGGAATTTGAACTTTTTAGAATTAGAATTTTTAAAGATAGGGAGGAGAGGATGGAGGCTTTTTGGAGGGTGGTAGTTGGTAGGAAAGAAGTGGCTGAATAGGACATGGATAGGGTTTATGTACAATCAGTCATATTGGGGTGTACAGAACACCTAGTAGAGTATTCTGCATGTAGTTTCTGGAGCTATAAAGATTCAGTAAATCTATTTTATCAGGAGACCTAGAGTTGATAAATGATGGTGTAATTGTAATTAAATTTATACTTCTTGGGATTTCTATTTGTGATTTTCTTTTCTGTTCTATTTCTGACTTCACCTCTCTTGAGTGAGCATTTTCTTTCCCTTCTCTTAACATTTGTTTTTCTTTGTAGTTAAACCCCTTATAGATTTTTAAAAAATTGTAACATATAACAAAATCTATCATCTTAACTATTTTTAAGTGAACAGTATAGTAGTGTTAATAATACAGTAAGTCCCCTACATATGAACAAGTTCCATTCTGAGAACGTGTTCATAAGTCCAACAAAGTTAGCCTGGGTACCCAACTAACACAATCGACTGTATAGTACTGTAATATAATAGATTTATAATACTTTTCACACAAATAATACATAAAAAGACAAAAAAGGTAAACATTTTAAATCTTACAGTACAGTACCTTGAAAAGTACAGTAGTACTGTACAATAGCTGGCATACAGGGGCTGGCATCGAGTGAACAGGCAAGAAGGTTTACTGACTGGAGGAGGGGGAGGAGGTGGGAGATGGTAGAGCTGAAGGATTCTCAGCAATAGGAGACAGAGGGCAAGCTGTAATTTCACTCACGCCTTACTTGATTGGACATGCGAGCACACGTTTGCATCTTTGGAAGTTCGCAACTTGAAGGTTTGTACGGAGGGGACTTACTGTATATACATGGTTAATACAACAGGTCTCTAGAACTTTTTCATCTTGCAGAACTGAAACTCTTTACCCATTGAACAACCCCGCCTCCCCCACCTCACCTCTAGCCCCTGGCATCTGTCATCCTACTTTGTAAGGGTTTGACTACTATATTTGTTTATTGAGGTATAGTTAATGGACAATATTATATGTTTCAGGTGTACAACATAGTGATTGACCATTTTTAAAGGTTATACTCCATTTATAGTTATTATAAAATATTGGCTATAGTCCCTGTGTTGCACAATATATCCTTGTAGCTTATATATATATATATATTTTTTTTTTTTAACATCTTTATTGGAGTATAATTGCTTTACAATGGTGTGTCAGTTTCTGCTTTATAACAAAGTGAATCAGTTATACATATACATATGTTCCCATATCTCTTCCCTCTTGCATCTCCCTCCCTCCCACCCTCCCTATCCCACCCCTCTAGGTGGTCACAAAGCACCGAGCTGATCTCCCTGTGCTATGTGGCTGCTTCCCACTAGCTATCTGTTTTACGTTTGGTAGTGTATATATGTCCATGCCACTCTCTCACTTTGTCCCAGCTTACCCTTCCCCCTCCCCGTATCCTCAAGTCCATTCTCTAGTAGGTCTGCATCTTTATTCCCGTCTTGCCCCTAGGTTCTTCTGACCATTTTCTTTTTTTAGATTCCATATATATGTGTTAGCATATGGCTTGTAGCTTATATTATACACAGTAGTTTGTACCTCTTAATTCCCTACACCTATCTTGCCCCTCACCCCCTTCCCTCTCCCCACTGGTAACCACAGATTTGTTTTCTATATCTGTGAATCTGTTTCTTTTTGTTATATTCATTAGCTTGTTTTATTTTTTAGATTTCACATGTAAGTGGTATCATACAGTATTTGTCTTTCTCTGACTTATTTCACTTAGCATAATATCCTCCAAGTTTATCCACGTTGTTGCAAATGGCAAAATTTCATTCTTTTTTATGGCTGAGTAGTATTCCATTGTGTACATCTTCTTTATCTATTCATCTGTTGATGGACACTTAGGTTACTTCCATATCTTGGCAATTGTAAATAGTGCTGCTGTGACCACTGGGGTGCATCTATCTTTTCCGATAAATGTTTTCATTTTTTCTCACATATACCCAGGAGTAGAATTGCTGGGTCATATGGTAGTTCTAGCTTTAGTTTTTTGAGAAACCTCCATACTGTTTTCCACAGTGGCTGCACCAATTTACATTCACGAGGGTTCCCTTTTTTCCACATCCTCACCAACATTTGTTATCTGTGTTTTTTTTTTTAAATTAAAAAAAAAATTATTTATTTTATTTATTTATTTTTGGCTGTGTTGGGTCTTCGTTGCTGCATGTGGGCTTTCTCTAGTTGAGGCAAGCGGGGGCTACTCTTTGTTGTGAAGTGCGGGCTTGTTGCAGTTGCAGAGCACGGGCTCTAGGCGTGAGGGCTTCAGTAGTTGTGGTGTACGGGCTCAGTAGTTATGGCTTGTGGGCTCTAGAGCACAGGCTCAGTAGTTGTGGCACACGGGCTTACCTGCTCTGCAGCATGTGGGATCTTCCCGGACCAGGGCTCGAACCCATGTCCCCTGCATTGGCAGGCAGATTATTAACCACTGCACCACCAGGGAAGCCCCTGTGTTTTTTTTGATGATAGCCATTCTGACAGGTATGAGGTGACATCTCATTTTTTTTTTTTTTAAGTCTTTATCAAATTTGTTACAATATTGCTTCTATTTTTTTTTTAAGGTTGTTAGCCTTTTAATTATAGATTTAAATTTTTTTTTTGTTTAATAACAGAGGTCTTTAAAGTATTTGTTTATTTATTTATTTTTATGGCTGTGTTGGGTCTTCGTTTCTGTGCGAGGGCTTTCTCCAGTTGTGGCAAGCGGGGGCCACCCTTCACCGCGGTGCGCGGGCCTCTCACCACCTGCTTCTGTTTTATGTTTTGGTTTTTTGGCAGTAAGGCATGTGAGACCTTAGCTCCCTGAGCAATCAAACCCGCACCCCCCCTGCACTGAAAGGCGAAGTCTTAACCACTGGACCGTCAGGGAAGTCCCTCATGTGGTTTTAATTTGCATTTCTCTGATGATTAATGATGTTCCGTTGGCCATCTGTATGGAACTTGACTACTTTAGATACCTCATATAAGTAGAATCATACACTATTTGTCTTTTTGTGACTGGCATATTTCACTTAGCATAATGTCCTCAAGGTTCATCTATGTTAGAGCATATGACAGGATTTCCTTCTTTTTAGAGGCTGCATAATATTTCATTATGTATATGTGTATGTGTGTATCCCACATTTTCTTTCTTTTTTTTTCTTTTTCTTTCTCTTTATTTGGCTGCATCGGGTCTTAGTTGTGGTACGCAGGCTTCACTCTAGTTGTGGCGTGCGGGCTCCAAAGTGCGAGCGCTCAGTAGTTGTGGTGTGCACTTAGTTGCCCTCCACATGTGGGATCTTAGTTCCCTGACCAGGGATCGAACCCGCGTCCCCTGCATTGGAAGGCAGATTCTTAACCACTGGACCACCAGGGAAGTCCTTCCCACTTTTCTTAATCCAGTTTTCTATTGATGAACATTTAGGTTGCATGAACTTTTTTTAACATTACTTATATGTTCTTCTGTATCAACTAGTCTGCTGTCAACTCCTTGTGTGTATTTCATTTCAGTTATTGTATCTTTCAGCTCTTACTGGTTCTTTTTTATATTTTCTTGTTTCTTGTTAAAATTCTCACTGTGTTCATCTCAATTTTTTCCAGGTTCAGTTAGCATTCTTATTACTAATGCATTGAACTCTTTATCTGGTAAATTATTTATCTGTTTCATTGGCTGTTTTTTTTTTTCCCCAGGGTTTTTTTTTTTTCTTATTTTTTCATTTGAAAGAAATCCCTTTGTCTTCTCATTTTGTTTAACTCACTCTGTCTCTATGAAATTAGGATACCTATCCTGGTCTTGAAGGGGCGTCCTCTGCATGTGAGTATGGGTCACATCTTCCCCCAGGGTGTGCTGGAAGCTATCACCTTGGTGTGAGGTGGGACTAGAGATTGAGAGGCTAGAACCAGAGCCAGGTGTGAACTGGGGCTTCTCCCATGTTCAGTGGCCATCACCACCCTATTATGGGCATTGTCAGGTCCCAAGGTGTTGGAGTTAGAAATCCTGAGGGTCGGGTCCTAGCTGGTCTGTTCTCTCTAAGTGTGCACTCTCCCCATGCTTGGCAATGGGGAGCAGCATTGAAGCCAGAGGAGCTGTATCGTGTGCCTGGTCCAGGCTGGGACACACGCTGGGACAGTTCTAGTATGCCAGTCACAGCTCAAGACAGCTCCCTATCCACCATCTCCATGAGCACTAGCAATGGCTGCCCTTATCCCTTTCAGTACAGTGCTGGGCCCAAGTTGGCTCTGTCCCCCAAGTGTGAGATTGCGTGGACTTTTAATTTGCCTCTACCTCTTGACTATTGTGAATAATGCTGCAGTGAACATGGGTGTGCAAATATCTCTTGGAGATCCTGTTTTCAATTCTTTTGGACGTATGCACAAAAGTGGGATTGCTATTTTTACTTTTCTGAAGAATCTCCATACCGTTTTTCATAGTAGCTGCACCGTTTTACATTCCCACCAACAGTACACAATCACTTTATTTGTTTATTTGGCTGTGTTGGGTCTTTGTTGCTGTGCGCAGGCTTTCTCTAGTTGCGGCGAGTGGAGGCCACTCTTCGTTGCGGTGCTCCGGCTTCTCATTGCGGTGCCTTCTTTTGTTGCAGAGCACGGGCTCTAGGCGTGTGGGCTCAGTAGTTGTGGCTCGTGGCTCTAGAGTGCAGGCTCAGTAGTTGTGGTGCACAGGCTTAGTTGCTCTGCAGCATGTGGGATCTTCCCGGACCAGGGACTGGACCCATGTCCACTGCATTGGCAGGTGGATTCTTAACCACTGTGCCACCAGGGAAGTCCCCACAATAACTTAAACTTTTTTTTTTTTTCCCCTCAAAGTTGCTTTGGCTATTTGGGGTTTTTCTCTTGATTTTTATCCTTTAAAAATTTTTCTTTCATTGTCTTCCTTCCCTTACCACATGATTGAATTTTTCTTTTTCTTAGAACACATATGTAACCAGATATAACCTTTAAAATATGGAGTGTGCCCTGCTTTTATTAAAACTTGGTATATTTGAATTCAGAATTTCAAATTAAGGGTTGGTATTTGAATTTAAAAAGGATTTTTTACTTTGTAGAGGTAAACAAACCAGTTTACTAGAAGCATGGTACATATTAAAAATTTTATTAGCAAAATACATGGACATATATATAGAAAAGTAGACTAGTACATTGAACTCATGTAAACCCACCTCCTAGATTTAATGATTACTAATATTTTGCTACATTTGCTTTATATATTTGTATATTTCTATGTATATATAAATTTCCTGAGCGTTTTAAAAGTAAATGGTGACAAATGAGGGTTTTTTTCTTTTTGTGTACTATACATTTGTGTTATAAATGTTATATATATTTTGCACTTTGATAATTTCATTTAAGGATTTAGCTTGAAATTTACTCTTTTAAAAATTCATAAGACGTATTATCTTTGACATATCTTCCAGAAAAAGGATATTCTCCTATATAACCACAAAACCATTATCATTCCTAGCAAAATTATTAATAATTCCCTAATATATAATACTTGTACCATATTCAGATTTCTCTAATTGTTCCAAAAACATCTTTTATTGCCTTTAAAAAAAATAGAAAATCTAGTCAAGAGCTACCCATTGTATCTGGCTGTCTCTTGAGTCTTTTTAAATTATAGAACTGTCTCTAACCTACCCACCCCCTTTACCACCTTCCCTCCCCCTCCCCATAATATAGATTTGTTGGCTCTGTTGAGAATGTCTGACATTTTGTATTGCTGTTAGTTTCTTCATGGTCAGTATAACTTTTTCCTCTATCCCCTATATTTCATATAAACTGGGAGTGAGATTTAAAGGTGTTTCAGATTCAGGTTAAGAATTTTTGGAAGAGTAGTTCATTTAGCAATGCTGTGTACTCATATTGTTTCACTTACAGGCATGTAATGTTTAGTTGTCCCACCATTTGGATGCTGTGTTTGATCACCAGGCCAAGGTGATGACAACCAGATCGTTTTATTGTAAAATTATGTTTGTCTTTTTATATCTTGCAAATAATCTGTGGCATGGTACTTTGGCACCAGGTATGTCTCTATCAACCTTTCACCTAATGATTTTAGCCTTCGTTGATGATTGTTGGTGATTCTTTTTTTTTTTTTTTATTAATTTATTAATTTATTTTTTGGCTGTGTTGGGTCTTCGTTTCTGTGCGAGGGCTTTCTCTAGTTGCGGCGAGCAGGGGCCACTCTTCATCACCGTGCGCGGGCCTCTCACTGTCACGGCCTTTCTTGTTGCGGAGCACAAGCTCCAGACACGCAGGCTCAGTAGTTGTGGCTCACGGCCTAGTTGCTCCGCGGCATGTGGGATCTTCCCAGACCAGGGCTCGAACCCATGTCCCCTGCATTGGCAGGCAGATTCTCAACCACTGCGCCACCAGGGAAGCCCTGTTGGTGATTCTTGATCAGCTATTTAATTATGGTTTACGATATGGTAATTAGTTTTAGATCCTATTACATAGTAGTCTTCAATAAAGAAGGTTTCCCTCATCAATTAGGGCTATTTTGTTGCCTTGAAATAATGTTCTACTTAAAAGGCAGAATAAATGCTTAGTTCTTTCCCCTTATATAACCATTTCCAGAGTGTAATAGTCACCTCTAATGGCGGTGGATGAAGTCGGTCTTTTTTCTTTACTTCGTGGTTTTTCTCTTTGGAATATGATATGTATCTATATTATAAATATTGTATATATTTTGGACTTTGATTTCATTTGGGATTACTGTTTGATATAAATTTGCTTTTGTTACATATGTATATAATATATCATAATTTACATTTTTTTTAATAGTAAGAAGACATTATGTTGGATAACAGGAAGAGCTGTAGAGTTTGCAGGTGTCAACTGTGGCCTTAATAAACACATTGATAGCATCAGTGATAGACAGATGGTAAGTTTATTAAAGTCTAGAGTGAGTATATTTTACACATAGGTTTTCAAGCTTTTATTTACATATTTGAGTGATTAAAGAAATCTCTCATAAGAAGGAAAATGTAATCACCTATTTTGTTACTAGAATTTCTCAAAGAGCTTGTGGTTGCATAAAACATGCTGACCCAAGAAGTCTAAAGAACTGTATTGTGGTTTTCCCATTTAATGTGTGTTTTGGTGTCTTTGCTTCTAAAATACCACTTCTCACTCCTTCATATTTTACATAGTTTAGCCGTCCACAAATATTTTTTGTGCACCTATTTTATGGATGGGACTATGACTAAATCCCAAATTGGAGTAGTATGTATCATAATCTGTGTTCTCAAGGAACGTGGCTAATTGGGGAAATAAACACATACAGATGAAAATATGTCAGTAAAACCAACAATGTGAGAATCTAAAATATCTAAGGAAGATGAGTACTGGTAGTAAGTAATGAAGGAATATAGAAAGTGTTGAAGAATTGTAGAGAAATACACTTCCTGCCATTCTTTGGCCCAAAGCTGTATACGGTTCAGCAGCTGGCTTTTCCCCTTAAGAATATGTCTCAGAGATCTTTCTGGTTTCTACATTATACCTTCAACTTTTTCATAGCTGCATAGTATTCCAAAGCATGATTTTTTTTTTTTTGCCATAATTTATTTAACCATTCTTTATCAATAGTTAGTATGTCTTCAGTTATTACTTATAATAGTTCTTATGATGGATGCATTTTAAGATTATTGGTTACCTTAATTTGGTTACATTTTCTATAAATACTGTCTTTTTTAGTGACACACCCTTTGGTACCTTGATGAGATTTAGTATCTACCTTCAGCTTATCAAGCAGTAGACTTAAAATCATCTTGTAGGTAACTTAATCCCTGGTAAAGATTGATTGTATTGGTTCTTGGTAGCAGTTGTTTCTGAGAGAGATGTTTTCTGATCTTGTCTGGGATTGTGCCATGTTTGAGTCTTCTAACTTCCCTATATGTTCCTTATAGAGAGATGATTTTTGTTTTCGTTCCTTTTATGCTGGTTTTAAAGAGCTAAAATACTATTGATATATTTGATTGTTAGTATCAGTTTTCTTAGGCCTGTTATTTCTAGATGGTTGATATTGAGTATTAAATAGAATATCTTTCTTGACTGTTATAGAAATTTATTTCTAGATATTTTTCCATAAAGGTAAGTTCTTTAAAATTACTAGCCCATATAATATATGCATGTAACAGATTTATTCATAAAATGATACAGGAAAATTTTTAAGTATTAGGACTGTGTTGATGATGTAGTTTTTAGTAGGAAAGTTTTTTCCTGAAGTGGTGTTTATTGGTGTATCCACTTTAATGGCAGTACTGACCATTACCATACCACTGTTAGAGTTCATGTTCACTTCTACTACTATTTATAGAGTTCATGTTCACCCTGAATTTTTTTTTAATGGTTAAAAGAACATATATCCTTATCTGTTAAAAAAAAAAAAAAGAACTAGAGTTAATAAGACCTCTGCTTATCATGCTGAAATATTTTAATGATAATCTGTGAGCAAGTATGTATTGGTTAGCTTCTCTCAGGTTAAAACTGAATAATAGAGGTAGAAGAGCTTGGAAAATGTGTATATGAAATTTATATATATATTCATGGTATCACTATTAATAACAATTTATATTATTTGTTTTTAGGTTCTTCATTTGAGAACCAGCCCTTTCACATTTCTCCATAATATATCAAACCTTCTTACCCATCCTAATTTCCCATATCCTTTTAGAATATTTAGGTCAGGTTATGTATATGAAGAAGCTACACAAGCTTGTTTAAACTAGTATATTAATAAGGCCTTCTTTATGGAAAAATGAAGATATATAAGATCAGGTGACAAAAGTTAAGTGTGAACATTACTTAAGTGAATAAATAGGATTGAAGTAAACTGAATCTACAGAGCGATTGGGAGGTAGTGTCAGCTATGTATGTTTTTATACTTAAGAGTTTCTTCCCTATACCAGTTGGTTACTTAAACTGCCTATATGTTTAGATCCTTTTCCATATAGGTAGGCACAATAAAAAAAAGGGGTGGAAGGATATATAGTTTGCAAGCTGGAGGAAGTGTATAGGGAAGTCCAAGATTCAGCTTTAATTGATAATAGTGGTTGTTTTTTCCCGTGATGATGAAAGAATGTATATATTATAGATTATTTAGAAGATGCAAAAAGTAGTTTATAAAAAGTAGATTAAAAAAGTAGCAGTTAAAAATAAAGTTACCATTACCCAGGATTTCCTTTCCAATCTAATATAGTCCAGTCCCATTTAGGTGTCTGTATAAATTATATTCAGTTTTGGGTCTTGCTTTCTTTTTTAACATAGTTTTTTTAAAAAAGTCTAGTTAATATTATCCAAAATATAGTCTTTAATGGCTATATAAAATTCCATCTTATGAATCTACAGGGATATTGTATCTAGTAGAGTCTAGCAAACCTGGGTTCAGATCCCAGTTTTGCTACTTAAGAGACTTAAGCCTGATAACTTACTTTTTCTAGTCCTTAGTTTTCTTACTTGTGAAATAGGCATAATATTAATTACTGTTTTAAGAATTAAGTAGAATCATGATCTTAACATTCTAGCTGGCATATGTTAAGTATTTAATACATTGTACTTACCATCATCAGAAAGTTTTTTATCATTTCTTTCTCACCAAATATTTAGTTGTTTTCCATTTTTCTTTGTAAAAAGTTACAGTATTTTGAACATCTCTATATAAATATTTATGTAAATCTGTGATTATTTTTTATGATGAGTTCCTAGAAGTAGAATCAAAAAAATGGGTCAAAAATATAAGTAACCTAAAATTTCTTGATACATAGTCAGTGCCATTTTGCTTTTTTCAGAAAGGTTATACCAGTTTACACTCATCACAATGTATAAGAATTTTTATTTTACTCTAGCCTTGCTAACACTGGCTATTGTCATTTTAAAAAATTATGTTTTATTTAATAGGCAATATAAAAATGTTTTAATCCTATATTATCTCTTTTAATTTGGTTTTATTAATGAGGTTAAACTTTTTAATGTTTATTGAGTATTTCTGTTTCTTCTTAGAATTCTGTACCTATTGCTTTCTTGTTCTTGGTTCTTCTTCCCTGCCTTAATCCTTTATTCATCAAACGAAATTTATTGAGTGCTTACTATGTGTTAGACATTGTTTTAGTATTGGTATTTAATTTTGATATTTACTATCGTTTAGTTTAGTGATGGCAATGCAGGAGTGAACAGAATTGACAAAAACATTTTTTTTCAAAGAGCTTACTTTTAGTGTCAGGGTATACAGGCATTAAACAAAATAAACATCTAAATTATAGAGTGATAACTGCTTTGAAGCAAAAAATAATGAAAGGGAGATGGAGAGAACTCTGTGTGCGCACGATTTTACACTGGGTGGTTAGGGAAAGCCTCACTACAAAGGTGCCATGAGTAAAGTTTTGCAAAAAGCAAGTCAGATACATATCTGGGGGGTGGGGAGGAGTGCATTTCTGGCTATGAATCAAGTGTAAGGGCAGTGAAGCAGGAGAGTACTGGGTGAGTTTAAGAAAGAGCAAGAGGGAGAGTAGCAAGAAATGATTAGAGAGAGTTATTAGGGAACCAGACTGTTTAGGATTGTAACTAGGCCATTTTAAGAACCTGGACTTTTACTCTGCATGAGATGCAGAGCTATTGGAGGTTTTAAAGCAAAGGAGTGACCTGATTTGACTTATGATCTACTGATTCAATGCAGTCCCTGTCAGTGTACTGTCTGACTTTGCAGAAATTGACGAGCTGACTCTAATTTCACATGGAAAATGCAAGGGGCCTGGAATTGCAAAACAGTCTTGGAAAAGGAGAACAAAGTTGAAAGACTCACATTTCCTAATTTTAAGACTTACTGCAAAGCACAATAATCAGGACAGTGTGATACTGGCATAAGAATAGACATATAGATGAATGAAATAGAACTGAGAGTCAAGCAGTAAACTCTTATTCTCCTGGTCAGTTGATTTTCAGCAAGGGTACCAAGACCATTCAATGGGGAAAGAATAGTATTTTCAACCAATGGTGATGGGACATCTGGATATCCACATGAAAAAGAATTAACTTGGACCCCTGTCTTACACCATATACAAAAATTAACTCAAAATGGATTGAAGACCTAAATGTAAGAGCTAAAACTACAAAATTCTTAGAAGAAAGCATGGCACATATCTTTGTGACCTTGGTTTAGGCAATGGTTTCTTAGATAGGACACCAAAAGTGTAAATGACAAAAAAAATAATAAATTCATCAAGATAAAAAATATGCTTCAAAGCACACCATCAAGAAAGTAAAAAAGACAACCCACAGAATGGGAGAAAATATTTTATATTTGATAAAGGACTTGTATCCAGAAATATAAGGAACTCTTAAAGCTCAGTAATGTAGACAAGTAACCCTTAAATTTTAAAATGGGCAAAGGATCTGAATAGACATTTCTTCAAAGAAGATATACGAATGCCAATAAGCACATAAGTGATGGTCAACGTTAGTTATTAGGGAAATGCAAGTTAAAGCCACAATGAGATACCATTAGGATGGCCATAGTCAAAAAGAGGGACAATAACAGGTGTTGGTGAGATTGTAGAGAAATGGGAATCCCCATACAATACTGGTAGAAATTGAAAATGGTGCAGCCACTTTGGGAAACAGTCTGGCACTTCCTCAGAAGGTTAAACATAAAGTTACCACATGATCTGAATATACATTGAATTTAGAAATGGCAAGATTTGCTGAATGATTAGACATGAGATGTGAGGGAAAGAGGAGGCAAAAATGACTCAGTTTTTTTGGCCTCAGCAACTGGAAACTGCTCTTGCTGCAGTTGAGAGGATTGTAGTTAGGGGGGTCTGCAGTGGAGGATCAGAAGATCACTTAGACACGCTTGGCTTGAGATGTCTATTGGATACACAAAGTGGAGATGTTCAGTGGGTAGTTTGGTGTGGGTATGGAGTCAGGGAAGAGGTGCAAATTGGAAATGTAAATTAGTTAGCATTTTGTTAGTGTTTAAAGCCATGGAGAGATCACCAAAGGAGTGGGTAAGCCTGGAAACGCTCCACTGTTTCCAAATTGAGTGATGAGGAAATCCTGAGAGTGGCACTGTCCTGAGAAGGAGATAATATTGTTAAAACGTTCTTTGGAGGAGGGATTTATCAGCTGAGTAAGTGCGGCTAATAGGTCTAGACCATTAGATTTAATTTTATTTTCTCGATGTTGGTGTTAAAGAGATATACAGTCTGGCAACCTTGCTAAATTATCTGGGTAATCCAACAGATAATCTGTAAATTCTTTTGGATTTCATATGCACTCAATTTTAGTGTCTGTGAATAACAATGGTTCTATTTCTTCCTTTCCAATCTTTAGAACTTTTATTTCCTTTTCAAGTCTTAATGCTCTGGCCATGAGCTCTGGTACAATGTAGTTGGTTATATGACTTTTCTTCTTTATTTTGTTAATATCAGGAATTGCATTGGTTGACTTGCAAATATTTTTTAAAATTAATTAATTAATTAATTTTATTTTTGGCTGTGTTGTGTCTTTGTTGCTCACGTGGGCTTTCTCTAGTTGCGGCGAGCAGGGGCTACTCTTCGTTGTGGTGCATGGGCTTCTCATTGCAGTGGCTTCTCTTGTTGTGGAGCACGGGCTCTAGGCGTGCGGCCTTCAGTAGTTGCAGCGTGTGGGCTCAGTAGTTGTGGCTTGCGGGCTCTAGAGCGCAGGCTCAGTAGTTGTGGTGCACGGGCTTAGTTGCTCTGCGGCATGTGGGATCTTCCCAGACTAGGGCTCGAACCCATGTTCCCCTGCATTGGCAGGCGGATTCTTTAACCACTGCGCCACCAGGGAAGCCTGACTTTCAAATATTTTGACAACCGTATATTCTTAAAATAAATTCAGATTAGTGATGCATTATTCTTATCAGTCACTAATATAATTTTTGTATTTTATGTAACATCACTCATAATTTATGTATTACTACTTTAATATTTTGTTTAGGAATTTTGTATCTATTTTCATGAGTGAAATAGGCTTGTAATTTTTCTTTTAATAACCTTGCAGAGTTATCAGGTTATATCGATCTCATAAAATGAGTTGGGAAGTGTTTCTTCTTTTTCTAGTCTCTGGAAAAGTTTGTATAAGATTGGTATTAGATTATTTAGTGGAATTTATTTTATTTATTTATAAATTTACTTATTTATTTATTTTTGGCTGAGTTGGGTCTTTGTTGCTGCTTGCGGGCTTTCTCTGGTTGTGGCGAGCAGGGGCTACTCTTCACGGGCTTCTCAGTGTGGTGGCTTCTCTTGTTGCGGAGGACGGGCTCTAGGCGCGCGGGCTTCAGTAGTTGTGGCTCACGGGCTCTAGAGCACAGGTTCAGTAGTTGTGGTGCATGGGCTTAGTTGCTCTACAGCATGTGTAATCTTCCCAGACCAGGAATCAAACCCGTGTCCCCTGCTTTGGCAGGCAGAATCTTCACCAGTGTGCCACCAGGGAAGCCCTGTAGTGGAATTTATTTATTTTAAAAACTAGAAAAAAAATTTTTTTGGCCATGCCACTCGGCATGCGGGATCTTAGTTCCCCAACTAGGGGTGGAACCCGAGCCCCCTGCAGTGGAAGAGTGGAGTCCTAACCACTGGCCCGCCAGGGAAGTCCCTTTAGTGGAATTTATTGATGAAGCCATGTAGACCTGGAGTTTCTTTGTGGGAAGGTTTTAAGTTACAGATTTCATTTCTTTAATAGATACAGAAGTATCAGGTTTTTTTTTTTATATCTGGTATGGTATGATGTTTGTTTCTTAAAAAATAATATGTGCATTTCATTTAAAGTTTAAAGTTTATGGATGTTAAATTGTTTACGATATCTTCATCTCTTTTTTATTTTTACAACCAAGAAAAAGAATTTATTCATTAATTTCAAACTAACAGGTGACAAGGAAGCAAATTTCTTCCATAAATTGTATATAGACATATAGTGGACTCCTAAAGAGATGCATCAGAATCTTAAGATAATGAGAGTCTTGTAAGACAAGATTCATGTCTTTTTTTAAATGTCCATGGGCTTGACAGTGATGTCTCTGTTTTCATTTCTGGTATTGGTTGTTTGTGCCTTTTCTCTCTTTTTTTGATCACTCTTGCCAGTGATTTATTCTTGTGTTGTTTTTTTTTCCAGGGAACCATCTTTTGACTTTTTCGATCCTCCGTACTGTATAGTTGTTTTCTGTTTTCTCTTTGCTCTTTATTATTTCCTTCTTTCTAGTTTCTTTGGGTTTGATATGCTATTTTTTTCCCTCCAACTGTTTTTTGGATGCTTAGATCATTAATTTTTTTAGCCCTTCTTCTTTTCTAATATATGCATTTGTATGCTCTTCTATGCGTGACTTTGTTTCTCACAAGTATGGATATGTAACATTTTTATTTGGTTAAAAATATTTTCTAATTGATAATAATTATTTTTAAAATTAATTTTAGTTAGTATGTAATCATAATGAATTCTTCTTTGATGTATAGATATGTATTTCTTAATTTTCAAGTAATTGGGTTTTCTAATTATATTTTTGCTACTGATTTCTAGCATAATTCCATGTGTACTTGAAAATAAAGTGTATTCTGTGGTTATTGGGTCCAGTGTTGTATAGATATTAAGTCGTTATACTTATCATATGGCTCAAATCTTTTATGGCCTTACTGTTTTTTCTCTCCCTTTTTCCGCCTCCTCCTTCTCCTTTGTGTGTCTGTGGTGGGGACCTCCTTGTTCTAATAGTTACCGAGAGAGGGCTTTCACTAGTTGAATGCAAACTTAGAATTGCTGCATCTTCCCGGTAGATTAGACCTTTTGTCTTTGACTTTTATCATTGACGTAGGTTACTGGTGTTTTAGATATGAGCAGTTGTTAGTGTAGTGGTGGAAATGGTGGGGGCAAAATCCTGTTTAAGAAAGAATGGAAGGAGAGGAATTGGAAAGAGTTGCCATTTTCCTGTAAATTTTTTTTTTTTTCGATATACAGGTATTTTACATTTAAATGTGGCTAGATGTGTTCGTACTTCTTTTTCTTTATGACCTTCCGGAAAAGTTCACTGTGCAGTATGATAGTCATTAACCACATGTAGCTACTGAGCACTTGAAATGTGACTAGTGTGACTGAGGAACTGAATTTTTAATTTTACATCCTTTTTTTCAAAATTAAACTTTTTGAGATTGTAGATTCACATGCAGCTGTCATAAATAATACAGAGAAATCTCTTGTGCTCTTCACCCAGTTCCCTCAATGAAAGAAACATGTTTGCAAAACTTAGTATGGCATCACAACCAGGATATTGACATTCATACAGTCAAGATATAGAACATTTCCATCACCACAAGAGTCCCTCAAATTACCCTTTTATAGCCACACCTACTACTACCCTCTCCTTCCTCCTCCTTAACCTTTGACAACCGCTAATCTGTTCTCTATTTCTATAATTTTGTCATTTCAAGAATGTTAAGTAAGTGGGGACCATTCAGTATATAGCCTTTTGGGATTGACTTTTTGTACTCAGCATAATTCTTTGGAATTTCATCCAGGTCTTGTGTATCAATAGTATATTTCTTTTTTTTTTTTTATTTTAATTAATTAATTAATTAATTTATTTTTGGCTGTGTTGGGTCTTCGTTTCCGTGCGAGGGCTTTCTCCAGTTGCGGAGAGCGGGGGCCACTCTTCATCGCGGTGCGCGGGCCTCTCACTGTCGCGGCCTCTCCTGTTGCGGAGCACAGGCTCCAGACGCGCAGGCTCAGTAATTGTGGCTCACGGGCCTAGTCGCTCCGCGGTATGTGGGATCTTCCCAGACCAGGGCTCGAACCCGTGTCCCCTGCATTGGCAGGCAGATTCTCAACCACTGCGCCACCAGGGAAGCCCCAATAGTATATTTCTTTTTATTGCTGACTAGTACCTCATGAATGGAAGTAACGTAGTTTGTTTAACCATGTTACCCATTGAAGGGCATCTATCTGAACTGTTCTCTAGTTTTTGGTTATAATGAATAAAGCTGCTACAGACATTTGTGTGCAGGTTTTTGGGTGAACATAATTTTTCATTTCTTAGAGATAAGTGCCCAGAAGTGCAATTGCTTAATTGTATGGTAGTTGCAGGTTTAGTTTAAGAAACTTCCAAGCTGTTGTCCAGAGTGGCTTTACCATTTTACATTCCCATCAGCAGCATATGAGCCATCCAGTTTCTCTGCATCCTTGCCAGGATTTGGTGTTGTCATTATTCTTTATGTTAGCCAACTTAATAGATGTGTAAGTAATATTTCATTGTAGTTTTAAATTGCATTTACTTAATGGCTAATGATGTTGAAATCTTTTATGTGCCTATTTGTCATCTGTATATCCTTTCGGTGTTATGTTTTTTTCTGTTTTTCCCCCCCATTTTCTAACTGAATTATTTGTTATTTCCCCCCCTCTGATTTAATTAATCAATTTATTTATTTATTTTAAAAATTTATTTATTTTTGGCTGCGTGGGGCCTTCATTGCTGTGTGTAGACTTTCTCTAGTTGTGGCGAGCGGGGGCTACTCTTTGTTGTGGTGCATGTGTGTCACATTGTGGTGGCTTCTCTTGCAGAGCATGGGCTCTAGGCACACGGGCTTCAGTAGTTGTGGTGTGTGGGCCCAGTAATTGTGGCTCGCGGGCTCTAGAGCACAGGCTCAGTAGTTGTGGCACACAGGCTTAGTTGCTGTGCGGCATGTGGGATCTTCCCAGACCAGGGATGGAACCCGTGTCCCCTGCATTGGCAGGTGGATTCTTAACCACTGCGCCACCAGGGAAATCCCTGGTTTTACTTTTGAGTTTTGATAAAGTTCTTTTATATATTTTAGATACTAGTCCTATGTTAGATACATGGTATGCAAGCATTTTCTCTCAGTCTGTTACTCTTCTTTTCATCCTCTTAACAAGGTTCTTCACAGCAAAAGTTTTAAATTTTGATGAAGTACAGTTTATCAGTTTTTCCTTTTATGGATCATACTTTTGGTGTTTTTGCCTAGCCCTAGATCCTGGATTTTCTTCTTTTTTTTTTTTTTCTAAAAGTTTTATAGATTTAAGTCCTTGATCCTTTTTTTTTTTTTTTTTTTTTTTAGTTTTTATTTTATATTGGAGTATAGCTGATTAACAGTGTTGTGATGGTTTCAGGTGCACAGCAAAGGGACTGAGCCATACGTATACATGTATACATTCTCCCCCCAACTCCCCTCCCATCCAGGCTGCCACATAACATTGAACAGAGTACCCTCCTTGATCCATTTTGAGTTATTATTATTTTTTTTAATAAAGTGTGAGACTTAGGTCAAGGTTTATTTTTTTTATCCGTGGATGTCTACTTGCTCCAGTTCCATTTATTGAAAAGGCTGTATTTTCTCTATTGTATTGCTTTTGCACTTTTGTCAGAAGTCAGTTGGGCATATTCATGCTGGTCTATTTCTGGGTTCTCTCGTCTGTTTCCAAATCTATAATCTGTTCTCAGATCTATATGCCTGTCCCTCCCCTGACACCAAACATCTTGATAAGTTTAGCTTTATAACAAGTCTTATAATTGAGTTGACTGATTCCTCTGACTCTATTCTCTTTCAAAATTGTTTTAACTATTCTAGTTCCTTTGTCTTTCCATTTAACTTTATGAATAATCTTGTCCATATCCACAAAAAAATCTTTGCTGGTGTTTTGATAGGAATTGAGCTAAACCTGTATATCAATTTGGGGAGAATTGACATCTTTACTGTATTGAGTCTAACAGCCCATGAATCCATTCATTTACATTTTTGATATTTTTCGTCATGATTTTGTATTTTTAGCATACAAGCCTTGTATATGTTTTGTTAGATTTATATCAGAATATTTCATTTTTTGGAGCATTTGTGAGTCATATTGTATTTTTAATTACAGTGCCCATGTATTCATTGGTAGAATATATAAATACAGTTGCTTTTGTGTGTTTGTCTTGTATCCTGTGCTTTGCTGAACTCACTTATATGTTGGAGATTTTGTCAATTCTTTGGGATTTTCAACATAGATAGCTATGTCATCTACAAATAGGGACAGTTTTATTTTTTCCTTTTGAATCGGTATGTCTTTTATTTCCTTACCTTTTCTTACTTCACAGGCTAGAACTTCCAGCATTATCTTTAATAAGAGTGGTGAGGGTAGACATCCTTGCTTTGTTCTCAGTCTTAGGAGGAAAGCATATAGTATTTTACTATTAAATAAAATGTTATCTGTAGAGTTTTTGTAGATGCTCTTAATCAAGTTGAGGAAGTTCTCTTATATTCCTATTTTTTGGGTACCTTTTATCATGAATGGGTGTTGAATTTTGTCACTTTTTTTCTTGGTTCATTGATACAATTGTGGTTTTTCTTCATTAGCCTGTTAATATGGGTGGGATACTGATTTTTAAACATTGAGCCAGCCTCGTATCCCTGGAATAAACCTCGCTTAATCATGGTGTATAATTCTTTTAAAATAAATTGCTGAATTCTATTTGTAATATTTTGTTAAGGATTTTTATGTCTGTATTCGGGAAGTATATGGGTTTGCAGGTTTTTGTTTTTTTTTAACTGGCTTTGTCTGATTTTGGTGTCAGGATAACAATACTGGCTTCATGAAGTGAATTAAGAAGGTTCCCTCTTCCATTTTTGGAAGAGATTATATAGGGTTAGTTAATTCTTCTTAAAAATGTTTGGTAAACTTCTCCATTGAAGGTATTTGGGCCTGGAATTTCTTTTTTGGGAATTTGTAAATTGTGAATTAAATTTCATTAAAAATCATAGAGCTTTTATCTATTTCCTGTTGGGTGAGTTTGATAATTTGTGGTTTTTGAGAAATAAGTCTATTTCATAGAAGATGTCAAACTTTCACATGTACATTTGTTTGTAATATTCCCTTATTAGTCTTTTGATGTCTGCAGGGTCTGTAGTGATTGTTTTTCTGTTTTTAGTTTTATTCATTTCTTCTCTGATCTTTATTATTCCCTTTTTCCTACTGGCTTTGGGTTTATTTTGCTCTTCTTTTTCTAGGTTCTTGTGATGGGGGCTTAGATTATTGATTTGAGACTTTTCCTCTTTTCTAATGTATGCATTTAGTTATAAATTTGCTATAAATTTCTGCCATTGCTGCTTTAGCTGTGTCCTACAAATTTTGATATCGTATATTTTCATTTTTATTCATTTCCGTGTATTTTAAAATTTTCCTTGAGACTTCCTCTTTGACCCATGGATTATTTAGTATATTGCTTATGTTCCAAGTGTTTGGAGATTTTCCTGTTATCTTTTTTTTATTGATTTCTAGTTTGATTACATTGTGGTCAGAGAACATACTTTATATGATTTCAGTTC
Organism: Balaenoptera musculus; assembly: GCF_009873245.2. Taxonomy (NCBI): domain Eukaryota; kingdom Metazoa; phylum Chordata; class Mammalia; order Artiodactyla; family Balaenopteridae; genus Balaenoptera; species Balaenoptera musculus. The sequence continues at coordinate 75,724,839 of NC_045789.1, read as the reverse complement.
TTTCAAGTTTGTTGAGGTTTGTTTTATAGCCTAGGATATGGTCTATTTTGGTATATGTTCTTTGGGCACTTGAAAAGGATATGTATTCTGCTGTTGTTGAATGTAGTATTCTATAAATGTTGATTAGATCCTTAAAGGATGGTGTTATTGAGTTCTTCGGTATCCTTGCTGATCTTCTGTCTATTTACTCTTATTGAGAGAGGGGTATTGTAGTCTCTAACTATAATTGTGAGCTTGTCTCTTTCTCCTTTCAATTTTGTCAGTTTTTGCTTCACTTATTTAGTGGCTCTGTTGTTTGGTGCATACACATTTAGAGTTGCTACGTGTTCTTGGTAGACTGATCCTTTATAATTATATAATGTCCTCTATCTCTGCTGGTTTTTTTTTTTGCTCTGAACTCTACTTTATCTGATATTAATATATAAAAATGTAATTTTATTTAATTTTAATTAATTTAAATTTAAATAGGCTCATGTGGCTGGTGGCTGCCATATTGACATTGCAGTCCTGGAAGATGGAGAGAGCTATGACACAATAAATTTAATTAAAAGGTAAATTTTATAGTATGTTAGAAGGTGTTAAGGGCAATGGGTGGTTAGCAGGAAAGGGAAATTGGGGCAGAGAAAGTGGGTGATATGACTTTAAATTGGGTAATCAAGAAGAAATCATTGAATGTGACACTTGGGCAAAGATTTGAAGGAGTGAGAGAGTTAGCAATGCAAATATCTTGGGGAAAAGTATATTAAAGGCCAAAAGGGAGGTGGGCCATAGTAAGAACTTTAGCTTTTACTCTGAGTGATATGGAGAGCCACTTGAGAATTTAAAGCAGACCCTGATTCATTCTGACTTATATGTTGTATGAAGATCATTCTGGCTGGTGTGTTGAAAGTAGACTGTAGGGGACAAAGGGTGGAAACAGGGAGACCATTTAGGAGACAGGAATACAGGTGAAAGATGACAGTAGCCAGACCAAATGGTTAGAGCAGGTTTTTGAGAAAATATCAGACATTTGGTTTTAGATGTGTTACATTTGAATTGTTTATTAAATAGATCCAAGTGGAGAAAGCAAGTAGATTGTCAGAGTTCTCCAGATCTATCAGTCCCTGCCCTTGTGGAGCTTACATTTGACTGGAATATGGGTAGTAAATACAATACATAAATAAAACAAATGGATGAAACATACACTATGTTAGAAGGTAAATCTTAGGGAGAAAATTCAAGTAAGGAAAAAGGGATAAGTGGTGTTGGGCGACTGACTTGCTGAGAAGGTAACAATTGAGTAATGATAGGAGTAATGATAGGAGGAAATACATCTTTTAGATACCTGGGATAATATTAGTTTAGGTAGAAGGGACCAAATGTAAAGGTTCTGAGATGGGAGCATGGCTGATGTTTGAAGAAGAAGGAGGCGAAGTATGGCTGGAGTGACATGAGCAAGGGGAAGAGGATTAGGGATGACAACACTGAAGTAAAAAGTGTCTGCGTTATAGGCCCTTTTAAGGGCTCTAGCTTTTATCCTGAATGAGATGGGAAGCTAGTGGATAGTTTAGCAGAAGAGAGGCATGATCTGACCCTGTGGTTTAACTGAGTCACTCTAGTTGTTATGACTGAAGGGGCAAGGGTGGAAGCAAGGAGATTAGTTAGAGGAGACTTTTATACTAATCCGCTGTGGTAGCAGTGGAAATGGTGAGGAATGATCATATTCTGGATACATTTTGAGGGTTGCATTGACAAAATTGGCTTACTGATTGGATGTGGGTTGGACAGGAGTCAAGAATTATTCCAAGGTTTTTGACCTGAGCAGTTGGAAGGATAGAGTTGCATTAATTGAGATAGGAAAGACTAGGAAGAACAGGTGTGAAGTAGGTAATCAGGAGCTCAGTTTTGGACATGTTAAGCTTATGATGCCTATTGGACATCCAAATAGGTGTTCAGTAGACATTCTCATTATGAATACTGTTTTTTTTTTAATGAAATAATTATACTAAAACAGTGTACTCACTGTTCTGAAAATATATTACATTTGTTAATATCTTAATTTTTAACATGTTCAATCCTGAAAAACTTGAATATTTTGGAGAGAGAAATTGTTTGACTGCTTTTTGGCTTTGCTGCCACCAGAGTTGATGGTACTTTCTTAAATAAAGATGTCATTCCGATTTTAGACATGGAAATATAACTATAGTCTGAGTGTTTCAACTTGCTTTCTATTTTAGGTCCTATTACTGCTGGATTGTGCAAGATATTTAACCCTATTTTCTTTGAGGTATGACTTAAATATCAAACATCTTAAATAAGAGAAGGGAAACATTTTAGTTTTGGAAGTCAGAATGCCAAGGAGAAGGAAAAATCTTGGGGGAAATCCTTTTCGGAAGACTACAAACTCTAAGGAAGTTGTATCCAGTGTTGCTAGTCATGAGGAGCCAACCACTACTCTTCCTTCCATGTGTGAGACAAAAGTTGATCAGGAAGAACTCTTCACCAGTATCTCAGAGATGTTTTCTGATCTGGATCCTGATGTAGTGTATTTGATGCTTTCTGAATGTGATTTCAAAGGTGAGAAAAAGTTTAGTTTGAACCCTTTGCATCTTATAAGAAGATTTCATGTACTATGCCATGACCAGTAGTAATATAGAAAATGACTACCTTATTTCTATTTTGTTCATCATTTTTTGAATATCTGCTGCGGGCAAGGTATAAGTTGGGTATTACGAGGGATATGAAGAAGAATAAAGCTTAGCTTCTTCTTTCAAGAAATGTACAGTTCTAAGTGTAAGATGTATATGTAGATATCATATTCTATGTTTTATTTCTTTTTATCTTCCCTCTAGAACAGGTTGGCACTATTGACGTTTTGGACCGGATAATTCTTTGTTGTGCGTGGCTTTCCTGTGCATCGTAGGATGTTCAGCAGCATCTTTGGCCTGTACCCACTAGCTGCCAGTAGCACATTCCTCCCTGCTACCCCAGTTGTGACAACTAAAAATGCCTTTATATATCATCTTATGGTCCCGTGGGGGCAATATCATCCCCAGTTGAGAACCATTGACCTAGAATGTAAGCTCCTTAAAGACAGGGATTTAAAAAACTTTTGTTTTACTGTTGTGTCTCCAAGCCCCCAAATACCAAATGACTCAGTAGGATCTCAGTAAATATTTTTTGAGTGAAAAGGTAATTATAATTGTGGAAATGAGAGCTGATTAAGAATTGAGGCTAAGAGAGTAGTGCGGTTTCAAAAAATTGGCTTTGGAGTCAAGAAAACTAGGTTGGATTTCCAGCTCCGTCACTTAACCTCTCTGGTTTCAGTTTTCTTATCTGCTAAGGAGAAGAATAAGAGTATGTACCTCATAGGACTTTTTCAGTGAAGGTTGAGTTTTCGTTTTTTTGGTTTGTTTTGATAAAGTCTTCAGTATAGTAAGTTATTAATGACTTGTAATAAATTGTTTAGATGTATGTTTGTAGACATATCAAATTTGACTGATGAGTAAATTAAATATTGATGTTTAGTATTGCTATTGGCCATGATTAGTATAAGATAAAATTATTCTAGGTTTAGGGAGTTTTGGTAATGTGATAAACTTCCATTTTTTTTACATTCCATGGTCTGTGATGTGAGCATATCTTATCTATCCTGTTATGATACGTATACAGAAAACCAGTTTTCAGCAGTCCACATGATGCTCAGAAATGATAGTGTTTACAATTTTACTTGTGGCTTCAACATTTATTTCCTAATTTTGATGTGTTTAAACTTTATTTGTTGCACATACACTAACATAGCAATGAAGAATTACAAGGAAAATATATTACCCTTACATCCTAACAAAAAACATTTCTCTTTTCCAGGATCTTCTCTACACCTTGTTCATAAATGCTGATGTTTTGAGTAGTTTGAATAATAATATTGATGAAATTGTATATTCTACTTTTTAAAGTTAACCTAACATAAGCATTTTTTTCAGTGTTGGCTGCAGTCTTTATATTTATTTTTAATAGCTTTCTAATATTCCATTGGGTTGTTGTGCTTTAATTTATTTAATTATAACTAAGTTTTACATGGATAATTAATATTGCAAAGAACACCTTGGTATAAATAACCTTTTCTGTCTTTTGGCTTTTTTCTCAGTCCCAAAGTTTTATTTTCTTCTATCACAGGGTTAGGACAGTTTTTGGCTCTTGGAAACATACTGCTAAATTGCCTACTAAAGAGGTGTGCCATATGGTATCAGTGTGGGAAAGGGTGGGGTGGGATAAATTGGGAGATTAGGATCGACATATTCACACTACTACATATAAAATAGATAACTAATAAGGATCTACTGTATTGTACAGGGAACTCTTCTCAATACTCTGTAATGACCTACATAGGAATAGAATCTAAAAAAGAGTAGATATATGTGTGTGTATAACTGATTCACTTTGCTGTGCAGCAGGAACTAACACAACATTGTAAATCAACTATACTCCAATAAAAATTAATTTAAAAAAGTAAATTTACTTTATTAAAAAAAAAAAAAAAAGGGGTGTGCCAATTTGTAATGACACCAGCACTGTATAAATATAGGAGTTTCATCACAGCCTTTTGAGCATTGAGTGGTATTATTTTAAGATTTTAGGAATAAGATTTTACCTTTTCTTAATGCTGTTTTTTTTTAAGATAAAGAGAAATGTTGAACATGTTTGTGTATGATTGTTTATTAATTCTTGTATTGTGTGAATTGTTCATGTGCTTTTCATTGTTTTATACCATTGTTTTAATTTTTTTCAACATTCTATGAAAGAACTTTTCTTTTGTGTTATATAGATATAGTTTGATCTTTTACTTATTTTTACTTAATACTGTTTTTTTCATTATATACACATTAATTTATTTGGTTGATATTTTTCTTTTGTGATTTTTCTATCACATAGATTTTTTTCTTAGAAATACCTCTTATATTTGCTTTTTTTCCCTTTTCTTTTTTCTTTTTTCCATGTTTAGGGCTTCTAGCTTTTGTAGTATCGCTATAGTCTTCTAACTGGTCTCTCTGTCAGGCTTGCCCCCTCCAATCCCTCTTTGTTTTTCTTCTTAAGGGAACATAAATTGGGTGCTTACTAGGTGCCAGTCCTTGTGCACAGCCCTTTTTCATGGATTATCTCATTTAATCCTCACAGCAACACTATGAGGTAGGTACTTTTATTATCCACACATTGCAAATGAGAAAATCAAGGCTTAGGAAAGTTAAGTAACTCGTTCAAAGTGTTATTGCCAGCAAGTAGGGATTTAAATGTCGTTCTGACTCCTGACCAGAGCTTTTACCTACTGTGCTGTGCTGTTTCCACATTTATCTTCCATAAAACAAAACAAGATAAAACACAAAAATAATATAAAAAAGCCTCAAATTTCTGATGCTTAATAATTCTAATGGCTCTGTATTTATGTTATAAGGGAAAGAGCTCAGCATTGGAGTCAGACATACCAGTCCTGGCTCTGTCACTTACTATCTGTGTGACTTGGGCTAAGTTAATGTACTTTCTGAACTTCATTTCCTTCATCTATTTGCTAGGAATACTGTACCTCATAGTATAATTTGAAGATTCAGTGAGATGACAAAGCATCTAGCCCAAATGCTATGACAGGTAGTTTCCCTTCAAGTTCCCTTAGAAAATAAAATTGATATTTCTTACCATGAAATACAGGACCCTTCCCAATTTCCCTTTCCAGTTTTATCTCCTCTTACCCACCATACTACTGTGTACTCGCATTCCAACAAACTTCTCTTAATACCTTAAACATGCTTTGTGTTTTCAAGACTGGCTTTGCCTTTCCCTTCTGTGGCTGACAAGTTCCTTTTTGATCTTCGACTCCCAGTTCACATATTACCTTATGTGAAATCTTTCCTTACTCTCCTATAAGGCTGTTAAGGCATTTGTATATTATTAAAAGAGTGCATTATTTAACCTATATTATATTATAGTGTGATTGTCTTCTAATGTAATTATCTGTAATTGCCTCAGTTAGACTGCAAAAATCCTTTGAGTGTAGTTAAAAGCTGTCTTATTCATCTTTGTACAAAGTATGTCTGATACGTAGTACATGCTCATACGTATTTTTTGTATTAAGTGAAATTCATAGCATGGACCATATATACAAATTACATTTACTAGGAGAGTACTTAAAATACTTCATACTTAAAAGGACATGCAGTAGGTAAGTATTTGTTGAGTAAATCAACTGATTTTAGGATCTTTATAAACAACCCTAATGTATATAATTACAGATATTTTTACTTTTAATCAATAAATTCATCAGAGAATATCTACTTGATGGCAGTTCATTAGCCTAGTTTATTACTGTTTGTTTGAAAGTAACAACATTGCATGTCTTCATAATTTAAACCTTTCACTAATACAGACTGATATATTAGAAAAATATTAATTTAAGAAATGACTTGAATATTTATAAATTTCTCTGTATTTCATTCAGTGTGAATTCTAGTATAATTTTATGTGGATTTTAATTAAATTATATTTTACTGTTTTCAATACATACAGATGTATTTTGTTGTCATTCTTGTTGTTGTACAGTTGAAAATGCCATGGATTGTCTATTAGAATTATCAGCCACTGATGCTAAAATAGAAGAATCGCCTTCAAAAAGCTTCGTTGCTTCTGAGAACCAAGTAGATGCAGTGGGATGTGAAATAATGGAAAAGTGTCCTCCTGAAGAAGAGAGTGAAGATTCAAAAATGGATTCATTTTTGGACATGCAGCTAACTGAAGACTTAGATTCCTTAATACAGAATGCTTTTGAGAAATTGAACTCTTCTCCTGACGACCATGCATACTCATTTTTGCCTTTGAGAGATGTTAATAATTTTAGTAACCCCAGTGCATTTATAAATTCAGATTCAAGTAGTACAACTCCTATTCTTTCTACCCAAAATATGGATTTGAACAGTGAAAATGTAGAGAGTTCTGCCTCTACATTGAGTTCAAATTCCTTAACTTCACATTCACTTTCAAATGAGTCCAAAAGTTTTACAAAGGATAACACATTGGCATTGGAAGATTCTCTTCTCAGTAGTTCTTTAAATGTAGCAAGTGACACTGTGGTGGATTGTAGTAACCAAATTCAGAAAGAGCTTTTAGAATCTGCGTGTGTTGAGACTCAGTTCTCTCAAGCCCCTGTAGATTTGGATGCCAACGAACTTCAGGCTCCTTTAAACCTTACTGTGCAAAATCTGGGGCTTGGTTTACTAGGTACAGGTGGAGATCAGAAATCTTCTGTCCCTGATGTTTTTGTACCTTCTGAAGAATTCAATTTCCAGTCACACAAACATACTGAACTGCCACCAAAGGGGAAGGATGTGAATTACTGCCCAGTACTTACCCCTCTCCCTCTACTGCTGCCTCCTCCTCCCCCTCCACCAATGTGGAATCCAATGATTCCTGCTTTTGACCTCTTCCAAGGAAACCATGGCTTTGTAGCTCCTGTTGTAACCACAGCTGCACACTGGAGACCTGTCAATTATACATTTCCACCCCCGGTTATTTCTCATACTTCCCCAACAAAGGGATGGAGAAATAAAGAGGGAACAAGTGCTTATCAGGTACAAGAAACTCCAGTTTCTCAGGTTGTAAGAAAGAAGACATCATCTTATGTTGGACTAGTTCTTGTTCTTCTCAGAGGGCTTCCAGGATCAGGAAAATCTTTTTTGGCAAGGTATGAGGTTTAATTGAGTTTAAAGAAAGAGTGTAATGCATGAACTTGAATATTTATAACAGCATGAATATGTGAAATACTTTTAGTTCATAGAGATGTTTACTAATTTTTTTTTAACTTTGTAGCTAATAGCACTGTATTCTCTAGAAGTTTTTATTGAATTCTTTCATCTCAGAATATTTTGAGAGACAGAATAGAGGAAAAAATTAAAGATGATTCCAAGATTGTGAACTTGTGAAATCAACAAATAAGTTCATGTGGAAGAGAACTAACTTGAGTGGGAGAAAGATGAACTCAGCTTTGATTATAGAGATAAAGGGCCATAATTGATTTTGAATTCAAGGAAGTCTTATACACAAGAATTCTACTGGTAGTTGGAGATTTGGAAGTGTAGCATGTTGTTAAATAAGGTTTTAGAAATGTATGATTTGAAGAAAGAACATGGGATGAGCCACTGATAGAGAACTTCAAATTCTCAGTGATTTATTTCTTGCAAAATGCACTCTCAGTTGTTTTATCTCAAATACCCATCTATGTCCCTTTTGTAATCAAGGAATGTTGTGGATGCCTTGGTATGAGAGACTAGAGTCAAGGTTAGAGGCAGCTTTGTTGTGTTTTCAGTGGCACTTGTTAAAGAGTGCTGTTTTCAAAGTTTTCTCCTACCCCCCCTTCTTTAAATTCCAGAATATTTACATCTAATATATTTTATTTGCCAGTTTTCCCCTTTTCCTTCCAAATTTTAACTCTTTGCTCTCTTCTATTCTTAGCTGGGTCTTTTCTATTTGATCCTGGGTGTATCTAGCATTAGTGAGTATGCATGTATGCCTTGATGAGCTCATTTTCAGTTGTTTTTTTAATGTCCTTTCTTAGTGTGGATTTATTTTCCAATAAATATCCACATATTCTACTCATACACTTATAAGTATATTCTTCTGTAGACATAGGCTTTCTCATTGATTTAATGACCACATGAATAAAAAACATTTTAATTTAATATTATAGACATTACAGTCAGTTATGATATTGTATTTTGTGAAAGATTGGAACAAAAGGTTGTACCTTAGAAGGTAATAGTGCTGTGACATTTGTTTGAAGAACTAGGTTTCAGAGGCCTTAGAGCCAGAGGCAGCTACAGTTAGAGATTGCGAAGAGAAAGAAGTGCTTGTCACAAAGTCAGAGCTTACTAATAATTTTTGAATGAATAGAGAGAAATAACTGGGAAGTACAGAGACATAGAAGCTGAGTTTTCTCAGAGAGAACAGTCCACAGTATTAAGCTAGTGTGCAAGCCCGAGGAAAATGAAAGATGAAAAACAGCTTTTGGATTTATTGGAAAGAAGGTCATGAATGGATATCTTGAAAAACAATTTTGTTGCGCTGGGAACGTGGAAGACCTTAAGACCTTAAAAAAAGCATTTATACTAAAGCAGTTAAGGCAGGGAGAGAAGTTGGGTAATAGTTGAAAAAGGGGTCCTTAAAGTGTGGTTAAGATTTTAAAAGATAGCTGAGATGTATACATGTCTAAAGGGAAAAGAGGAAGTAAAGTGTCAGAAGGGAAGACTTGGAGATAAAAGAGAAGAGGATAAATGTAGGAGTCTTAGAAAGTGGGATCAAGTGAGCATTCACCAGAATGTAAGCTCCATGAGTGCAAGAATGTTTGTTTTTATTCACTGGTGTATGCTCAGTGCTTAAAACAGTGCCTGGCACTTAGTAGATGCTAATAAAAATTAAATTCAAAAGGTATATTTTAATATGGGAAAAGAATCTAAGAAAGAGTGGATATATGTATAACTGATTCACTTTGCTGTACACCTGAAACTAACACAACATCGTAAATCAACTATACTCCAATAAAAATTAATTTAAAAGTATATTTTAACTTTAGAAATATTTATACATGTTTTAGGAGAGGATAAATGGTGATATTTTACAAATGGTTAAGAGGGGTAGCATTGTTATGTCTCTATGGATTCTGTTTGATTAGTTTTTGCATGTATCTCAATTATATAGAAGATAAATTCCAGAGTCAAGAAAGAGAGATGGGGGACTTCCCTGGTGGTCCAGTAGTTGAGACTCTGCGCTTCCACCACAGGGGACACACCTTTGATCCCTGGTTGGGGAACTAAGATCCCCTGCAACCTGCGCAGCATGGCCAAAAGAAAGAGATGTCAGAAAAGCCCCACAAAACTATCTTAACTTTGTATAATTTAACAGATTAAATTAATAGTCTATTAACATTATATTTTTGGATGTTTTTGGCATACTCACTAAATTTATGGCAGTATACAAAGAGCTTCATCTACTTTTGAAGATCGGTTGAATATCAAGGTACTCACCTAATGGGAAGTGACCTTCCACTTAGAGTGGGTAAGGTAGATCAGTGTGTATCAAGTGACCAGATGAGGGGATTGCCTGTGACTGATAAGAGTTCTGAAGCATTTTCAGTTGTCTGGTTTTCTTGATAATTAAAATGTGTTAATTTTCAAACCTTTATAGTATATAAAGCAAAGTAGCCTTGCCTCAGGTCTGTATTCCTGGGAGTCAAACTTCTGCTTAGAGGATTTCTAGTGTGATTTTTTTTTAATATATATTTAATTTATTTATTTATTCTGTTTTTGGCTGCGTCGTGTCTTAGTTGTGGCACACAGGATCTTTTGTTGCGGCACACGGGCTCTTTGTTGCGGTGCGCGGGCTTCTCTCTAGTTGTGGCGCATGGGCTACAGAGCACACGGGCTCAGTAGTTGCAGCGCGCAGGCTTAGTTGCCCCTCGGCGTGTGGGATCTAATTTCTCTGACCAGAGATCAAACCTGCATCCCATGCACTGGAAGGCGTATTCTCAACCACTGGACCACCAGGGAAGTCCCTCTAGTGTGATTTGTTTGAATAATAAAATATTTTCATTCTTTTAAATAATAATATTTGAATTTTTAAGTTGGTTTTTTAAAAAATTAATTTATTTGTTTATTTTAGGCTGTGTTGCGTCTTCTTTGCCTCGCGCAGGCTTTCTCTGGTTGCGGCGAGTTGGGGCTACTCTTCATTGCGGTGCACAGGCTTCTCATTGCAGTGGCTTCTCTTTGTTGCGGAGCATGGGCTCTAGGCGCGCAGGATTCAGTAGTCATGGTGCGCGGGCTCTAGAGCACAGGCTCAGTAGTTGTGGCACACGGGCTTAGTTGCTCTGTGGCATGTGGGATATTCCTGGACCAGGGATCAGACCCGTGGCCCCTGCATTGGCAGGCGGATTCTTAACCACTGAGCCACCAGGGAAGTCCAATACTTGAATTTTTAATTCAGATTATGACCTTACAAAAATTAGGAGAGAATTTAAATAGAAAAAAGATTAATGAAAATAATTACATTTATCATTCACAGGACTTTGCAAGAGGATAATCCAAGTGGAGTCATTCTTAGTACTGATGACTATTTTTACATAAATGGACAATACCAGTTTGATGTAAAATACTTAGGAGAAGCACATGAATGGAACCAGAATCGTGGTAAGAATAGACATCAGATGATGTGTAATATTAAGAGGAATATAAAGAAAAAAATCCACTTCGTGTTTGTATTTTGAGAGACGTATAACTTTTAAAAGTTATAATTATCTTTAATTCTAAATTATAACTATATATAATATAGGTTAAATTATAACTATAACAATTCTAATGTTACATAGTAAGTGAAAGAGTTAGTCTCATAGAGTTGTTATGAGAATTAAATGAGTTAAGTTTTGTAGAATAGCTTAGAACATTGCATAACATGTTTAAGTTTTATTTAGTCAGTGGGTATCTTGTCAGAAGTAAGTCAGATTTTCTGTGCTGGTCTCTGAATAGCTCAAGATGGTTACAGTTTTCTGGCTCTGGTTCCTGTTTCCTAAAATAGAATTTGCATTGTTAATCACTAGTCTTTCCTAGATTGGCTTAATTTTTATAGAGGATAGTGTGAGTGTAAAAATGACTCTCCTCAAACTGAATCTGCAGGGAGATCATAGGTAAAACCTTAATTCTTTATTAGTGCAACTGTCTATTCACTGAAGATGGTTTTATTATGAAATGTTTAGTTATGGATAGAGTTTTATATGGGAAATTCTTATTAAGACATATAGACAATATTTTACTTAGCGTTTCTTTTACGATAAATGCACTGTGAAGGCTACTCTTGAGTTTGTCATCTTTAGACATTGTTACATTTTTCTATATTCATTCTTGAACTAAATACTAAAGTGAAAACTCAGGAATACCAACACAAAAATAAACAGTGTGATGTGATGAAGAGCGATCTTGGATTTGCCAGTTACTAGCTGTGTGATCTTGTGCAAGTTATTTATATTCTCCAGGACCCAGTGTCTTCATCTGTAAAAGGGCTTAATAATACTAAACCCCCAGGATTCTTGTAAAGGTTAAATGAGAATGAAAAGTGCTTAGCTGTAGTTCAGTGTGCCCTTTCTATGACAACAACCGCAGCAATGATGATATGAAATTAATTGGCAGAACTCTTTTTTTAAAAAGCTTTATTGAATGAGATAAGAATCAAATAGTTTTTAGCATATTCAGTGTTGTACAACCATCACCACAGTCAATCTTAGAACATTTTTATCACTCCACAAAGACCTCATACCCATTAGCAGTCACTCCTCATTTCTCCCCAACTCTCTCCCAGCCCCAGGCAACTACTACTTTACTTTCTATTTCTATAGGTTTGTCTCTTCTGAACATTTCATACCAGTAGAATCATATAATATGTGGTCATTGTGAATGGCTTTCTTTTTTTTTTTTTTTTTTTTTTTTTAATAAATAGGTATGTTTTATAGTGGGTAATGTGAAGACTTCAGATGAAATAGATTGAGAAACTGATTGGAAATTGAATGCAAACTAAGACCACTTGACTGTTACTGAAATGAATAGCCCAGTTTGCTTTTTTTTTTTTTTAAAGAAATTCACGTTCTTTTATTTATTTATTTATGACTGTGTTGAGTCTTCGTTTCTGTGTGAGGGCTTTCTCTAGTTGCGGCAAGTGGGGACCACTCTTCATCGCGGTGCGCGGGCCTCTCACCATCGCGGCCTCTCTTGTTGCGGAGCACAGGCTCCAGACGCGCAGGCTCAGTAATTGTGGCTCACGGGCCCAGTTGCTCCGTGGCATGTGGGATCTTCCCAGACCAGGGCTCGAACCCGTGTCCCCTGCATTGGCAGGCAGATTCTCAACCACTGCGCCACCAGGGAAGCCCTGTGAATGGCTTTCTTTCATTTAGTGTAACGTTTTCAAGGTTCATCCATGTTGTAGAAAGTATCAGTACTTTATTCTTTTTTATGGCTGAATAATATTCCATTATATGGATCTGCCACATTTTGTTTATCCATTCATTAGTTGCTGGACATTTGGGTTGTTTCCACTTTTTGGCTATTATGAATAATGTTGCTATGAACATACCTGTCTATGTCTAACCTTTTTAGTAACTGCCAAGCTATTTTCCAAAGCAGCTGCACTACTTTACATTCCCAGTAGCAGTTTATGAGGGTTCCAACTTCTCTATATCTTTACCAACACATGTTATTATCTATCTTTTTGATTATAGCTATCCTGGTGGGTGTGAAGTGGTATCTTGTGGTTTTGATTTTCATTTTCCTCATGGCTGATGATGTTGAGCATCTTTTTGTGTGCTTGTTGGCTACTTGTTTATCTCCTTTGGAGAGCTTTCTATTCAAATCTTTTGCCATTTTTAAATTGAATTATTTGTCTTTTTATTATTGAGTTATAAGAGAGTATATAGAACTTTTAAAACTTCCAAATATTTTCCTTGTAAGGCTTATTTATTGTGACTCATCATTAATTCCCTGAATGGTCTAATTCCTTGGGAAAAAAGGCAGTTTTATATGAAAATCTCTTGCACAAGGCATATAATAATTGTTTATTTCAAATCAAGACATCTTGTTTTTTGTCATGTGTATGTGTGTTTGCCTATATTTTTTGTTTTTAGACTTTATTTTGGAATAATTTTAGATTTATGGAAAGGTTTGCAAAGGCAGTATTGAGTTTCTCTATACCCCTCACCCATTTGACCCTAATGTTAACATTTTATATAACTATGGTACATTTGTCAAGACTAAGAAATTAACATTGGTACATTACTATTAACTAAACTCCAGATTTTACTTGGATTTTAGTTTTTCTACTAAAGTCCTTTTCTGTTCCAGAATCCAGATTCTGGATTCATGGTATCCAGAATCTTATCTGGGATACCATGTTGCTTTTAGCATGATATGATATTGTTTTTAATGATAGCTTTTTTCCCCATTTATTCTATTTATACATGTAACACGCACATCAAACTAAAATCAGACAGTTTTTATTTAATTTCTCTGATTATAATTTTAGTATTTATTTAGTGTTTATTATTCAACATTTCCCTATATTTTAATTTTTTATATATTCAAAAGTAGTATTTAGAAGTAGAGTTGTGAATGAAATTAGCACATATCTATGATTTTCAAATTATGAAAACAAGATCAGATTTTTAAAATGTCAAGATAATCCTTAATATTGTTACTAAAAGTGATTTCTCATTTTCTGTTTGTATTTCAGCAAAAGAAGCATTTGAAAAGAAGGTATCTCCTATAATAATAGATAATACAAATCTACAGGCATGGGAAATGAAGCCATATGTTGCTTTGGTTTGTACCATGAATTGTCATAAGTCTAATAGTGGGTTTGAAATTATTGGGGGATGTTAATTATACAAGTGAATCTCAAGCAAACAGTCCTTGGACTGTATGTAACTGAGCTTTCTCTGGTCTTTAGCAAAATGAGAAAAATAGGAATAGTTTTTCCGTAAAACTAAATTTATTCAATTTTCAAATTTTGAGATTCAGTTTTTAAATTCTGAGATTGTTTTTGTTTTTTGATGTCTTTTATAAAAAGATAGTGGTATTAAATTATAATTTTATGTTTGTGTGTATTTATATGTATGTATGTGTGTGTATACACACACACACAACCATTTTCTTATTGCTTTTACTTGGCAGAATCAAAATTTGCTGGTTCTTTCTTAGTCCCCAAATTCTTTTGAAATTTTGCTACTCTGAGAAATTCAGAATTCTGTACACTCAGCTATTTTCAGTTCTCCAAATTTGCTGGATTCCTTTTTTGTCCAGCTTTGATGTCAGCTTTTTCAGGAAGTTAGCTGTCATTCACTTACTAAAAAGCTGAATTGGGCACTCTTTCTGCTTTCCTGGCACCCTGGCTTACTTCTGTCATAGTATTAAGCACACTGTTTTTATCAGTAGGCCATGGGTTGGCTAACTTTTTTCTAGAAAGCACCAGATAGTAAATATTTTAGGTTTTGCAGGCCACAGTTTCTGTTGCATATTCTCTTTTAACAACCTTTTAAAGATAAACACACACACACACACACACACACACACACACACAAACTATTCTTAGCTCCTAGGCTGTACAAATACTGGCTGATTGGCTGAATTAGGCTCTAAGCCATCTATTTTTCTTGAGGGTAAGCCTATGATTTTTTTCATCATTGAATCTCCAGAGTATAGCACTATGCTTGGCATATAATTAATATATATTCATTGAGTAAATTGATGAGTGAAGCTTTTGTGAGTATGGGTATTGTTTGTTTTATTCCCCCAAGATTAGCATGTCTGGCACATTGAAGCTCAGTATGTTTCTTTAGTTAGTGAATATTGTACTTGCTGATTTATGTCCTTAACACATCCAACTTATACCCCCATTGCTGTGCCCAGTGCACTTGTACTGTTTTGAAGTACAAGGTGTGATTCTTTACTTTTCTGAAGAAAATTGTGTCCTTTGAACAAGTGAGATTTTACTTCTGTGCAGGGCAGTAGAGGAACAAAGACTTGATTTTAGTGCATTGGGAGCTGAAATTCAGTTTGCTTTCTGGCCTTAGGAGTTCCTAGTTTCTAGACTAATACATTCACCACTGGGATCTGCTTCCCCCTTAACCTTACTTGACTCCTCTGTAGGTTTTTCTTAGCTTCCTGCTCTCATCTTAGAAAGTTCTTTATTTTCCTATGAAAATAGGAAAAAAAACACTTTATTTTCCCAAGTAGAAAACAAAGAAGTCCTTGAATTATGTGTTTCTGATTTTCGTTTAGGCTTCAGCCTTCTATAATGTTTTCTTTCCCCTTTTTTATTATATAATAATTGAAAATATGAAGCTATTTTTCCAGTATTGATTCCTTGACTCTTCCCAACTCTACTTAGAAGTATAAAGGACTCCTGCTTATCATAGATGCCAAATGCTTTTGTCTTCATAAAGAAGTAGATGTAGGAGTTACTGTAGAGAAGAGGATCACTCTTTGCTTCTTTTGGTAGTAAGATAATGAAAGCTGTAGGGGAGTGTGGAATAGAGTAGAGAGAACAGTCTATTACCATCTTGACTGTCATTTACAAAAGTAGCTAAAGTAGTAAGAGATAAATAGGGAGCAGTCAAGTATGCTTAGTGGCAATTGGCAAAACGTGTGTGTGTGTATGTGTGTGTGTATGTGTGTGTGTATGTATGTATATATATGGCAAAGCAATATTGTTCCTTGTGGGCTGTCATAGAGGTTGACCTAAGTCAGAATCCTCTTAAGCAATGTAACATATTATTAAGGTTTGCCTATCGATATGGGAGTTGAAAAAGTCTTTAAATTCATAGTCTCTCTTTTTCTCTTTGTGTATGCGTGCATTTAAAATTAATTTGATCCTAACAGCTGTATGATACCCCTTTAGGTAATTAGAGACCTGGGCTATTGCCAGGCCTTGAATCATTTGTATGAAATTTGGTGCTGAGGTGAGGAGACGGAAGTGAGTAAGCTCATTACAGGGTGTTATGTCACTACCTACCTTGGTGTCTGGGTTGATTTTTGGACTTTTCTGTCAGAATGACAGAAAATAACAATGACCACTCTTGGCATCTTGTCATAAAGCTGAGAGGATCAATAGTGGGAGGTGAGGTCAGAGATGTAATGGTGGTTGGGGAGATGGTAGGGCAGATTATGTAAGGGCTCATACATAGATCACTGTGAGGACTTTGGATTTTACCTTGTGTGACATGGAAGATACATTAGTCTGCTCAGGCTGCCATAAAAAAATGCCGTAGACTGGATAGCTTAAACAAGAGGAAATTAATTTTCTCCCAGTTCTGGAGGCTAGACGTCCCAGATCAAGGTCCAGCAGGGTCAGTTTCTGGTGAGAGTTCTCTTCCTCCCTTGCAGGTTGCCATTTTCTTGCTGTGTTCTCACATGGTGGAGAGAGCAAGTTCTCCGGTGTCTCTTCTTATGAGGGCACTAATCTCAACAGATTAGGGCCCTAACCTTTTGACTTCATTTAACCCTAATTACTTCTATAAAGGTCCTATCTCCAAACACAGTCACATGGTGGGATGGCGGTTTCCACATATGGGATTTGAGGGGACACAATCATTCAGTTCATAACAGGGTTTTGAGCAGAGTAGTGACATGATCTGACTATTAAAAGGATCACTGTAGTGCAGCATTGAGAATAGACTTAGGAGTGGGAAAGAATGGAAACAGGGAGACTAGTTAGAGGGCTGTAGTGGTAAATAAAGTAAAAGATCACATGGTTCAGACCAACATGGTAGCAGTAAAGGTGATAGTAAGTAGAGATTAGATTCTGGGTATGTTTTTAAAGTAGAGCCAACTGAATTTCTTGTTGTATTGATGTGGATATGAAAGAAAGAGAGGCATTAAGTATGACATCAAGGTTGGTTTTTGGCTTGTGTAACTGGAGGTTGTCATCAGTTGAGATGGAGAGGGTTCAATTCAGGTAGAATAGTTTTGTTGTTTTTTTTTTGTCACACTGCACAGCATGCGGGATCTTAGTTCCCTGACTAGGGATCGAACCGCAGAGTCTTAACCACTGGACTGCCAGGGAAGTCCCCAGGTAGAATAGTTTTGTGGTGGGTGTGAGGTAAAGAATTTCAGAAGTTTAGGTTTGACTGTGTTAAGTTTGTTTAATAGGTAATTGGATCTGTGGGTTTGGAGTTCAGGAGCAAATTCTGGGCTAACAATATATATTTGAGAGTCATTACCTAATGCATGATATTTAAAGCCAAGGAATGGCATGATAATTTCTGAGGAAGTGAGTGTGGATCAAGAGTAGAAGACCAAGGACTAAGTCTGGGCCATTCCATCGTGAGAAGAGGTCTGGGTGAAAGGGAAGGACTAACAAAAAAAACTGAGAACACCCACCCAGTTGGAGGAGTAGGAAAAGCAATAGTAATGAAAAAAGTGTAAGGAAAGAGTGATGAACTGTGACAAATGCTGCTGAGAGGCAAGAGAGTGAGAATTAACCGTAGCATTTTTCAATGTGGAAGTAATTCATGGTTTCCATGCCCAGTTTCAATGGAGGAGCCAGTTGGAGTGGGTTTGAGAGGCTAGAAGGGGAGGAATTGGAGACAGAATATAGTTATTATTTGAGACGTTTTCCTGCAATGGGAGTAGGAAAGTGGGGAGATAGCTGTCAGGAGATGAGGGGTTAGAGTAAGGTGGGAGAAATAACTGAATGTGATGACATTGATTAAGCAGGGAGAGAAAAATTAATCATGCCTCAGAGGGGAGAGTTGCTGAACTCAGTTACCCTTGAGATAGAGAAGATGGATCTAGTGCACAAGTATAGGGCTTGGCTTTTAGATTACAGCCGTATTAGAGTTTTGAAAAATAGAATGAGCTGTCATTTAAAATGGTTTTAAACTTACAAGAGTCATGCATGTATATGATAGGTATTCAAACCATAAAAAAGAATGCCTAAAGTCCTATCCCCTTGAGGTAGATGCTTTTCATAGTATTTTTGAGAATCTTTCCAGAAGTTTCTATACATATACAGATGTGTGACTAATCCTTTTTTATTCAAGTGAAAATTCTGTATCTTACTTTCTTAACAATTTATATTAAGAACATTTTCTCATTAACACATATAGTATTTTTAAAACCATTGTATATATTTTCACTGTATGGCTGTATCTTCATTTCTTTAGCCAGTTCCATGTTAATAGACACTAAGTTGTTTGTATTCTTTTGCTGTTACAAATAATGGTGAACTGGCTATCCTGCTGTATGTATACTTCTGCACTCTGACGTAAGTTTTTATCAATAGCATAAATTTCTGGAAGTTCATTGCTGGATCAAAGAGACTGTGCATTTTACCAGGTGACACACTCATCAGGATTAGGTCATCTTTTAGGTTCTTTCAGTTTTAACATGCTGTGAATTTGGAAACAACGAATTAAATTTCATGGAAGTAAT